>NC_079313.1:48939448-49250073 GCF_029931775.1 Euleptes europaea | reverse complement strand
CCTGTTTGTGTCAGTCCATGTTCAGCCACTGCTGATTTCTCAGGTTGGCCAAGTCTGCAGTATCTTTCATGTTCTTTTATCCTTGTTTGTATGCTGCGTTTTGTGGTCCCGATGTAAACTTCTCCACAGCTGCAAGGTATACGATATACTCCTGCAGAGGTGAGGGGGTCTCTTTTGTCTTTTGCTGATCGTAGCATTTGTTGTATTTTCTTGGTGGGTTTAAACACTGTTTGTAGGTTATGTTTTTTCAAAAGTTTCTCCATCCTATCAGTGACTCCTTTAATAAATGGCAAGAATACCTTTCCTATGTGAGACTGTTTTTCCTGAGTTTTCTGATTTTTGTTTGGTTTAATGGCCCTTCTGATTTCATTCTTGGAGTAGCCGTTTGCTAGCAGTGCGTGATTTAGATGATTAGTTTCTTCCTTGAGAAACTGTGGTTCACAGATCCGTCTTGCACGGTCCATTAATGTTTTGATTATTCCTCTTTTCTGTCGGGGGATGGTGGTTGGAGTTTTTGTGTAAGTAGCGATCTGTGTGAGTTGGTTTCCGGTAGACCTTGTGACCTAACTGAAAGTTTGTTTTACGGATGACAAGGGTATCAAGAAATGGGAGTTTACCCTCAATTTCCTTTTCCATGGTAAACTGAATGTTTGGATGGATATTATTAAGATGGTTTAGAAAGTCCATTAATTTTTCTTCACCATGGCTCCAAATAGTAAATGTATCATCTACGAACCTGAACCAGACTGTAGGTTTGTAAGGTGCTGATTCTAATGCTGTCTTTTCAAAATATTCCATGTAAAGATGCAGTGATCGTAGCCCTCTCCCTCTACACAAAGCAGACTTTTTAAAACACTGTGACTGATGGTCAAGGAAGTAATAAGATGAAAGATGTGATAATGGATTGGTTGTACTGATGAAATGAAGCTCCGGCAACTTATATCCTCTTCATTCAGAAATAGATTGAATCTTGTCCCATGGTGAAATGGGACAAGATTCAACTTCTTTCTAAGTGAGGACTTGGAATGTAAGAACATTCCTCCTGACCCTGATAATCCCAATGGAGTGGATCCAACACTGTTTGCACAGGCTGAAGGAAGCTTGCCCACAAAGCACAACTCTCCCAGCTCCCCTATTCTATGACAGCCCAAAGTGTAACCTGCAATCCTGCTCCCCCAGGAATAGGATTCAAGTGCCATTTGGGGCTGCCACAGATGGGGGAGCCAAGAAAGTCATGCTCTGCATGTGCAGAAATGTGGTGTTGGATCTGTATCTGTAGTAAGAAGCTGAAGTAGGCTTTAGCAATGCTCAGTGACAGCCCAGTTCAACAGCAGAACCACAACAAATCAGTGCCAAACATCTTCCCAAATTAGGGTTGCCAACTCTGTGCTGAGAAATTCGTGGTGATTTGGGGGTGGAGCCTAGAAAGAGCAAAGTTTGTGGAGAGGAGAAAGCTCAGCAGGGATGTGGTGCCAAAGAGTCCACCCTCTAACACTGCCATTTTCTCCAGGAACTGATCTCTGTAGTCAAGAAATCAGTTGTAATTCTGGGAGAACTTCAGGTCACCTGGAAGATGGCAAACCTATCCCAAACACTGGCTTTCCCAGCCACTCCTATCATGCTCCACAATGGCTATCCCTGCTGAGAATGGAGTTAGAGGAATTAAGTACCGAGAGCCAGCCACTGAGGGACTGAGTAGGAATATCTTTGCAGATGCTACCAGGTCCTATCAAAGAAACTTCATGAAAGCCTAGCAGACACCTCCCTCCTTGTTCAAGATAGGAGAAAATAACAAGGCAGTATGCTCAGTTCTGCTCTAATTTCAGCACACTAGAAACCGGTCAGAGTGGACAGTACTGACCTAGGTTGACCAATGGGCTGACTCAGTATAAGGTAGTGTCATATGGGGTATTGGCAACAATGGACCACCCCAGCATGGGTGTGCCTTTTCATATTCATTACTTTGTGATAAGCACATTAAAAGGGCAGCTGTGGATGTGAGCAGTAGAGAGTTCAGATTTTCTGAAGAATATAGGCAAGTGCTAGCTGTCAACTAGCTGCCACATAGCTATTAAATACATATGATATAAAATAAACCTCAATAGGTTCCTCCTGGCCTGATTTTTAAACACATATAAGCACTTGAAAATGATGCAGAGGGGAGATCGTTTTGGACACTGTGCTATTCCAGGTTTGGCCAGTTTTGCGCATCTAAATTGCTTCTTAAATGTCAGGCTAACTGGTGGAAAGTGCATCTCATGTGTCTAATTTTATTTTTGCATTATGACTTCCAGATGGTAGATTACTTATGGACTAATCCTCATTTTTGATCTCCTTTGTTAGAAAAAACTGTACCGAGTACTAGTCACAGCATAATAACCTAATCTTGCAAATTGATGTTTCTTTTATTTTTTGCTTACAATAGCATGGATCATCTGCAACATTGTCTGAATAAATGTACTATTTGTCACAAGCTAAAACAACTGTCATCATTAACTTGATTAATCAAATGTTGTTGTTAAAGATGGATTGAAAGCACAAAATAGTCAGGCCACTGCCATGTAATGAAGAGATTAATTTGAACAAGACAACCAATTTTGTATAACAACTCTCATGCTTTATTTAGAAAGCCATCAATTAGTATATTTTCCCCTCCATTGATGTACTGTTTTGTCTTTCTAAGCAACAAAAAAGCAATCTGCTCAAAAGTCAATCTGTTTGCTTTAAGAAAGACAGAGTTAAGTAGCTCCGCACTCTTCAGTTCTATAATCTGAAACCTTGACTTTGATAGTCAAGAGGAAATTAATGATGGAATGGAAAAACTTACAATGGAATTATTCCCCTCTCAGGATATCACTAATTTCCTTTTCTATAATATGATTATAATTCTAGTAGCAGGCGACACAGCAAGGAAGGCCTAGGAAGACTTTCATTCCTTCATTATCTGGGATGGAGATTAATGTGGCCCATGCTCAGATGCCAGCTCTAGTCATGAAGAAAGTTGCTAAGCCACTTAATCAGTTTCTATTGTTCAGAAAGTGGGGGGGAGCAAAGTAGAATTGTTTTAAGGCAGTGGCCCTGTCTATTCTGTTAATGCATTTAAGTAAGCTGCATAGTGCATTAAAGAACATGGAGATCCTGTGATGAATCACATTTTGGGTCCCTCACCCACTCAGACCTATTTGCCCTGCTTTCCTGACTAAGATCAGTGAGACCTGGGTTTCAAATCCCCTCATGGCCGTGGAAGCTTGCCGGGTGACCCTAGGCCAGTCATTTTCTCTCAGTCTAACCTACCTCACAGGGCTGTTGCTAGGGTTTGTCAGCTTTGCATTGGGATATTCCTGGAGATTTGCGGGTGGAGCCTGGGGAGGGCAGGGTTTGGGTCTCGGAGGGACCTCAGCAGGGTATAATCCCATAGAGTTAGGGTTGCCAACTCTGTGTTTGGAAATACCCGAAGATTTGAGGGTGAATAGCGAGAAAGTGGGGTTTAGGTAGGGGAGAGACCTCGGTGGGGTATAGCACCATACAGCCCACCTACCAAAGCAGCCATTTTTCCCCAGGAGAAATGGGATAAGTGTTTAAAATAAACAAATAGATAGATAGATAGATAGATAGATAGATAGATAGATAGATAGATAGATAGATAGATAGATAGATAGATAGATAGATAGATAATGTAGTCTGAAGATCAGCTGTAATTCCAGGAGATCTCCAGCCCCCGCCTGGAGGTTGGCAGCCCTAGCTGTTGCTGGAAGGATAAACTGGCAAGGGAAAATGATATTGTAAGCCCCCTTGGATATGGATATATATATATAAAATAAAAGGAAATAAGTCAAACAGGCATATAGACAAGCAATCTTCTGTCCCCCCATGCATAGTTCCTTGGATGCACTAATGATTGTATATTAACGGGATGCTTGCAAACAAAGAAGGGGGTGGTTCGTTTCAATCAATAAGAGCAATTCACCCCTCGGTTTGGCCTTTGGGGGTACTTGGGACTGCCAAATCACAATGCCGCAATGAGAAAAGGAGCCACACCTGAGAAAATCATATTTCTCGCCCACAAATGGGACTGGAGAGGTGGTTTTGGCCACACCCCCTTAGAAGGAATGGGAGACTAGGCACCCTGGGTAAAATGGATGTAAGCAGCACATATTTAAAGGTAGTTAGAACATAAGAAAGGCCCTGCTGGATCAGACCAAGGTCCGTCAAGTACAGCAGTCTGTTCACACAGCAGCCAACCAGGTGCCTCTAGGAAGCCTACAAACGACTGCAGCAGCATTGTCCTGCCTGTGTTCCACAGCACCTAATATAATAGGCATGCTCACGATCTGATCCTGTCAGGCCTTTGCTTGGTGTTAAAGAATAACAGGATAAACTTATTGCTTCGAGGCTGAGCAGGAACTGGGGCAGAGGTCCAGCAGATTAGCCCAGTTTACCCCTTTTTTGCCTGATTCTAGGGTTGCCGAATCCAGGTTGGGAACTTCCTGGAATTTTGGGGGTTGGAGTTTGGGGAGGGCAGGGTTTGGATAGGGGAGAAACCTCAGCAGGGTATAATGCCAAAGAGTTCACCCACCAAAGCAGCCCTTTTCTCCAGAAGAACTGATCTCTAGACTGTAAATCCAGATCTCGAGGCCCCCACCTGGGGGCTGCCAACCCTACCTGCTTCATATTGTCAGTTTTGGGAGAGATGTTTCACTTAGATAGACCTAGTGCTGGGCCTTGTAAGGCCTTAACCAGGTTGGAAGAAATGTGTAGTTAATTCAAGGCAGGCAGGACCATTTGACAAGGACTCTCCCTGAGGCATCAATTGATGAAGGAAGTTCACCCAAGCCACCCACATCAGCTGTACAGCCAGAAGGGTAGGGGCTGCATCAACTGCATTCAAGCTGATGTTTAGCATGGAGGGGATGGGGTGGGGTTCAGCAGCACCTCTTGGCAATGAAAAGCAAGGCACTGCACCCCATAGCTGTGCTGAGAATGGGGAAGGGGGAGTGTGGTTGCCCTTACTTAAAAAGTCTTTATAATGCTGCCGCAGTCGTCTTGTTGTGTGGGCTTCCTAAAGGCACTTCATCGGCCACTGTATGAAAAGACTTCTGGACTTGATGGGCCTTGGTCTGATCCAGCATGGCTTTTCTTATGTTCTTATGTTTTTAGATTTGACTTTCACAAGTTGGGGAGACAGAAATTAAACAGAGTTAATAATTTGTTGAAGATTCATTTTAATTGAGTAATTACTTAATTTAAAACATTTATATGCTGCCTTTAGACCTAAATAGGCTCTCCAAGGTGGCAACCATCAAGGCTTTAAAAAATTTAAACCATTAAAATAGCATTTGAAAGGTATATATAAATATTCAACAATACAATAAAAACATGTAGAAATACAAACAAACACAACCAGAGAGAAGGACCAAGAAGAATTCACTGGGAGTAGGCTACATGAAACAAAAAAAGTCTTTACACACTGGAGAATTGGGAGCCATGGCTAGTGTCCTTGCTCATGTTACTACATTCAGCTGAAGATCTACGCGCATGCAAAGAGCAGGGTTCCAATTTTTTCTCACAGAGCTTACATGAATATAACTTGACTTCTAATATGCCAACTAAACAGGAATCATGTCTCCACCACCCACCATTGCTTCAATTTCCAACTTTTTTGGCCAGCGCCTTTACTCCTTTTTCCTTTAACCACCCTGTCAGTTGACCAGCCTTCCTAACATTCCTCACACACACAAAAAATAGTATACAGCCTTTCCTAAAACTTGGTTTTTCCTTCCTGAGTCCCTGCTAAGGCCACTCTTCTCTTGTCTCAGTTCCTTGTTTTTATTGCCTCTTTCCTCAAACACCATTGTCCACCTTCCTTCTCGGTCCTTTTTTCTTCTTCACTTCATTACCTAATTTCACCCTTCCTTCAGCCTTCTTTCCTCTGGGCTCTTTATCCCTTAGCTTTGCTATGTCCCAGGAGAAGTTTTCCCACTTCTCAGCCAATCCCTGTATGATTTTAATCCCAACCAAACAGATAAATTTCCTTTCCCACACAGCAGCTGGACTGAGCAACTGAATTCTGTTCATACACTTACTCAGCCAGTCATTGTCAGCACAATACAATATAGATGTGCCCAACTGGACCCTGATCATTGTTTCCCTGTTGCTATAAATCAAAACATATAAGGAATGCCTTACTGGAATAGACCAAGGTTCCTCTAGTCAACCGTTCTGATTCCTATAGTGGCCAGCCAGAAGCATCTTGATGTTTACTATCAGGTTATGAAGATTATGAGCAGACTGTGTTTGACCCTAGCATTTGTATTCAGTGTTACATTGTCTTTGAGCTTGGCGTTTTTCATTTGGCTACCACGGCTAACAGGTAAAACTAAATTTTGCATAGTGGAAAGAGGTATTTTTGTTTGTTCTGCAAAACCATTTCATTGAATGACCTTGAGTACAAGTATGGTAAAAGAGGAAGAAAAATACTCTCTAGCCACTCTATTATAGGCTTCTGTCATATCCATCTTCTCGTTTTCTTTACATTAAAGCAGCAACCATGTTCTGAGTTTTTAAGGAAGCTCAGAGGAGCCTAGCCACCCAGGGAGCAGCATAATTACACTTGCCTCACAGGGAACATTCAGATGTCTTTGCCTTGATTTGACCGGAGCTCTAAACTTTGGCATACTTAACCTAGTGGGTAATACAGCTCTGGTGTGTGAAATTATCAAGAGAAAACTTCATGCTATAAATCTAAATGCTGTGACATTTCCATCATATGTTACACTGATATACTAGATAAGATAGTTTGATAGTAACTCTTGAAAATGACCTTATAGAAACATTTCTTTCACAACCTTTTAGTCTCATTTTGGTTAATTAGATCTAGAAATGTTCCTCATTGGGGAATAGCAAAAGATCCCTATCAGCTGAGATCACACACAGAATCCATGTAATTTACCATCTGTACCAAGTTAGGATATATAGCAGGCTTTCCTAAGACACGCAGGTAAACTCTTTTGCTAAATTAACTTTCTGGGTTGTTGTTTTTTACTTACTTCTCAGAAATACACTAGAGGGGAAAAGAAACGGGATGGATGTATCCTCCTCCTAATGAGGCACTAATACATCATTATTATAATACACACACTTCTTTCCATAGAGGAATATTTATAAGCAGAAGAACAAATTGTTGTTCCTCTTGTGGTTTTGTTTCGTCGCAGCAATGTTAATGAATTGCATATGTTTGAATGAACGACCAGAGAAACATGCCTTTTTATTTTATGTTGTTGCCGGCAGCAAACAGAGAGACCTGGATGAAGTCAAGACAGAAGTGGTTAGTCAAATGTTTAGTTAACTTGTTTTTTTTGTGGGGGGGTAAGGTTTTCATGTATTGTGTACTTATAAGGGAACAATTAAAGAACATTTGAAATTAAATCAAATTTTGTTGATGCTATAATAAGTGACAGAACAGCCTTCAAAATGGGTTCTCTCTTTTTATCTTGAATAAAAAATGTGCAGTTCTTTATTTTAAAAATTTATATGTCACCTCTGAAACATCATGCTCCCAGTTTGGCAAATAACACGTCTAACATCAACAAAAAATGCAATCAATGCCTAACCATGTTCATCATAAAAAGCAACCACCATAACCAGTTAAAACATTTTTCAAATTTCATAAATTTAGAGCCTATGGGGGGGGACTGGAAAAGGGGAGAAGAAAAAAAGATCAGTCAAAAAATCAATCCAAATCAATCAAATGCCTTGGTAAACCAGAATGATTTAGCATTGTACCCAAAACTAACATAGTTAGGAGGCAGGTGGACAAATGAAGGGAGGGTGTTCCATAAATGGGCTATCACAGAAAAGGCCCTTCCTCTGGTAGCCACTACTTCTGACAACAGGGGCATGCAAAGAAGGGCATTTACAGATGATAAAAACATAGGAGAGTAAACAGTACACTAACAAGAATATATTTTGTCACTAACAAAATATTCAACAATGTAAAACTCTTTCCCCCCCCCCTTGTACTACAAATCAGTTATTTCCACCATGACTTTATAAACCAACTGATGTTATCTCAGACCAGAATAACCTGTTGTTATGAAGAATTGTGGCTGCCACCCAAAGAAGTACATTGGGTAAAGTTTCTATATTGTTTCTATCATTATTATTATTTTCATTCTCATAATTACGTTTTATTTTTATTTCCCATTGGTTTCAATGGAAGATACTCCCCTATTCTCAAGGCTGTACCTTCATGGTTTTCCATCTAAACTGGACAAAACTCAGCGGTTAGGGTTACACCTAAATGCTCATTTGCATACAGGTGCTCTTTTTGCACTGGAACAGGAACTTCTCTGCTCAGCTGTTGGAGTATCTGCTTCATGTTAGGCCCTTCAGCAGTTCTTAGCTTTGGAATCACAGCTGGTATCACAACTGGTTCTCTCTTTTTCAGCATACATCTTGGTAAATCAAAGGACAGGCCCAGCTCTCCTTCCAGTTCCTTGTGGAGGCTCATTGTCCTTCTATCTCCAAATCTTCTACCTACTTATCCCAAGTATAGTAGCAGTTGCCTCAAAGGACAGGTCTCAGTTCTGTTATACTACAATTCCGAGGATTCTTGGGGCTTTGTATTTGCCAGTATTTGTTTTGTCCAGAAGAACCAGTCCTTGAAAAAGGTTATGGTGCAGTAGGGGGAAAATGTTTAAAATAAGCCATGCCTCTTCCAAGTAGAGGAGAGAGCAGAAATGTTCAGGCTCCTGGTTGGGTCTTCTAGGAAAGAGGATCTTATGATTCTGTCCTACCTGTTAAGCTCACTCTAGCTATAATTATGTTTTATGATGAGGGTCCAAATGGTCCTTTGGCCATGATTGAGTTAACGACACAGCAGCTGTCAAATACTGCGGGCTTTGTTTCAAGGGCCAATTTTTCACTCAAAAAATTAATGCTCTCTTGTGCCGGAGCAAAAAAAAAGCGAAATTAAAAGGTTATTCATTGAGGGGAATCAAAACAATTAAGCCAGATGTACCTTGGGTTATGGGGCAACTCCATGGTATTGTTTGTCGGTCGCTCCGTGGAACCTGGACCCTCTCCCTCCCGTTGCTTTCCTGTGTCCCCCCCTCCATTACTTCCCCCCAAATTTGGATTTCTGACTAGTTTAGTGGGTTTTTGGTAAAACATACCCCGCCAGTTTGCCCTGCTACTTGTCTGTTTAGCAATTTGGGATTTCACTGGCCACTTCCTTCCAGGCTCCCCCCCCCAATGCACGCACAGGGTGCATCGGGGGAGAGAGGAAAGAAGGCCCCTGGATTACGCACTGGGCCAGATCTGGCTCTTGTGCATCGGGGGGGGGAGAGGGAAGGCCCCTGGCTTGGGCGCTGGGCCTGATCCAGCTCGTGTGCATGGGGGGAGGAGAGAAGGCCCCTGGCTTGCGTGCTAGGCCCAATCCGGCTTATGTCCATCGGGAGAGAGAGGAGGGAGGGCTCCTGGCTGGCGTGCCGGTCCAGATCCGGCCCATGTGCATGGGGGGAGGAAAGAAGATCAGTGAGGGAGCGAGAAAGTGACCGCGCAAAGTGCAGGAAAGAGGGCGGGCTTCTTGTTGGAGCACAAAAGACCTTCTGGCACCCAGGTTGCCCTTTTAAAAACACTGGGGTGGGAAAGCATGTGGCAGCCGCAGAGCAGCCAGCGAAGGGCCATCTCCGGCAGCGGCCAGAAGAGTTCTGTGGAGGTGGAATGGTGGCCTGAGATACTTGTCGGAGTGCAAAATTCCCTTGTCCAATCACTTGGGAGTCGCAGGAGAGGGAGCAGACATTTGCCTGCTTGGACGGGTAGAATACATCCAAATCCAGGGAGTTTTCATGGGACTCTGCAACAGAAAAGGGGGAGCAAAATGAAAGATTGCGGCAAAACAGGTTTAAGATGCTGCGGGGATGCTGCGAATTTTGTCCTCAAATCCACAGCAGCCGTGAAAAATAAAAAATTAGTTGCACAGCAACACAGCATGGAAACCGCAGCAAACAGCCATGAATAAATGACCAAATAGTGAGTCCTTGATCATTTAGAACAGTGGTTCCCAACCTTTTTTTGACCAGGGACCACTAGGACTTTTTTGACCAGGGACCCCAAGGTTCAAAATAAAAATTCTGAGAATTTGAAAATAAACTTTAATCATAACTGTTAGTTAAACATTAAATATTTGAATATATTTTTTATAATAGAGAACTTTTAATTGAAAATCAATGTGATTTTTGAGCTTGCATCCTTTTTACAAGCTGGGCAATTCTGGTGCTAATACTGTTGCTCAGAGCTACACGAATATCATCACTTGCTTCCAATCAATTTCTGGTCTTGTTCTTAATTATAAGCAAAGCAGAAAACCTTGTTCGCATAAATAAGTTGTGGAGAAGAGCATAAGATATTGCAAGGCGAATCCCCGAACTGTAGGATATGAAATTGCTTTTTTACACCAGAACTCTTTTTTAAAATATTTTTTAATTGATTTTAAATTATAAGTGGGATACAGAAGGAAAGAGGGGTGGGGGATACATAAAAAAATATATTATATACAAAAATAGTATGTCGTTTTAACATATTTGGCACTATCACCTTGTAGAATGAGAAAAAAAATAGGGAAAGGAAAAATTATGTTGTTTACATATTATTATGATAATATCTCACATTCACTACCCCTGTTTGCAAAGTCTTCCATATTTTTTATCTGGTAATGTATTAGTTCGAAGGTTTCTTTTGTCTAGTGTGTTTCATAAAGTCATAAAAGGGTTTCCACCTCTCATAATTCTGTTCTCGTGTGATATCTTTCAGATAGTCTGTCAAATGAGCTATCGTGATGTACACCAGAACTCTTCAAGAGAAACATCCTTACAGTGCCTATCATTTTGGAATTCAATGAGCTCTTCCTGGATTTCTTCTGCAACTTCTTCAACAGCAATACCAAAACGACTGCGAATCAGCTTTTGGGTATATTTTGATTCGGTCTGGTTATATTCCAGGAACTTTATAACTTTGTTTCGCAGACCTTAATTTAGTTCTCGCAGACCCCTGGGGGTCCATGGACCCCCGGTTGGGAACCAGTGATTTAGAAAGTATGGATCTGATTACTAAGAGCCAGCACGGGTTTCTCAAGAATAAATCATCAGACTAATCTTATCTCCTTTTTTGAGAAAGTTATTACTTTGCTGGATCATGGGAATGCTGTAGACATAGTTTATCTTGATTTCAGTAAGGCTTTTGATAAGGTTCCACATAACATTCTTGTTGACAAATTGGGATAAATGTGGTTTAGATCCTATTACTGTTAGGCGGATCTGTAACTGGTTGACAGATCGTACCCAAAGAGTGCTTCTTAATGGTTCCTCATCCACTTGGAGAGGAGTGACTAGTGGAGTGCCTCAGGGATCTGTCCTGGGCCCTGTGTTGTTCAATATCTTTATAAATGATTCAGATGAAGGAATAGAGGGGATGCTTATTACATTTTCAAATGATAGTAAATTGAGAGGGGTAGCAAATACGATAGAAGACAGAGCCAGAATACAGGATGATCTTGGCAGGCTGGAGAATTGGGCTAAAACTAATAAAATGCATTTCAACATAGATAAATGTAAAGTTCTGCATTTAGGCAGGAAAATCAAATGCATAATTATAGGATCAGGGAGACTTGTCCTAGCAGTAGTGTCTGCAAAAAGGATCTTGGGGTCTTAGCAGACCAAACACTGAACATGAATCTGCTGTGTGATGTGGTAGCTAAAAAGGCAAATGCGATCTTGGGCTGTATCAACAGAAGTATAGTGTCCAGATCACATGAAGTGATGGTATCACTTTACTCTGCTCTAGTTAAACCTCACTTAGAGTATTGTGTTCAGTTTTGGGCACCACAATTTAAGAAGGATGTAGATGAGCTGGAATGTTTCCAGAGGAGGGCAACAAAGATGGTGAGGGGTTTGGAGAACAAGTCCTATGAGGAAAGGTTGAAGGAGCTGGGTATGTTTAGCCTGAGGAGGAGAAGACTGAGAGAGGATATGATCACCATCTTCAAGTTGAAGGGCTTGTCATACAGAGGATGGTGCTCAGTTGTTTTCTGTTGCCCCAGAAGGTCGGACCAGAACCCACAGGTTGAAATTAAATCAAGAGAGTTTCCGTCTAGACATTAGGAAGAATTTTCTGACAGTTAGAGCTGTTCCTCAGTGGAACAGGCTTTCTTGGGAGGTGGTAAGTTCTCCTTCCCTGGAGGTTTTAAAGAAGAGGCTAGATGGCCATCTGTCAGCAATGCTGATTCTATGACCTTAGGTAGATCATGATAGGGAGGGCACCTTAGCCATCTTCTGGGCTTGGAGTATGGGTCACTGGGTGTGCATGGGGGAGGTAGTTGTGAATTTCCTGCATTGTGCAGGGGGTTGGACTCGATGACCCTGGTGGTCCCTTCCAACTCTATGATTCTATGAAATTAATGGCCCAAATCAACTAATTTTTGCCACAGATCTACAGTGAGGGAAAAAAGTATTTGATCCCCTGCTGAATTTGCCCGTTTGCCCTCTGACGAAGAAATGACCAGTCCATAATTTTAATGGTAGGTCTATTGCAGCTGTGAGAGACAGAAAACAACAGGAAAAACCCCAGAAACCCAGAAGAAAAAAGTCAGAGATTGATGTGCATTATAATGAGTGAAATAAGTATTTGATCCCTTTGCAAAAGATGACTTAGTACTTGGTGGCAAAACCTTTGTTGGCAATTACAGAGGTCAGACGTTTCTTGTAGGTGGCCACCAGGTTTGCACACATCTCAGGAGGTACTTTGTCCCACTCCTCTTTGCAGATCCTCTCCAAGTCAGTAAGATTTCGAGGCTGATGTGTAGCTACTCGAACCTTCAGCTCCCTCCACAGATTTTCGATGAGATTAAGGTCTGGAGACTGGCTAGGCCACTCCAGGACCTTAATGTGCTTCTTCTTGAGGCACTCCTTTGTTGCCTTGGCTGTGTGTTTTGGGTCATTGTCATGCTGGAATACCCATCCTCGACCGATTTTCAATGCCCTGGCTGAGGGTAGGAGGTGCTCACTGAAGATTTGACAATACATAGTCCCATCCATCGTCCCTTCGATGCAGTGAAGGTGTCCTGTCCCCTTAGCAGAAAAACACCCCCAAAGCATAATATGTCCCCCTCCATGTTTGACGGTGGGGATGGTGTTCTTGGGGTCATAGGCAGCATTCCTCCTCCTCCAATCACGGCGAGTTGAGTTGATGCCAAAGAGCTCGATTTTGGTCTCATCTGACCACAATACTTTCACCCAGTTCTCCTCTGGGTCATTCAGATGTGCATTGGTAAACTGCAGACAGGCCTGTACATGTGCTGTCTTGAGCAAGGGGACCTTGTGGGCTCTGCAAGATCTCAGTCCTTCGTGGCGTAGTGTGTTACCAACTGTTTTCATGGTGACTATGGTCCCAGCTGCCCTGAGATCATTGACAAGTCCCCCCCCCGTGTGGTTCTGGGCTGCTTCATCACCGTTCTCAACTCCACAAGATGAGATCTTGCATGGAGCCCCAGACCAAGGGAGGATGACAGTTAGGGTTAGGGTTAGGGTTAGGGTTGTCACCTTCTCACCAAGCTGCTTGGCAATAGTCTTGTAGCCCAGTCCAGCCTTGTGCAGGTCTACAATCTTGTCCCTGACATCCTTGGACAGCTCTTTGGTCTTGGTCATGGTGGCTAGTTTGGAATCTGATGGATTGATTGCTTCTGTCGACAGCAAAACCCTAACCCTAACCCTAATCTGGCTGGTTGATAGGAGATCAAATACTTATTTCACTCATTATAATGCACATCAATCTCTGACTTTTGTCTTCTGGGTTTCTGGGGTTTTTCCTGTTGTTATTCTGTCTCTCACAGCTACAATAAACCTACCATTAAAATTATGGACTGGTCATTTCTTCGTCAGAGGGCAAACGGGCAAATTTAGCAGGGGATCAAATACTTTTTTCCCTCACTGTACCTTCTCAACAAGTTGCAAGCTGAAGAACGAAGAGCTAGAAATTTGAGCCAAAAGAAATTTGGCTCAAAAATATTAAGGACAGAAGGTATAAAATGTTAATGGCATGTTCAGTTTTTAAAGTACGTTTTTAGGAATGCATAAACCTGAAGGCTTAGCTCAATGAGTTAAGATGGCTATAGCAAGGAAGCAACGGCTGTACACACATTCTAGCTCAATACAGATAAATTGTGGCATTATAAAGCAGAAAAGAGGGAGTATTACTTTATAATATGCCTGCCATTAATATCTTAACATTGTCATGAAGTTTATTTACCACAGAGGAAATCAAACTCATTTTCCCAAGCCGAGGTTATGAACCACAATAAACAATGTTAACCAAGGGGAGAAAATTTTTACTGCTGAAGGTGAAATTAGGGAAATAAAATGCTGTTGTTGGAAAAGTAAAACATTAAACCCATCTACATTCTTCTGTTGCTGAAGTGTACTTGAGGAAAGATTCTCTATCACCTTGACAGCATGCTTTATTTCTGCTCCGTCAAGTTTATTTACCTGAATTATTAATGCTGCTTTTGTTTGCAGCTATAACTTAATTTTCTTCTTTTCATTCACCTGTCACAATTGTTTTTGATTCACATCTCCAGATGATGCACAAATCTTTGGGAAACACTGAAGTGTCACCCATATTTTTGCTCTCTTATCAGATGATTCTGTCTTCCTGGTGAAATCAGACTCTTTTACTCTCCCTCCCCCCCCATGAAGACTGTCAGTCACTGAGATTATGCTTTAAACTTAACCAAGTGGATACAAGATAGAATTTAAACTACATCTCATATGTCAGCAGATACTATATCAAGTACAAGCAACAGAGCCAACGCACAGCTCACTTCTTTCCTTCCTAAATGGTAAAAACAATCTCAGAGGCTCAAATTGTGTCCAGATACTATTGGGCAATTGCGCTTAAAACTAGCATAGATTATCATTAGAAAAGCTCACTGATGTTTTGCTTTTTTGCATTCGTTCACACCTCGTTTTTTTTAATTGAGACCGGGAAGGGGATATAGCTTACTGGCAGAAGAGAGAGCCCATGTTGTCTTTGGCCCTTCCATGACCTCAGGGAACAAGGCTTGGAAAGATCTCAGAGCCATTGCCAGACAGAGTAGGGAGAAATGGAGCAGACACAGCAGTGGTCTGAATTAGTGTAAGGTATCTATGTTCTTATATTCTTCACTGCCAATCAGGAACATGCTTAAGAAAAAGCAGAGGGGATTTACATGGCATCAGATTGCATGTGATTATACTGTAGGAGCACATATAATTCTGGTCAACTCAGTCTTTGCACTGTTATAAATAGCTCAATGGGTCTGAACCCGAATTTTGCAGAGAACAGAGTCTCAAGCTGTACATTGTTAGGCAGTTTTAATGGCATAGGCTGCTTCAATCCCATTTAAACCCAACGCACTGTGCAAAATTGCATGCAATCAATGACTATAATCCAACTCAGAGTGTGGTGTACATAACACCATTAGAATCAATGGGGCCATGTTGAATCAAAGTGTGTTGGACTAAAAATTCAAGATCACTGCTTCAGACAACACTATAGTTTCTGGAGTCTGGACCTCCATTAATACATGGAATGCTTTCATGTTTTATACCAGAAGTTACTTTAAAACTCTTTAAA
The DNA here is from genome assembly GCF_029931775.1 of Euleptes europaea. Classification (NCBI taxonomy): domain Eukaryota; kingdom Metazoa; phylum Chordata; class Lepidosauria; order Squamata; family Sphaerodactylidae; genus Euleptes; species Euleptes europaea. The sequence continues at coordinate 49,234,407 of NC_079313.1, read as the reverse complement.
ATTGTGTATGATTTTCATACTCCTATAACAAAAAGGATATATCACAAAGATTCTACTGAGAAAGTAATATTGGGAGACCATATGTACAAACAACATACCATTTCAAACAGACAAGGCTCATTGGAAAAAAAAAACATTTTTTTCTTCCCTTGCCTTTGATTTCTGTTAGATGGATGAAATGAAAGGGACAGTAATACATATTTTAAGCCCTGTGAATTCACAATGGGGCTTTAGAATAAAGAGGTAAAAACCTTTGAACTAAACAAAGGTCCATCACAGTGCACTTCTTTTGCACAACCACCCTAGAAAGGAAATGATGCTCGGTGGAGGGACCAGCTGGCTTTTGGCATTGCACCTTTTTTGACACAACACAGCGACATCATTTCCAGCCACTATCAATCCACTGTATGCCATGTCATTGACTCCTCTTGGTCCTGACATCTTATCTCATAGAGATGTCTTTTCTAGTCAAATGCCCTGTGAAAGTATCCATTCCTAGCCTTCTATCTGAGTGTCTCTTTGTATTCCCCCAAAGCCTGTAGCCTGGCGAGCTGCATTAAGTTGATTAAAGTGGTACTATAGACACTTACTTAGGCTCTTACTCTGCCCTTAGATTAAAGACAAAACAGCATCCTGCTTTCAAGAGGTTTCCTTCCCCACTTCCCTCTTGCAAAACTGCAACTTTCAAAAGGGTCAGGAAAAGACAAAGGCTCTTGTGAACTGAAGAAGGGGAAAAGGCTTTTATGACAAATGATTTCTAATTTCCCCTTTGTTCCAAAGAGGCAGCAGTTATGCTGCCAGAAACATAACAAGCCATCAGTAGGCCTTGATGGAAAGCTTCTACCAAAGGCTCCTGGAAAAGAGCTCCCGACAAGTACCAATCATTTCCACACATACACTCACAAATTACTTCTCTCTGAAGAGATGAACCACTTACTCCATCAGCTTTAAATCTGAAAGGAAAACTAAGACAGACAAAAGTATTTCTGGCTATATAGAACAGAAACCTAATAGAAACCGATGTAGAACAGAAACCTAATAGAGAAATAATCGTGATATTATGGTGGGGGTCTGCTATCGACCACCAAACCAGGCAGAGGACTTGGATGAGACGCTCCTAGACCAGATTACAAAGTTCTCAAAGAGGCGGGACACGGTGGCCATAGGAGATTTTAATTACCCGGATATCTGTTGGAAGTTCAACTCTGCTAAAAATGCAAGAGCCAATAAATTCCTGACTTATCTTGCTGACAACTTCCTATTCCAGGAAGTGGACAGGGAAAGAAGGGGATCTGCTATCTTAGATTTGATTCTCACCAACAGGGAAGAATTGGTTGATGAGGTTAAAGTATTAGGCACTCAGGGTAGTAGGGATCATGTAATCTTGGAATTTACAATCTTGGGGAAAGGAAAAACTGTACATAGTCAGACATGTCGGCTGGACTTTAGGAGAGCTAATTAACAAACTTAAGCTTATGCTGGGTGGAAAGGAGTTCAAGAAGGGTGGGAGTTTCTTAAAAATGAAATACTGAAGGCGCAATCACAAATCATTCCTATGAGAAGGAAAAATGGGAGGAGCCTGAAGAGGCCAGGGTGGCTCCATAAAGAGCTTCTTAAAGATTTGAGAAATAAAAAAGACTCATTTAGGAAGTGGAAGGAGGGCCTTATAACCAAAGAGGAATATAAACAAATAACCAGTGCTTGTGGGGAGAGTGTTAGGAAAGCTAAAGCTCAGTATGAGCTTAGGCTAGCGAGAGATGCTAAACACAACAAAAAAGGGTTATTTTCCTATGTACAGAGTAAGAATAAGAACAAGCCCATTGCGGGGACTGGAAAGTGAAATTGTAACAGGAAATGAAGAGAGGGTAGAACTCCTCAATTCCTACTTTTCCTCAGTCTTTTTTTGCGAGGGAAGAGGTGCTCAACATGGCATAAACAGAACACATGATGAAAGAAGGGATTTGCAGCCTAGGATTGGCATTGGGGTAGTGCATAACACCTAATTTTTTTAAATGAAACAAGGTCTTCAAGGCCAGATAAATTGCATCCAAGGGTACCCAAAGAACTTGCAGATGTAATATCTGAGCCTCTGTCCATTATTTTTGAGAATTCTTGGAGAACAGGTGAGGTGCCAGAAGATTGGAGGGGGACAAATGTTGTCCCCATCTTCAAGAAGGGGGAAAAGGAGGATCCAGGTAACTACTGACCCATCAGCTTGACTTCTATACCGGGAAAAGTGTTCGAACAAATAATAAAGCAATCACTCCTTGAGCATTTAGAAAGGACGGATCTGATCACTAAGAGCCAGCACGGGTTTCTCAAGAACAAGTCATGTCATACTAATCTTATCTCCTTTTTTGAGAAAGTTACTACCTTGCTGGATCAGGGGAATGCTGTAGACATCGTTTATCTTGATTTCAGTAAGGCTTTTGATAAGGTTCCACATAGTATTCTTGTTGACAAATTGGGAAAATGTGGTTTAGATCCTATTACCGTTAAGTGGATCTGTAACAGATCACACCCAAAGAGTACTTGTTAATGGTTCCTCATCCACTTGGAGAGAAAGGACTAATGGAGTGCCTCAGGGATCTATCCTGGGCCCTATGTTGTTCAACATCTTTATAAATGATTTGAATGAAGGAATAGAGGGGATGCTTATATAAACTTGCAGATGATACTAAATTGGGAGGGGTAGCAAATATGATGGAAAACAGAGCCAGGATACAGGATGATCTTGACAGGCTGGAGAATTGGGCTAAAACTAATAAAATGCATTTCAACAAAGATAAATGTAAAGTTCTGCATTTAGGTAGGAAAAATCAAATGTATAATTATCAGATGGGGGAGACTTGTCTGAGCAGGAGTGTGTGTGAAAAGGATCTTGGGGTCTTAGTAGACCAAACACTGAATATGAGTCAGCAGTGTGATGTGGTAGCTAAAAAGGCAAATGCAATCTTGGGCTTTATCAACAGAAGTATAGTGTCCAGATCACGCAAAGTGATAGTATCGCTTTGCTCTGGTTAGACCTCACTTAGAGTATTGTGTTCAGTTTTGGGCACCGCAATTTTAAAAAGATGTAGAGAAGCTGGAATGTGTCCAGAGGAGGGCAACAAAGATGGTGAGGGGTCTGGAGACCAAGTCCTATGAGGAAAGGTTGAAGGAGCTGGGTATGTTTATTCTGAAGAGGAGAAGACTGAGAGAGGATATGATCACCATCTGCAAGTACTTGAAGGGCTGTCATATAAAGGGTGGTGCCGAGTTGTTTTCTGTTGCCCCAGAAAGTCGGACCAGAACCAACAGGTTGAAATTAAATCAAGAGAGTTTCTGTCTAGACATTAGGAAGAATTTTCTGACAGTTAGAGCGGTTCCTCGGTGGAACAGGCTTTCTTGGGAGGTGGTAAGTTCTCCTTCCCTGGAGGTTTTTAAGAAGAGGCCATCTGTCAGCAATGCTGATTCTATGACCTTAAGCAGATGATGAGAGAGAGGGCATCTTGGCCATCTTCTGGGCATGAAGTAGGGGACACTGGGTGTGTGTGGGGAGGTAGTTGTGAATTTCCTGCATTGTGCAGGGGGTTGGACTAGATGACCCTGGTGGTACCAGGCATAGATTATATGATTCTATGCTTTATGTCAATTGTTTTTCTTGTATATGTTGTGTGTGGTTAGGAAGATATGATCTTTTGGGTTTTGCCTGTATATAAGAGATATTATAGAGCAATCCAACAAATGCTATTATTTCAGAGGTATCGTTGAACTCTCAGAATATCTGTGGTTAAGCAGTGCTTAATTTCTAAAATAGGGAGAGCTCAAGCTAGACATCTTTTTTAAAAACTTTACAACTATTATTTATCTCATGGTCACTTACTGCCATATACTTGTAACCATATGGGAAGCCACACTAGAGTAGCATCTGGTCTAGGGATGCCAGGTCCTTCTTTGCCACCGACGGGAGGCTTTTGGGGTGGAGCTTGAGGAAGGTGGGGTTTGGGGAGGGGAGGGACTTCAATGGCATAGTCCAATGGCCAAAGCCGCCATTTTCTCCAGGTGAACTGATCTCTATTGGCTGGAGATCAGTTGTAATAGAAGGCGATCTCCAGCTAGTACCTGGAGGTTGGAAACCCTAGTCTGGTCACAGAGGGGAAAAATTACCACTCCTCAGGAACCCAATCAGGGACAGCAGTAATGGAGTCATATCGTCTAAGCACGTTGCTTCACATCGCACAAGCAGCTTCCCATGTCATGGTCCCTGCTGTAAGGAACCACAGGGTGAATGGTTATCCTCGGTCTGAAGGCCAAAGGGCCAATAAATCAATCTGAACGAGGTGTTCCACATCATTTTCTGTGCAGTCCAAGTTTTGCGATCCTGACACAGTTCTGACACAGAAACTGGAACTTCATCATTGTTATCTGAAAACCTTTTTTACTGGATGGGCAGTCTTGCAAAGACACTAGGTTTTTAAAGGATTTGGATTATATAGAAGGGATAATCTAACAAGAGTGCAGTTGATACAGATCAGTACTGTCAGGAAGAAAACAGGTAAATGGTGCTTACTCTGTGAGTCAAAAACTCTGCTAATCAGTGTACCAATACAAGACAATACAGGTACACCAAAGCTCATGTGGAAATACTGGCTAGGGATGCTATTAAAGTTTGCATCCCAAATCTTTCAACTTGTTTCATTTTAACTTCTCCATTGTGCAGGTTGAAGCCGGTTTGATTCTCCTTAAAAGGTAGAGAAAATCAGCATATAAAAACCAACTCTTCTTCATTTTGTCAAGGGAACTGACCTGTAGTCTGGAGTTGCAATTCCAGGCCCCACCTTGAGAACGATAACTCTAGCTAGAGGAACACCAAATGTACTGTAGTATATTGGGCCTCCTAGCTTTCCATACTAAGAAACAGTGAAGTTCAGCCTCTTAGCAAGAGCAGTTTCACTTTGTAATTCCAGTTTATTTTGGCTCTTGCTAGCAGCCAGTTCAGTTAAAGCTTTCCTCCTAATGTTCATTTGTGATTGCACTAAAGTTACCTGCTAGCTATGTAGGCTTTGACATGGGCGATTTCATGATACTTAGTTTAAGATTGTGAGATTGCAACCTATGTCTAATAGAACTAAATGAAATTTGCTCTGATAAACTGTCCTGCAAAAAATAAATAGTCAGGTGTCCAACCTTTCCAGTGGTTGACATAATCAGTTTGATGCCAACTTTTGTCAGTATAGATCACAATGGGTAGCCGTGTTAGTCCATCAATAGCAGCAGAAAAGAGCAAGAGTCCAGTAGCACCTTAAAGACTAACAAAATTTCTGGCAGGGTATGAGCTTTCAGTATGTTATATGATGCTATGTCTCATTTCCGAATTATTGCAAGTCTTCGTTGCAACTCTGGACACTGTTAGAGGTAATGCAACATAATTCCAAGGCTGCTTTATTTACTGTGTTGCACTACAGACTGCACTGCCACCAGAAGATGTCAGGACTTCACCACAGCACACTTTACCACAACACATACACCTGCACTGCAGTCAAGCCTGGGTGTCATAACAGTGTGTTAGGAAACAGCCCATGTTGATGTCCATGTAGGGGTTCTCCATCGCCATCATTCCTAGATGCTCAGTCTGTTAGTCTATCATTCCTCCAGTTTAGCCACAGCTAGGATATGCTAGCATAATGGTGCCTGCCCAGCCTTAGCATAGCAGGCCACCCTTGAGAGTCAATACATCAAGGTGACTTTCAGCATGCTCTGCTTCCCACTCTCACTATATTTGTCAGCCGAGCATCTGGGCTCAAGGGCCAAGCATGGATTCAAAAATACACCTCTGTACTTTGCATTTCACACTTCCATGAGTCAAGGCTTTTCTGACTGTGCCTAACTGGTACACAAGCATTTTAAGAGTTTCAGGTTTCCAGATTTTATTTTAGTCCAAGGAAGAAATGTGATGATACATACATATGTGTAATGTAGCACAAACATATGCTTACTGAGGCATACAATCAGGATGTGTCAGTTTTTAAAACACACACACACACACAGAGCAAACCTGCTTTATTCCTAGTCAAATAAAGATATTATTCTCAGCTGTAAGATCATGAGACTGCCCAGTTTTCATATAAGTACATATTCCCCTCCCTGGCATTGTGGTGGGGGAACGGTAAATTTTGGGTTTACTGGGCCTGATTTTTTTAGTAAACCCAGAATAAGCCAAATACCCATACCGGTAAATTAGTATTTCAGCTTTATTTCTGGGTTTACTGAAAAATTCAGGCCCATTTTAGTCTATGGGGATTTTTTTCAAAACTCATGTGGGAGAATTTTTTAGGGGTAGAGTCCCCATATTTGCAGCATGGCTGCAAGGGACTCTCCTTAGATGGACACCGACGTTTGGTGAACTTTGGGACAGGGGGTCCAATTTTATGGGCCAGCAAAGGGGTCACCCCCATCCTCCAGGCATTTGCAAGCCAAGCTGTCCATTGGTTTTCAGGTTCAGAAGTTCACCATGCCGAGGACTGGCAGAAAGAGCCAATTGGCAGGCTGGTGTCTCAAAGTCTGGGGGTTCTTTTCGTATCTGGGGCCATAGCATAATGTCCATGCAAATTAACTTCCAAACTGAGGGAAACAGCTTAAATGCAAGAAAAATAAGGCATGGAAAACATTTCTTTTGGTGGCAAATGACATTCTCTGAACTGTCCTTTGTTGTTGTCATCAAAAATCTGATTTCAAGAGATGGTCTCGGTGTGGGGAAATGAAGCCACTACTTGGGACAACCTTCATTTTCAGAGCACGTTTTTTTGGGGTGGGGACGTGATATCAGAGCCAGCCGAAGTCATGACCAAGGCAGCTCTTGTGAACAAGATTCCTCATCAGGGCCATCTTAATGCATGGGCTCGATGGGCACTTGCCCGGGGGGCCCACGAGCATAGGGGCCCTATGCTAATCTGTGTATGTTAAGTGACTTGCCATAAATAAATACTACTACACAGTAGACTATACTAAACTATAAAATAATATTTGCAGCAATGTTATTGTGTTACAAATGGACATTGTGATTTGTCTCTGATTTAGTATCCCTGGGTTAGTATTGCAGTCACCTCTGCCACAGTGCCACCTCACTTGCATGTAGGCCTATATGTATGGATCTCGTGCTGTATAACGTAATTTAGCGTATATGTTACGTCACTTAAACTCAGTTGACATTACTAACATTAGACCTACTGTAGTACTATTAATAGCAATGACATGATTATTGGATATATTTATACATTGTATATGAACCCAGGTATAAGGCTATGCATAGATTATTAGTGATTGAACCTGAGATTCAATCACAACATTGAACACTTGTATGGTAATCATGTAGTGGTTATTTACAATTATGAATTTATGATGCAGTACTAATAACCGGGTATTGATCGTTTGTGAATATATGAATGGATAAGCTTTTTAATTGTGCAAGTTGAGAAAATTGTTGAATGTAGTCTGATAGACCTATACATAGATGAGGCTAGAGCAGTGCCAGACACCCTAGCTATGCCAGTAAGCTAGATCTAGGTCTTGTCCAGCAGTTTTGTGAATCACCACACAGTAGCGAGTTTGTATTAAGAATAAAGACTGTTCGTACAATTAAAAGAAAGACACGTTCATTATGGAAGCAGAATGTTTAAATATTTAGGTCTTGTTGAAAGCACACTTATATAATATAACCCTACATCGGACTGGTGTGGGACTAAATACTAAATATTTAAGATATATATTTCCAGGTGAATAACCCTTTCAGCAGAAATGAAACGTAATGTTTTGAGTGGAGCACAGAAGAGGAAGAGAGCTGCAGAGGAGAAGGAGAAAATAGGAAAACTTCCAAAATTAACATCATGGCTCAACACAGGTGCAACGACAGCCACTCATACCATTCCTTCAGATATAGCATCCACATCTACATCAATTCCTGCTACCAATCATCCAGTTTCAGCAGACATACCATCATTGCCTGTTGCTGCTGCTGGTGACATTTTACAAGAGGAAATACCCAAATCTGTAACAGTAAAGGAGTTTACAATCCAAGACACAGATCCGGGGCTATGGAACACAATAGATTACTGGATTCGTAGTGGGTCCTCATCATGTCAGAATCATGATAGCAACCTTTCAAACTCATGCAGAGTGTATAAAACAGCTGGAGTAGAGAATATGAAGGCAAGGTATTTATCAAATGATGTGTTCAAACGTGAACTGTGAAATGGTGAGTGTGTAAAATGTTCTTTCTTGGAAGAACATCTCAAAATGTATGGAAATCCTGGAAAAAGGAATCCGTCATATTTATCTGCAAATATTTGTGAGGAATTTATTGAATTAATGGGGCAACAGGTTCTTTGTACTATTCTTGAAGAAGTAAAAGAGTCAAAGTATTATTCAATAAGTGTAGATTCCACTCTAGACATCTCACACAGAGATCAACTGACATTTACTGTCCGATACATTAAAGGCTGTGAGCCTGTGGGACGTTTCTTGATGTTCATCCTCATCTTTTCTCATGGAGCAAAGGATCTAACAGACACTGTTGTAGATTTTCTTAATGAGAACAACATTCCACTATCAAACTGCCGTGGTCAGTCATACGATAATGCCTAAAATATGTCTGGACGATATACTGGATTGCAAACACAGATTCATCAACTCAATGAGTTTGCCATCTATGTCCCCTGTGCTGGACACAGCCTGAACTTGGTGGGAATAAAAGCAGCAGAGTGTTGTCTACAGACTGTAAAATTATTTGACTTTGTTCAGCATCTGTATTCATTTTTTGCTGGTTCTACTCATCACTGGAATGTATTGACATCATCTGTAGGAAAAGATTTTGCGGTCAAGCGTCTGTCTGACACACAATGGTCAGCACATTTTAATGCTGTTCATGCTCTGTATGGGGTTTTTGAGAAAATAAAACATGCACTAGATTCTCTGACAATGAACAGCAAGTGAATACAAGGCGAGAGGCAGAAGGATTGAGCAAAAAAAATGGAAAACCTGGAAACAATTTTTCTCACAGTTCTTTGGAATGACATGCTAGAAAGAATGAACAAAACAAGCAAGGTCCTGCAATCAAAGGATGTGAACATCCTTGTTGCCATGAATCTTTTGAGTCTATGAAACCCTATCTTCTGGAAACTAGAGACAAATTTTGTGAATATGAATTCAAAGCCAGGAGTATGTGTCCAGATACAGATTACAGTGATGGGAAAAAACTGGAACGAAAACGAAGTGTGCGTCTTAGTAGATATGATGGATCAGAAGAGGTACTTCTCAGTAAAACCAAAAAGTTCAGGGTGGAAACTTTCCTCCCTGTTCTGGACACTCTAATCTTTGAACTGACAAAACATGCACAGGCTTATTCACAGATTGGAAATCTGTTTTCTTTCTTCAGTGAATTGAAAACCATTGCTTCTGATGCACTAAAGAAAAGGTGTGAACATCTGGCTAATATGTATCACAAAGACCTGAATTATGATGACCTTTTAAATGAACGTGAGCATCTCAAGCACTACATGGCTCTTGATGAAAATTGTGAGACTCTCCCTGCACTGTACAGAAAAATAATTTCGGACAATTTGAAATCTGTATTCCAGAATGTTGAAATTGCACTCAGAGTGTTCATGTGCATGATGGTGACCAACTGTACAGGAGAACGTTCTTTTTCAAGACTGAAACTTATAAAAAATCTGCTTCGTAGCACAATGGGGCTGGGGCAGCATCGTTTGAACTGGCTTTCACTCATGTGCATGGAAAAGGACATCCTGAAGACCATTGACTTCAAGCCAATTATAAAGCAATTCTCTGAAAAGAAATGCCACAAATGCTTGTTATAATAAGAAGTTCATAGTAATTTCATACTCTAATCTGTGTGGCTTACTGAGTATTATTGTGTTTTTCAAGCCTTGTGTGTTGTTCAAATGTTTATCATGTTGATTAGTTGCTGCTGTACAGCATGTTTTTAATGTTTTAACACCAGTTTTGTTGAAGTGCCAATAAAATAAATATATGTTTAATATTATCGACCATTTACTTTTTATTCCTGTGAGTGGTTGTCATAGGGGCCCCAGCACACTGGTTTGCCCAGGGGCCCATAATGCTATTAAGACGGCCCTGTTGCTCATCCATGTGGGTGAGGAGTCTTCTTCAAAAGGCTAATGAGTAGCTGTAGAAGTGGTCTTTTTTAAGTTGGAGGGTATATCCCTCCGGGCGGGGCTGGTGAGCCCCATCTTTTAAACAACCCTTATGCTTTATCCAAATTAACCCACTGAATGGTGATGGACAGATGGTTGGTCAGACCAAGTTGGTTCCGATTACACGATCCCTACCTCAAAAGGGCCCCAACTATGGGGCCCTAATAAAACCAGTAAAAAGAAAGAAAGAAAGAAAGAAAGAAAGAAAGAAAGAAAGAAAGAAAGAAAGAAAGAAAGATAGATAGATAGATAGATAGATAGATAGATAGATAGATAGATAGATAGATAGATCAGAGAAAGCACAGAGCCGTGCATCTGAGCTTCGGGCAGATCCCCAGGTTTTGGCATTCGGTAAACCCAAAACCCGAAAATTACCGAAAGAGCCAATTTCAGGTTTATTTTCAGTTCGGGTGTATCAGTATGCACAACCCTACCCTTCCCATTATAATATTATACCGAGGTTTCTTCCAAACCATAATCATCTGTTATGTAACCTGAAATATGTGCAGATATTGCAACACTAAAGCTTTGAGAGACCTTTGCTTCTATCATGAGCAGTGAAAAGAAAACAGCCATTATCATTACAGAGATATTGGCATCAATAAGCCACGAGAACCAGATTTATGCAGGATACTACTGTCCAAGTAACACAGTAATATAAATATGCTTCTTTTCAGAGAGAGAGAGAGAGAGAGAGAGAGAGAGAGAGAGAGAGAGAGAGAGAGAGAGAGAGAGAGCATTTCTATCAGTGAAATGGCTACAAACGGGCTGCCATTAACTTTTGTAACTTGAGTAGGTGCCTGCAAAGGGACAGGTGGTGTTTATGCAGATGAATGAGCATGTTACAATGTGTTCTTCCTTTTGGATAAAACATTAGTGTATCAGATGTGACAAATCAGATGTTCATCTTCCGCACTCCTGCATTATTTTACATTGAGAATTAGATAATGTGCTGGCTTAGCTTTTTACTGAGGCTCCCCCCTCCCTTACGCTCCTTTTCCTGGAGGTTAAGTTTATATATAAAGTTCTCCCAGCACTCTGCATAATCACTGCTGCACAGTATACTACTTGCAAGCTGCCAAAGAGGCATGGTGGTGAACTGTACAGGTACCATGCCTTTTTGTTCTTCAGTTAACACCCAGCATTGTCATCTGAAAGCAGAAATACTGTCATAATGCCATCACTGGAGCAAATTAGAATGCAGCCGTTTTGCTTTTTACTAAATTACCACGGAGTACTAATCCCTTCCACAGCTTGATCAACATTGGTCAAGAATTGGCTTGCTTTGCAAGAACTCAGCAGAAGTCTTAAGGTTCTGAAACCATTATACCATTGGCAGCCTAATCCTGAACATCCTGTAGTACTGGTTCAAGGAACCAATAACCCAATACACTCCTAAACATAGCCTCCCTGCATTATCTGTTAATAACCTCTAAACACAACACAGTGCCTTTTATACTCACGGAGTGTGATAATAGGAGGGAGACATTTTGGTAATTGGGAATAATATTAAAATAGCCCCAGATGTGTGTGCAGTAGGCTGTGTTAAACAAAATCAACACAGCATACAAAGCTGCCATAGACCAAGACTAACTAGTGGTTCAACTAGTCACATGTTATTTACTTTCTGGAAATATCTCTCATGTCATTGGCGGAGGCCTTTTCCAACCGTTCTGGGTGGGTATGTATTTGTCTATGTGTAACTGAGCAACCGGGAGTGGATTGTCAACCTCTTTCTTATTCTTTGTGCAATGCCCCGGCCAGCAGGGCTATCTTGAACCTTGAGGAAATGCAGGGTATAAATGTTATTTAATTAATTAAATATCCCTTTATGGTGCACCCCTCAGGATTGGCCTTCTGGAGCTCAGAAGCAGCTGCACAAATGGAAATTTAGTGATATGGATGTTGTATTCTATTGGACAAACTTCCATCTGCTTGGATGGTGGAACTTGACACATCTTGCTTGTTCCTCTCTTTGAAAATTCCCACAAATCTTCCTTGTTCTAGGCATGTATACCTATGCAGTGGATGCTTCCTCACCCTGCTTCTTCCAAGCACATGATGTAAACAGTACCCCTTATCTCTTTCTGGTTCAAAAGGGTACTGCTGGGGTCCCCAACATGATGTCCATGGGTGCCATGGTGCCCACCAACAACTTTCTTGGCACCCACCAAGTGTTCTTAGAAAGTGGGCAGGGCCAGGTGGGGCTTTTACCCAGAAGAACTTCTAACTGGCCATTGGAAATCTGATGAGCTGTGCACATTTTTAAAAAGCTGGTTCAGCAAGAGTTGCCATCACAGCTCAAGGATCTTTACCATGTTGCCATGTGTGTATGCAAGAAAATATTTTAAAATAATGTGTTCATTTTAAAAGGCATCCTGTTAAGCAGAGCTTCTGCCTGAAATGTTGAATAGTTACTACTAGAATTATGTATAACCTCACTCTGACATTTTGTAGTTTGCTTTGCCTACTGTGGCAGCCATTTTGTGGTTGCACCCATCAACCTGTGTCAGAATTCCAAAGGTGCTCACAGGTTCAAAAGGTTGGGTACCCCTGAAGTAGTGCATAAGTTGTGTGCACAGGAAATGTGCAGGAGAAAAATAGTTAGCTTTATTCCTTTGTGCCTTCCTTCCATTTCCTGCAGGAAATGAGGTAAACTAGCCATGTACTACCTATGCTTCTCTAGCAATGTCCATGAATCCCTGCCTGCCTAGATTCAGAGGTACTATAATGTTGCCCTCAGTGGTCAAAATCACCCCTATCCTGCCCCATCCAGGAAGGAGTGACCATTCTTTTCAGTGCAGTGAGTAGCGCTTTATATATCAGTACTAAAATGGCCCTCCATGCTGTGAACAGCAAAGGCACCCACATGGAAGTACATTTAAATTTCCAGATCAGGACAGATATGTAAATATAAATAATTTTTTTTTCCTAAACAGAAGTTTTGAAAGCCTTTTCTTTGTCAATGACATGGTTGTTGTTATGTACACGTGGAATCTGGTTGGGAACGTTGACTTAATGCATGCATTATTTATTATAACACCTGAAGAATCTTATTGCACAGATTCGAGGAACAAGATTTGCAATTTACCTATATCATGACCTGGAGAGAGTGTAGTGCAGGAGAAAAGAGGTAATGAAACAGCCATCACATTATCTTCCTATGATTGGGAAAAAAGAAACATACCCCAGGTATCGGTCCTTTGATAAGATGGCCTTAGATCTGGCATAGCATGGCAGGTCTCAGCATGTATAACTATGATTTCTGCTAACTGGTCACAGCCTCCTGTTTTCACACCTTTTTTGCACTAAATGATGAGAACTGATCGCTGTCCCTAGGACATCGTTATTTAAAATACTAATAAGGCAGACGGCAACAGAAAGGAATATCAAAACAAAATTCTTCTCTCTTTTTTTTGATCCATTGTTTGTGTTCCGTTGAATTACTGCAAATGCATCCCATTAGCTTTTTAAAAAATACAATTAAAGATGTGATAAAAGTCTAACTGCCAAGTTATCATCTCAACCAACAGCGTAGGTGCTACACTTCCAGTCTGAACAATCACGGGTATCCTGTAATAATTACTGGAGAGGATGAAATATCTATCTAGCTCTATATAAAGTGGCATCGATTGCTCATCCAAACTGGTAAAAAGCTGTTTGCAAAAGATAACGATGAGAAGCAAGTGAGACATCAAGCCTTGCTAATAAATACTTCTCAGAAATATCAGCTCTCAATTTACTACTTGTACACAATGGGCCAGTTGAAACTTGTAGGGTAATCCAATTTGCCACAGCTCTTGTTTTTAGTCTTTGCGAAGTGGCGTGGGGAGCACAGCAGGAGACACTTGCTTCTCTCCCCTGAGTCAATCAGTGGGGTTTTGTTTCCTGCTGGTCAAAAAATATCAGGTGGCTTCGAGAGCCTAATTATCAATGAAAAATTAAATTCAGGACAAGAACCCAACTAAGAGTTGCCCCCAGCCCCCTCTCCTTCATTTGTGTGGTTGAGAGTACCAAGTTATTTTGTTTCCAAAATGTATTCTAACGATGCATAGGAAGAGAAAGAATAGGAGATAAACCCAACTGTCCAAAAGCATAATTGATTTTTACACCGTGCAAATTTCCTCTTCGGTTTTATTGGCAGAGTGAGGTGCACAATTCTAATTACCAAAGACTGCCTCAAAAATTAGCAAATGATCAGGGGGTTTCTAATTAAGAATTGTTAAGCCAAGCTTAGCTCAACATTGTTCTATAATTTACTGACCTTGGGGAGTCTTATTTCCCAACATACATGGTAAAATAAAATAATAATCAGCCTTCTTGGCTTTGGTGGTTAAGGAAGTGAAATGAGTTTAAATGTGTGTCAGAAATACCTGATTTAAATTGGGAAGTAGGAAGGAAATTGGTGCTGGCAGGTACTGTTTTTTAAGCATAAAAATGGGTCTGAAAGAAATTAGGCAAAAGCATGTCCCCTAAACTGAGATAAGAAAGCAATGTTCTGTAAAGTATGTGCCAACTTGAATAGTTAAAAGTAGCATTAAAACAATTTAAGATATTGGTATTACTTGATCAGCAGAATTTGTTCAACAGACTTGGGGCTTTATTTCTTTTTGAAAACCATTAGTGATGTGTTCTAATTATTTTTAGTATTATTTTTACCCATAGATTTATTTAACAATATTATTCCAAAAGACTCAAACCAGTGTACAGTGCCCCATGTTCTACCAGTGTATAACTGTTTAAGGTGAAGCAACAGTAATGGTTAGAGATGCTGTAAACTTCACTATGGACAGGTTTGACAGGCAAATGTACCATGTTGGAGATCCATGTTCACTGGTGAGCCAGGCCTTGGACCTGCTTGGTTCACTGTTGTCTGAGTCAAATAGTTGTCGAACAGATTTGTGACTGTACAGTAACTGTGATATTGGGATTTTGTTTCTTTATGGCGGGGAAATTTCATTTCCTCGCCTTGCAAGCCACTTTTGCATCTATGCGTTAGGTAAAATTGATTTTCCCCCTGGGTCATGGTCAGTCACGGTAAGTACCGGTAGTTAAATGATGTAAGAGGGGAATTATACCTCCCGTAAGGCTGTTCAAAAGTGGGCAAGAACAAAATATCCTTGACTGAAATGAACACCCAATGGTAAGGTTTTTGTTGTTTTAAAATGTTCAGTTCAAATAACAGTGCTGACTGACTTATTGATTTGTTCACTATTTATTTGTATAACTTGCTGCCAAGAACTGTGCATTCAAAGGTCTGCGGGGGAGCAAGGAAATAGGGCGGATTGCACTGTGAAATAGGGCGGATTGCACTGTACTGAATGATTAGAATACATAAAAAATACCCAACAGACATGTTCCAACTGCTCATAAACAGATAGACAACTGAAGAAAAATTGGCTCCCTAATAATGACCAGTGAACAGAATGCATACCAAACCAATGAGTGTTTGACAATGGCTGTAATGATTCCCATTCCAATGTCTCTTGGGTGACTCTCCCTGCTTGTGCAACTAGCCAGCATGCAGGTGCATGAGCTGCAATTCCATTCAGAGGCTGGTGGGATTTGTTTGGCTCAAGGGAAACCCAGCTTTCCCTGTGGGGATCCCTCGCTGCTCCCCAACTAGGGCTGCCAAGCCCTAGGGCTGCCAAGCCCCAGTGGGGGTGGAGAATCTGCCCCTAGAGCCTGTTGCCTGCCACTGCAAGAAGTGGTGGTGGAAGAAAAATTAAAAAGAAAAATAAGGCCTTGCCTACTGACAGGAAGTTTTTGTCATAGAGTTCCTGATGATTCCTAGAACTACGGAGAAGAGCTAAAGGGTAGCTCTAGGAATTGCCAGAAACTCTACAGTGGGAACTTCCAGTTTTACCTTAGAGTCTCCAGCAATTCCTAGAGATACACTTTGTCACTTTCTGATAGCTCTAGGAATAACTAGGAACTCTATGGCAAGAACTTCCTGTAAGTAAATGAGGTAGTATTTTTCCTTTAATTTTTCCTCTGGGATGCTGGCCCCCCTACAACCCTCCCACCAGTTGTCAAGCACTGCCTGGAAACCATATCCCCAATTCTATTAAGGGCTTAAGGGGCCACCATGGCCTCCTGGAGCAAACCCCTCTCCCTAGTTGGATGCCAGGAGAACCATCAGACCAGGTAGTCTGGTAACATGGGCATGTCAAGGTTCACAGGTATAAATTAAGGCAGTCTCTCTCTCTTTATCTGTTAAACAATACAAAGCTTTATCCACTATAAGCATCTCTAGAAGCCACACAGGCCAAAGAAATTAGGGTTCAGGTTCTAAGAAAGAAAATAAAAAACAGAGTAAGATATTTTAACCTAACTTGGAAAACCACAGTTACCTGGCATTTGCTCACTCCATCAGGCTGGAGCAAATGGGCTGCCACACACACACACACACACACACACAAAGATAGAACTCCTTTTCAATTTCCACCCCACTGCGTTGAAGGTTCAGTGCCAATCTGGGCTCTGAACTCCTGACTACTGGAGCCCACCAGAAAGTAGCAGCCAATGCTACTCACATCAAATGGATTATTATTCTCACATGATACAAAAACATGTTGATCTGGGACCGATGGAGATTTCCCCAGCCTAGCTGTCTCCATGCAACTGGTTCATCTCCATAAAGGCCATCCCTTCCTAAGATGAAATGGCATCCCCTGCTCTCATCCATAACAAGGGCATGATAACATTATTTCATTTCTATCAAACTCTTCCTCCAAGAAACTCTAATGCACATAGTTCCCACACCATCCCCCTCTCAAGTATGATCTAAATCAGTGGGGTTCCCAACTTCAGGTTGAAAAATTCCTGAAGATTTGAGGACAAAGTCTGGTGAGGGCAGGTTTTGAGGGAGGGGTGGGATCTCAGTGGGGTATAACGCCATATAGTCTAAAGCAACCATTTTTTCCCAAAGAAACGGATCTCTGTAGTCTGGAGATCAGTTATAATTCTGGGAGATCTCCAGTTTCTACCAGGAGATTGGCATCTCTAAAGCCCAGACCTACTTAACTACATGTATAGAACTATATGGAGGTTCCCTTCAATCTCTGTCCCAGATAAAATTTAGTAGAATATTAATAAATGAATTGCAGGCAGATATTCTAGCCTGAATGTTTAGGATCATAGTAGAAAAGACATCATGGGGAAGAAGAGTAAGTGCACATATGTAGCAAGCTCATTGCAAGTTAGAGATTTAGCTCCAAAGATGTGTAATGAAAGGACTTATCAATGTAGTCCTGACTGTTTCCTCCATTTTGCATTAGCTATCGGGCCAGGAACCAGTGTCTATTCTGAAGGAACTGGCAAGAGGGAGGGAAGCTAAAACCTAAAATAGCATAAGTCATTACTTTTTGGTGAAAGGCAGAACTTTGGCACTCAACTGCAAAGCACATGAACACCTACAGGCCTGTGTCAGTGGTTTTGAAACAGTGTTCTGGAAAACCTTTGAGTTCCTTTGAAAGCTAAGATGGGTTCCTGAGTGAGAAGATCAATAAAAGTGGACAAGCTTTCCTGAAATCCAGGTTGGCCAGCACTACCAATTTCCCCCTGCAAAATGACAGTGTGAGTTAAGTCCAAAGGTGCTTACTCGATTTATGCAGGGTGAAGAAGTTCAGTAGGCTTAGCTAGGGCTTTGTATGAACTGATGAAACCATAGAATATGCTTTAGCATCTTCTACAGCACGGGTAGAAGATAAAAACGGATGGTCTTGGTAGCCACAACCATGTGGAATGGGTGACCTGAAGGAAAACAGTTGGATAACCATTAACCGATCCTTCAAAAATTATCCTTTCCAACCTATCCTTGAAAGGCTATGACTTGTCTAGGCAAACTGAAACATACCATGATCCAACGGCAACACAGTAAGTTGGGAACAGTTAAAAATGGCTCCGGCATCAAAATATAACACAAGTTTTCATTGGCGTAAGGAATCATATTGATTCCTTCACAGAAGCACTCACATAAATTCTGCTTGCCTTACAAGCACAGGCAGAGATTTGCAAGTCCATACCCTGTTGTTAGTTTTCATATCTCTTTTACTACCATCAGTAAAAATTCCTCATAAGGTCCCAGCCACCACTTCCACTCTCCAACCAGGCACATCACACAGGATTCAAGAAAATTCCACCCAAGATAAACTACCTAATATGGCAAGCTTAATAAGCAAAAAAATCAAAAAGCTGTTGGAGGGAAAGTGGTTTGTTAGGAAAATATTTCAGTGCAGATGCTGTTTCCAGATATAACAACAAGAGAACCCCAAGGTAGTTTGAGATTCTATTTAGGGTTGCATTGCATGATTTATATCATAAATTATTAAATGACTTAATGGACAATGCATTAGAAAGAAAACAGGCAAATTACAGAATAATTTAACTGTTGCAAAGAAGCAGAGCAACACACAAGACGTAAAACACTCTATTTTGACACAGAATGCCTGAAGCTAAAGCAATTAAGGCTGCAAAATATTGCCGGCTGACATGACGTGTATGTAAATTTGTCATTCATTGGCAAGGCTTGGTAACAATCTTGGGCTATGGGCACAATAAAACAATCCACATGGTCGAGAATGCTTTTTGCTGGGAGTGCTCTGAAGATGGTGGTTATGTATCATTTAGGCACATCACCATTTTACAGATAGTGTTTGTGGATGACAAAAGACTGTGTCTTCTTTGAGGCAAGCATCTCAAAGCTGGTCTCTTTACTGTTATGTTATGCTCATGATGGTGAAGTAAATATTCTTATATTCCTTGCAGCTGCGTTTAGATCATGCCAGAACTCTACTGAACTCTAGCGAGCTTAGAATTGAAACTCTGATAAATACCCTGTATTTGACTTGTAAGAGTAAGCCACAGATGGCAAACCACAGGTCAGCTGTGGCCCACAAAGCAACTTTATCTAGCCACCAATGAAGGGCCATAGCCTGGGTGGGGACAGTGAGTGCATTGGTTCATGCTACCTAGAAATTTTTCAGGAGAAAAACAAGCTTTTTACTTGGTGGCATTGTTTAAAGAATAGGCACTTCTTTTTAGAACAGGAATATGTCTGATTTTTTTATATATATATCAATGGCAAGTCATTTCTTTCCTCTTACAGAAAATTGTTCCAAAGTTCACCTTTCTGACCGGCACCAGCTCTGCCCATCCCAAGACTCCTGCTGACTCAGAGTTAATTTTAAGATCAGTATCAGCTGGTTCTGTGGCCCTTTATTGCTCTTTGACATCAAGGGAAGCTGATGGGCTGCCTGGGTGGGCCAGAGTCACTCTGGAACCTAAGAATGTATTACAGAACAGGGAACCTTATGGTTAAGGGATCCTGCAATGGAGAGAAACTTGAGCTATGCTAACTATGAACATTGCCGGTTGCTTAGTTGAAATCGTTCTTATTGGTTTAGGATGATCTCATAAACTGCCAAAAATGTTTGAATTCTTATCCAATTCCATGTTTCTGGCACTAACTGCTCTTAAATATAACAGACGTTTGGATCTGGCAAGAGAGTTAAAGAAGTTTTAGTTATGAGTAAATGACAAATTTCCATTAATTTCTTTGAAGCCCCACCTAGGAACGAAAACAATGCTCTAGTGACCCTCCCAAATTATAATCAAGTCTTGGTAAAGGTTTTGTCCACAATTTCAGTAAGTGTAAAGAAGATAAATGTCAAACATTGTATCTATTTCACACATTGATGTTATATTCTCTCTGAGATTTGTGTGACATGACCAGTCCTGTCTGAAAGCATGTGCTCCGTAACTGTGAAGCCTTTCCTATTAAGGTTGCATCAGCCGTATTATATAGCCTGCAAAGAGGTCATGCTCTGTTGAAAAATATAGTTCTGGCCTTTGATTTGGATAATAAGGAAGACCTTTTATGAATGCAGAAACTGCAGTGCAACCCGGAGCAGAGTTATACCTTTCTAAGCTCATTAACTTGAATAGATTTAAAGACTATACTGTTGGTCACAGTCTGCTTGAAGAGAGGTATGACAATAGAAGTGCATAGCTATGACCTTACACAACCAAGTTTATAGCATGCACCACCAATCACATCCCACCTCACCCACCATAATCTACCACTTTTCTGCAACTGGAAGAAGGGCAGCTCTACCCTACCCACCAGACAATTCAGGCAAAGATTGATGGTGTTGCAGTAAAACAGGGGTTCGCTCTGGCATATGAGTGTAGGATGGCTGGTTAGGTTGGAGATGTACCAAAACACCTTCTGCTGCATTGTGGCTCAAAAACAATGAAAAAATAAGACAGTAGTTCTCAGGAGGAGGTGCCAGTCTCCATGCCTAACAACTTGGTTACCACCAGTGAGAGATGGCTTTGAGGTTTGGGTTGGGGGTTGAGTGCAGGAAGTGGAAATGATCATAGAGATTTTAAAAAAAAACTCCCACAGTAGCACGTTTTTAGATTAATTTAGGAAATCCATTGTTGCAGTAAAACAGGGGTTCACGGGGGAGAGGGAGACCCAAGATCGTTATCAAGAAAACAGTTTATTTGCAGCTGCTGACTCAGAGATTTCTGCCCATTTGGGCCTCTGAGTCAGCAGCTGCAAATAAACTGTTTTCTTGATAACAATCTTGGGTCTCCCTCTCCCCCGTGAACCCCTGTTTTACTGCAACATTACATTTCCTAAATTAATCTAAAAACGGGCTACTGTGGGGCTTTTTAAAAAATCTCTATGATCATTTCCATTTCCTGCACTCAACCCCCAACCTAAACCTCAAAGCCATCTCTCACTGGTGGTAACCAAGTTGTTAGGCATGGAGACTGGCACCTCCTCCTGAGAACTACTGTCTTATTTTTTCATTGTTTTTGAGCCACAATGCAGCAAAAGGTGTTTTGGTACATCTCCAACCTAACCAGCCATCCTACACTCATATGCCAGAGCTATACCAGGAAAAGCAATCTAGAAGACTCCAAAGAGTCCAGGAACAAAGTTGAAGAAAATAAATCTATACTGGGTCAGAAGAAAGGTCCATCTAGTCCAGCATGAGTGACCAAACAGGTGGTTCTGGGAGGCTCACAAACAGAAAAATATATATAGAGAGAGATAGTTCTCCCCCACTGAATGCCCCTAACTTCTGCTATCAGACTGCCAGTAATGGACCCTCAAACTGAAAAGCCATACTTAGGATTGCTGCTCCTTAGGCAGTGTCCCACCCTGATCTGTAAATCTTTATACCTTTTCCAATCGGGGGAGCCAATAGGCTATTTGGCTGGGTGGAGCCACCTGAAATTTAAGAAGAAATCACAGAGCAGGGAATCATCTGAGTTGTAGCCTTAAAGGCTTGTTACAAGGATCTCTAGTGCAGAAATTCAGAGGTTCTATTCCAGGGGCTCTTGCCACAGAGCAATGCTATCTCTGAACAGGGAAGTTACATGTAGCTGTCATAGTTAATAGCCACTGACCTGCCCTCCACCTAAATCTTTTAAAGTCCTCTACCTCTTATGCTTTTTAGGCATGCCCGATTCCTAATAGACCTACTGTGGAATCTGAGGAACACTTTCTTGAGAGCAGACCTAAAAAAAATGTTAAGAACTGCCTTCTTTGTCATGGCTATATCTATATAAGTTACATTTACAAAAACTTGTGCTAGTGGCTGAGGCCCAGGGCATGGTTGGAGAGTGCATGAGCCACTAACCTTGCTGAAGGTAAGTAGGACTAGGTATGATCAATACCTACATGGGACATTTTATGGGAACCCAGTGTATGACACCCTTGAGTTTAATAATAATAGAGTTAAGGCAAGAGATAAATTTCTTAACAAATAGAGTTTCACCCAAGCCACTCTTTGTTTTGCAGGTACTTCGCAAAAAGCACTTTTCTCATCTCTGTATTCCATTTAAAATTTACTAAGAGCAGATAAACAGTGTAATCCTAAACACTAAATAGACCCTTCTAAGACCATTGATTTCAATTATCTAGAACAGTGATGGCGAACCTTTTAGAGACCGAGTGCCCAAATTGCAACCCAAAACCCACTTATTCATCGTAAAGTGCCAACACGGCAATTTAACCTAAATACTGAGGTTTTAGTTTAGAAAAAACAACTCATACGTTAACATCTTATGCTCACAAGCATAAGATGATCCAAACAAAGTAAGGAAAGCAATCCCAAGTGCTTTCATTGACTTAAATTATTTGGCAGAGAATTCCACACATTAAGGATTTCATTTTCAGAACTAACTGTGCTATCCTTTGTCATCCATAAAATTAAATCATGGCAATGACTGACAAACACCATTTTCCCCATCTGCATTCTCAAAACTCTGCAGGGGGGCTTATTGTTGAGTTGTGCATCTGAGTGGCAAGTCCAAGGCAAAATCTCCCATTCACAAATAGACAACAACCCCCCCCCACCACGCAGTTTTGAGAATCTGGATGGGGGAAATGTGCATCTCAGTGCCAAGTCCAAGGCTAAACCTCCCATTCACAAATAGACAACAAACCCCCCCATGCTGTTTTGAGAATCTGGATGGGGGAAATGTGCATCTCAGTGGCAAGTCCAAAGCTAAACCTCCCATTCACAAATAGACAACAACCCCCCCCCCATGCAGTTTTGAGAATCTGTATGGGGGAAATGTGCATCTCAGTGGAAGGTCCAAGGCTAAACCTCCCATTCACAAATAGACAACAAACCCCCCCCCCATGCAGTTTTGAGAATCTGGATGGGGGAAATGTGCATCTCAGTGGCAAGTCCAAGGCTAAACCTCCCATTCACAAATAGACAACAAACCCCCCCATGCAGTTTTGAGAATCTGGATGGGGGAAATGTGCATCTCAGTGGCAAGTCCAAGCGAAAGAGCCGCCCGCCGCCAGCCTCCCGCCAGCCTCCCGCCGCCCTGCTCCGCCTCAGCAGCAGCACCGCCGCCCCACCCAGGCGCCGCTCTGGACCCGCCGCCGCTACCTGCCGCTCATGCTCGCCCCCGAGGGCTGCCCTTCCGGCCGCACTGCTACGCCCACCGAGTCGCCCCCGCGACAAAGTTGGCTGCGGCGCGGCAGAAACGTGCGCCAAGGCCGCGAGGAGGGGCGGAGGAGGGGGACGGGCAGCCAAGGGGGCAGAGGAGGGGGTGGGGCCGACTCGGCGGGCATGACGGTGCCGCCGGCAGGGCAGCCCTCGGGGCTGAGCATGAGCGGGCGGTGGCGGGTCTGGAGCGGCACCTGGGTGGGGCGACGGCTGTGCTGCTGCTAAAGCGGAGCGGGGCGGCGGGAGGCAGATGACGTCGAGGCTGCAAGGAGGGGGCGGGGGACGGGCAGGGGACGGGCGGGGGACGGGCCTGCGGCTCCACACGTGCCCATAGAAAGGGCTCAGCGTGCCGCTTGTGGCACGCGTGCCATAGGTTCGCCAACACGGATCTAGAAGGGCGCAATTCGGTTTAGGACTGCACTGTTAATAGCTAGGAAGACTGTTGGGAAACACCCTTCCTCCATTGAAGGGGTTGGACTAAATTGCCTTCAGTCTTTTGAAACCAAACATACCTTTGACATGTGATACAGTGGATGGTATGGTGGAGTAGGACCAGGGTTCAAATCCATGCTTGCAATGAAATTTACTGGGTGACCTTTTGCTGATCATTTTCTCTCCTCCTAATCTACTTCAGAGGGTTGTTGTGAGTATAACATAGAGGGGAGATCCGTGTATACCAACCTGACTATCTTGGACAAAAGGTGGGCTAAAAAATTCACTAAATAAAGCAGCATAATTAAAAGTAGTGGACGGAACTCTCCAATCTATAGATCATTATTATTTAAAAATAGTTACTTAGAATATCATTATCTAGTATTGCCAGGAGTAGGAGAAAGGTAAGCCTGGTGGAGAAATGAACAATAATATGAATGTCATCTTATTGTTGACAGAAGTTCTGCCCTTCTGCTCTGGTGATACTAGTCCACTATTCATCTTATATTTATTATGTTTTAGCCTGCCTTTTATCCAAAGTGTTCAAGTCAGCCTTGGTGATTCTCCACCCCTCGCCCTTACCTAGCAACCTTGCTGCACTTAGAAGATCATAGTGTTCCTTAATTGTAACATTTCATTCTGCAGGCAGAAGAATCACATAATGGAATGATCTTAATATAAGAAATTATCAGTGCAGGGGGAAAAGGTAGATTTCAAAAAGAATGGTTCTAGCCTAGCCTTTTCCCAGACTTGCTAGCATCCTCCATCTTTTGGGCCCTTTGTTAACACTCTGAAATGGGATCAGCAGCATAACAGTGATCTCTTTGTTGTGGCCCTGTGATTATGACAGTGTTGGGAGAAGGGCATCTCCCGACAGAATTTGCTGCCCAAACACAAGTTCCTATTTGTCTCCAAAGTCGCCAAATAAATTTTTAGGATTAGTCTGCCCAGCGTTTTGTATCAGACTGACAAAACAGAGGCAGTAGTTAGCATGTTGAACTAGGCCTGGGAAGACCTGGTTCAAATCGTCACTCTTCCATGAAATTTACTGAGTGATTGTAGGCCAGTAGCTGGTTCTTAGACTAACCTACCTCACAGGAGTTTTGTGGGGATAGAATGGGGAAGAGAAGAATTATATACAGTACCTAGAGCTCTTTAAACAATGGCTGGGATAAAAATGTACTTGATAAGTGGAGAGGAAAAAATGGAGCGGAAGCAGGAGTTCAGTTTCAATTGTTGTCTGAAATGGAGAAATCATTCAAAATTGTGATATGAAATATGATTTGAGCTTTGTGCTCCAGCAGTTGATAGATAATTTTGATGGATACTGTCTACCAGGTAGTTCTGTAAAATCCCCAGTTGACTGGACAGAATTTAAGCAAAAGTACCACTGTGCTCCTATTAAATTCATTTGGATGTACACAGTTGGGTATACTCCACAATTTAATTATCTGTCTGAATCTGGTTTCTGCCATGAGCACACGAGGTTCTACCTCACCCAGTATGAGCTAGATGGTTGTTTTAAGTGTTGTAAAATAACAAATGCAGAATACTTGAAAGTACTGTTGAACAGTCACTGTTTGCTTACAAGAACCAACTCCATTCCTGTGTCTTTTTCCTTACCTGGATGGAGGAGGGTTTATATATTGTGATTTCCTGTGATGCACTGTAAAGCATGACTTTCTATGCAGTTAATTTCAGGTGTCCCACTGAAATCAGGGAGAGTTACAAACACCTGACTGGATGAAAGCCTGAAGCCTCAATCTTCTCTTATTAATTTATTCTTCTTGGGTGTCACATAAGCATAAATAAGATGTACGGGGTCATTTGGCAGATCTTTGGTGTGATATTTGTATGTCATCCCTGAGCACAAAGAGATTTTTTGTAACGCCTTTACAGATTTACTCCTGTAGGAGCTCTCCAATTAATTGGGTTTTAGACTGCAGACGGGATTTGTATTTATGTAGGAAGAAAGTATGCTCTCATTATACTTTTATTCTCATGTTAGATTTATTACGTCTCTCAATTATAATTTATTTTAGTGGTTCAGTCTTATCTAATTCTTCATATTTACATGCCTCATCTAACAAAAATAATAATACATAAATAATGCCAGACAACATTTTCTCAAGTTTTCTCTATTTGTATGCTTTTATTCTCCAAACATCTCGAAGTGGAAGCTTAGTGAACTACAAAGGAAATCTCCATGTGATCTCTTCGACATGAAAAATTATCATTTGTGTTCTTTTTCTCTGTTATCCTTGTCCCAGGTTTGCAGCATAATAAAACAGGCTGCAAGCCAACGATGGCACCTTGCTGAAAAGCATTGCTTTTTCCATAACAGTATTGTTGGGCAGCTGCAAACAGCTGCAAATCTCAAACTAGTTGCTCTGGCATTTAGGTCCAAGCACTTTTGTTCAGGGTACCACTGTGGCCTTGGCCAGAAGAGGGCCTTGAGGCATTTGCTACTACTCTTGGTGAATAGAGCAAGCCAGAGAGAGAGCATGGTTGAACACTTATCAAGACCCACCAATCGAAAGGGTCCACTGATACAATCTCTTATATCCCAAGGAGAGGAGTGCCCAGAGACAGCAGAGACTAGAACACAAAGTTGCCTCTTGTGGGGGGGGGGATGACTGCAGGCCGTTTGGTCAGTGCCCTCCAGATCCTGGAGCCGGCCTGGCTGTAGCCCACCCTCTGACTTAATGCAGGCTGACTTAACATTTTATCAAATATACAGGGGGGGGGGATGGGATTTCACCTTGCCCTATAGACCTCCAGATTTTTTTTCTAGTTCTTCTGTTTGAGCAACTTTATGGGGACTAAACCTATTCACACACACACCCGACCTCTACTTGTTTTGCCAGCCCTCCTAGGTTTTTATTTGGTTAGAAACTGCTTTTTGCTTTCTAGATTATCTGTTTCTGTGTCTGCCACATTTAAACATGATCTTCTTCTGAGATTCTCAGGGCAGTGTGCACGGTTCTCCTCTCCTCCGTCAGTCCGTTACTGTACACTGATGCCAGTATATGGCAAAACTCCTCAGGTGACATTTGTTTTATTGAAGTCAGTGCTCATGTTTCCATAGCATGAAGAGGATCAGGAAATTATCCTTATGTTTAATCCAGGTTTCCACTTACCCTTCCAGCATCTCTATGCAAGGGTTCCAAATATGGCAACTGGGAACACAACAGTACCAAGGGAATTCCATTAGTGGAGGAGGCAAGTTATGCAGTACAGACAGGTTGGTGGGAACTTCATCTATAAGTACATTGGCTGGAAGTGGAAGTGGTGAAAACAACAATGAAAGGCAGGATATTGTAGACAGATGAAGAGTGCCAAAAATGGAAGGTTAGTCGAGCCCTGACAGAATGGAGGCAGAGTCAAGACTTGGACTGAGAGTCTTTCGAGTAAATTTCCCAACCAACGGGATGATAATTTTATTCTGCAAATCCTATCATCAAACTAGCTCTTCAGGGCAGTTCACGACTGAAACAGAAAATGATGTTGTTTTTTTACAGAGCACCACAGATTGCTGAATGTCACAGTTTTTCAATGGGATGACTGGGAACAAAGCAAGAAACCTATACAAATGTATACTGTGAATTTAGCACACGTTTTGCTAATCAAAGGTGCCTCAGAATATCCAACTACTGGAAGCTCTGTGTGATCAATGGGAACTAAACAGTCTGTTTTCATGCCTTATAATAGCATTTGAGACCAGCCATTCTTACAAACTAGACATTAAGCTCGTTCTACCACTGGCATGCCTAGTAAAACTGCTCCTGTCTTAGGACAGAGTATGTTTTAAAGAATTTAAATTCAAAAGGCAAATAAGCCTGATTCTAATAATCAGAATTATAAGCAGTAATGAAAATATCTGACAAGCATCAAACACTGTAAGAAACAATACCCAGTCAAATCCCAAAAGTAAACCTACTGTAATCCCTCTGTTTTTCTGCATACAACATAAATCTAGAGCTGACAATATTACACTTAGTAGGAGTCGATTTAAGAGCAGAATTGGGTTCCATATTAGCAGGTGCAAGACCAGTCTTGCCTTTCACCCAAACATTCCTGCTG
Organism: Euleptes europaea; assembly: GCF_029931775.1. Lineage (NCBI taxonomy): Eukaryota > Metazoa > Chordata > Lepidosauria > Squamata > Sphaerodactylidae > Euleptes > Euleptes europaea. The sequence continues at coordinate 49,206,695 of NC_079313.1, read as the reverse complement.
CTTTTTGTTTTTTAAAAAATGACTTCGTGTTATATATCAAAACTAATTATTCCTGTTGGACCAACCTCGGGAAATGTCAACAGTACATTGTAAGTGCTAATTGGGGTGCCCATGCTCTTCAGCAGATTTGGGATCCAGCACTCTGGATTGGTGAGGTTAAGCATGTTTTAGAAGACTGTCCTATAATGAGCTTAGTCTCCATGGAAGAAGCATAGATTTGCTGCTCACACTTCACATTGCATTCACACCAGTGCTCTTGCCAGATACAAAGAAAGCTACCCAAGTAGGCCAACAGCCCAAGGCAAAAGCAAGCAGGCAGGCTGGCTACAAGTAAATCCAAAGGCAGAACTCTAGGCTATGGTGAATACAGGAAAACACAAAGATATTTACATGGGGCATCTGGGGTGTTTTTAGAGTCAGTCTAGTGTATGCAAATATTACCGTTGGAAAAGGACCTTTTGCTGAAATTTCTGGTAGAGATTTCTAAACAGCTAGGTACAGGAGGAAAAAGAAAAGCCATTTATTTGGAAATACATCTTCAGAAGACAAATCTGTTTCCGTGCAGGGCAATTGTTCTGTTGCCTTCACATGCACCAACAAATATTATCATTATTTGTTTTTATTCGTCATATTTGTATCTGATCCTTTGGCCAAGAAACACAGGATTAAACCCCCCCCCCAATTGATTCTCATAACAACCATGGGAAATAGGCGGGTTTCTAGCCCAAGGTTAGCATAGTATAATGGTTAAAGTATCACACTGGGATCTGGGAGACCCGGGTAGAAATTCCCACCCTGTGGAAGTTTGCTGAGTGATCTTGGGCCAGTCTTTCCCTCTCAGCCTAGCCTTCTTCACAGGGTTGTTGTTGCAAGGATAACATGGAGGAGGTGAAAACAATATTGTTAGCTGCTTTGGATCCCCCTTAGGGAGAAAAGCAGGGAATGAATGAGTGAACGAACGAATTAATTAATACAGGGTTACCCAGTTAAATTCACAGTTGAGTGAGGATTTTAATCTAGGCCACACAAATCCACATCCAACATTTGTTCCCCCACACTGCATGGGCGGTCAAATTATTTCATGGTAACTAATCTCCAGGAGAGGTTTCTGGAGCAAATCTGCTAATGCTGTTATCCTTCACAATGCAAAAAAATAGTACAAATCCAGATTTTTTAAGGGCACTGATTGCCCTTATTGTCCACTGAATTGAAGAGATTGTCACATGTTCCTTCCCACAATCACAGTTCCTGAAGAACTGTGTATATTGTACTATATATTTTCTTTTTGTTGTGTATATTGTACTGTAAATAGAACTCATCTCATCAACCATCCATCCACTAATGGAAGGAAGATTATCAACAGAGTTCATCACTTGATAAAAACAGCATCATCCAAACGTAAGGTTTAAACTCGTTGTTGATGCGGTTCAATTGCATGCAGCAAGATCTTCCCAGAGGAGGCTCCATGGATAAATAATGACAGGCCTCAGAGGCTCATGGATAGCAATTTATTACACAAGATACAGAAAGGACTTTTAAGCCCTAATCAAAATAAGTGGCTTCAACAGTTTGATGGTTGGTCCTTTGCCTTGAGACGTGTATATGCTGTAGCTTCTCTGTGAATCCAGTCATAATGTTAGGCCAGTCATAATGCAAAAGCAATTGTGGATCAAATGTGAATCACCCCAAATAATAATGTGCTCTGAAGTCAACAGAATAAGCTCCTTCTGGCTGAGTATCTCCTAAATTGCACAGAATCCTGTCTCAGTAACACCATCTTTAAAGTATCCCCTCCCCTTGTTTCATCTTGGATTTGGTGGGGGAAAACTTTTCTACACCTGTTAATCAACCCAGCTGTAATTACCATCATCTTTTGTGACCCCACATTTTCCAGATTCTGGCTAAAACAGCATCTGAAAAACATGGGGCAAAACATAACGGGGAGAGCGAGGTGACCTCTGACAGGTGGAAAAGGCATGCGTAGTCAAAAGGAAGCCCCAAAGCAGCCAGTGGGGGTGGCCCTGGGGAAATGTCCCTGCGTAAAAGGCCACAGGGGGGCATGAGGGGCATCACACAAAGGCCACAGTGGGGCATCACACAAACATCTCTCTTTCCATGGTGTGACAGTCAGCCTTCAGTTCTCCACTTTGGCAACACAGGCAGGCAGGAGATCCAGGCAGGCAGAGGTGTCAGTGAGGGGGAGGAATGAAATTTTGGAAAGGGAGGGGGAAATGTTGCGCAACATTTTAAGAACTTACCCTTGGTTAGGTTCAAGATTAAATGGCAAGAGCGCAGTGTGTCTTTAGAAAGTAGTTGGGATTATTTGTTCATTCCTTGTAACATAGCTTAGCATAGGTTATGCGGTCACCCCCTTTTTAAAGTGAGGGATTTGTGCCTTTTCATGCATACCTATATATACCCATTTATTTGTTTGTTATCAATCTTCTCAACAACCTACAGCAAACATTTTTGCAACTACAATATCCTGCTGATATGGTGAGAAAGATGATTGAGAAGGCCAGAATGATACCCAGGCACAACTTACTACAAGATAAGCCCAGAGAGAATGACAACAGAACACCTCTGGTTGTCACTTATAGCTCTCAACTAAAACCAGTCCAACGTATTATTAAGGACCTACAACCTATGCTGGATTGTGACACTTCCCTCGCTGAAGCACTGGGGGGGGGGCGTCCCTTTCTCTCTTACAGACAGCCAGCTAACCAAAAACAACCCATGATCATAAACTACTTAACAGGAACATGGACTCTGGCACTAGGGCTGTCAATTCGGTTCGTCCCAAACTGAAAAACCGCCGAATTTCCCCCGATTCGGCAGTTTCCGGTTCGGGACGAACCGAATTTAAAAAAAGGCGGGAAACGGGGGAGCCGAATTTCCCGACTTCGGGGTGTTCGGCAAATAAATTCATCAAATTCGGGGTTCAGCGCAGCAGCATAACCGTCAGTTACTTACCACCCCCACCCCTTCTCCAGGCTCCCCCCCCCCGCGCGCCTTCACTGGGCTTCCCTGAAGGCGCGCGGGGGGCTCTTTTTCCCCCCTAATTTCCCCCTGAACTCCAGATCTCGCGCCGAATTTCACGGATCCAAAGCGGGGGAATTCGGACTTCGGCATGTCCCGAATTTAAAAGGGCCAAATTTTGCCGAAGCCGAACTTTACCAGATTTCTTTTTTTTTTCAACAGCCCTATCTGGCACCAAGGCCTGCAACAAATCAAGGTGCCAACTTTGCCCTCATATAGATTCTAGGAACATAATCTCTGGACCCACCAATGTCAGCCATACTATCTCAGGTTCATACCCCTGCTCATCTTCTAATGTGATTTATGCCATCACATGCCGGCAATGCCCCTCCACAATCTACATTGGACAAACAGGTCAGTCTCTTAGACAAAGATTAAATGGACATAAGTCTGACATCAGAAACCACAATATTCAAAAACTAGTGGGAGAACATTTCAACCTTCCAGGACATTCTGTTGCAGATTTAAGAGTAGCAGTTCTCTTACAAAGGAATTTCAAAGGGAGATTGGAAAGAGAAACTGCTGAATTACAGTTGATATTCAAACTAAAGTCAATGAATTTACCTGGGCTGAATAAAGACGTTGCATTCAGGGCTCATTACCAATGCTGATTTCTCCACACCCATCTCTCCCCTGGACATCACAGACTCTTCTGCATACCACACCTAATCCCATCACGCCTGCTATTCACATTTACATACTGTAAACATTTACATACTAATCCTTGCTGAATTCACTCTCCTCTACTTAAGGACAGATGGATTCACATTCTAGCTGTATCTGAAGAAGTGAGCTATGGCTCATGAAAGCTCATACCCTACCAGAAAATATTTTTGTTAGTCTTTAAGGTGCTACTGGACTATTGCCCTTTTCTAAATCTTCTCAAAGATCTTGATAACATTGAAGTGAAGCACTTTGAGTCATAGTAATTCAATTTAGGAGATTTAACCATGTGCCTAACTAGCCGGTGGAGACCATTGAGACTTGTTAGTATATAATCCTGCTCTAAGTGTATAGAACTGGTAATTCCTATTGTTTTGAGATGGCCCTTCCCCCATGCCTCTCAGGCCTCCCCGCCGCAGCTCCTCAAGGGGGTGAAGAGTTGGAGACCCAGCTCCGAGAGCCTGCCAGCCCAACCCGAGGACAAACAACCTTCCCCTTACTTCCAGGGCCCTGGGAGAACCATCAGCTCACCGATGCCGTCCCTGCAGCCGTGGTGCACCCAGCATCTTCAGGAGAGCAGCTCCAGTACAAAGCCCCTGGCCCCAGCAAACAGCTGATAAGCAGCTGAGCCCGGGCAGGGAGGGGCCATGCGATGCGACCTGCAGCAATTATGGAGGCAGGAGGCAAGTCTCCTGATGCACCTCCATTTATGGACTTCCGGGGGATGGGAAGGGGTGGAGCTGGGGCAGGCCGCTCTGGCTGGGAAGTATATAAGGCCAGAGAGGAGTAGAAGCCGGGGAGGAGAGGTTGCAGGCTGCATAGGCTGAACTCTGTAAGAGGCAACCTGGCAACTACCAAGGGAGAGGACAGTTCTGACTCTCCCTTTGACTGGTCTGAGGCTGAGGAAGCGCCTTGGGCCCAAACTCCTTCCAGTGCAGAGACCTCCACTAAAGCTGAGGGGATGCCACAGCCCCACACCTATATACATTTTATCCTGCCTTTATCCAAGGAGTTTGGGGTGGTGTATGTACTTCCCCTCTTAAATTTTAGACCCACCCCAATTGTCCTCACACATCATTATGATGTAAATTAGACAGAAAGAGAATCACTGGCCCAAGACCACTCAAGTGGAGGTTTAAACTCAGGTCCTAATCCTAATGCAGTGCATGTGGGTCACCCCGGCTGCATACCAGGGGACTGTGGTGGGCCAACACCAGTAGCCCCACATGCAGCGGCAGTGGGCTGGGAAGAGGCTGGGAGGAAAAAGGGAAGGCCAGAGCAGTGGGGGTGTGGGGGAGGGAGAGGCAGGATGTCAACAGCTACTTCAGTGGCCAGAGGGGCACCCACCCTAGCAAGGGTGACCCCTTTGGACAGGTCGAGGCACCAGCTTCAGTGAGGAGGTGGCCGCAGAGGGTGGTAAAGGTCTCCCAAGACCCCCTCTGTTCATGTTTGCCCTTCAGCAACACCCTGTGCCATTCTGGCCAAAGCCACAAGGTGCCCAGAAGCCATCACCATGGTGGCCAGGAGAGAGACTAACCAGTGCACACCCTGCGAGGTGGACCCAAGCCACTCATGGTGACTCTTCAGGCCCCAACGATGGTGGGGAGATCCCCCTATCTCAGAAGGCACTGAGCCCCAGAAACAGAGGCAGGTGGCTGGGAATGGACATCACACTGACATGGGCAACTATTCCCCCAGGGTGACACTTGGTGGCCCCACTCCATTCTTGGTGGCCGCCCTCCTTGATTGGTGGATGTTTCTCAGTCTGTGCCACAGCCCCCACCAACCTGGGGCTTTGCACACCTCAAGGCCCTTTGGGAGGTGCCCCGCAGTCCTGAGGATGAGGCAGGGTAGCCAACCTACAGGCAGTGGCTAGAGATCTGGGATTACAACTGATCTCCAGGTGACAGGGATCAGTTCCCCTGGAGATGCTGGCCACCTCAGAACGTCAACTCAATGGTGTGATCCCCCATTGAAGCCCCTCTCCAAACCCCTCCCTCCACAGGCTTCCCCCCCACCCCAGTCCCCAGATATTTCCCAGCCTGGAGCTGGCCACCCTTGGGTGAGGGCTTGGAGTCCAAGGAAGTGCCCATGCTATCTCAGAACCATCGAGGGGGGGATGAACCCCACAGGAATCCTGCAGTGCCTGATGTTGGTGGTGACCATTGAGAATCCCGTCCCCAACCAATCCACCCACCCATCCATGCTAACAGAGAAGCACAAACATGGTTGTCAAAGCCAAGAAAACTTTATTGGGAGGGGGAATGGGTATAGGAGGACAGAGCCTCTGTATCCACCTCTGGATCTGTGGGAGCTCACATTCCACTCACTCCTGCAGTGGGTTTCTGCTTAGGCTGGTCTCCAACAGGAGACAGTATGACAAGGCCAGATCCATTATGAACGGAGGCTGGTTTCGCGGGGAAGCCTGTGTGAGGAGAGAAAGTTTGCCAGCTGCATATAAAGCTTCATCTGTCAGATGGCTTCCCACAGCAGTTTGATGAGAAAAAACAGCATGCATGGCCACAGAAGGACGCCAAAGGCTTCCTGGTGTGTGGTGGGCATATGAGGGATCCTCTGGGATGTTCAACCGATCCAGCCTGGAGCCTTTGTGGGAGGAGTCTGTGGGATTAGCAGCACTGGCCCCATCCCTTCTGGGTTTGCCATTGCAACGTTGGGCCCTCCACCTCCTGCTTGGTGCTGCTGCAAATGCCAGCGCTTGTTGGTGGGTCCTGCTTACCATCCCCTCAAGGGGGAGGCTGTGTTTCTCTGAAACATAAAGGGGGTGAGTTGTCTTTGGGAATACATAGGTCTGTGGTGTTGGGGCACTGTTGTTCACCCCAATGACCTCACTCCCTAACCATTGGGAAAGGCCCATTACTGCAGAAGATGGGAAACAGTTGCACATCCATCTCATTCCCCCTTCTGACCTCGCCAGAGTATCACACCCCCTGGTTGACAGGGACACGGGGTAAAGGCAATATTGGATGAGTACAAATCCCCCCGGCTAGACGGTATGCACCTGAGAGTGCTCAAAGAACTATCTCCAACATTATGCACAGTCCCAGCAAGTGCTGTCTTGCAGAAAAATTACCCTGATTTCCTAACTTGTACATTTTTTCATTATTAGTTACAATAATTATGAAAATGGGGTGTTTCATAATTATCATAATTCATATGAAATGAAACAAATCTCCATCTAAACAGCCTTACACACACAAACCCCATGATTTTTTTCTTTTTTTATGTTTGTTTTGTTATTGTAGTCTTTCTTTTGTTATTGTAGTCTTACTTCTCTCTGATTCTGCTGATTCTGTTTTTACAAGACAGGCAGCATTTCCTTAATAAGGAAGGGCATAGAAAGAGCTGCATTCCTTAGGGGGATGCTCGGAGATTTCTTCACTACAACTGAAAGTTGTCACCACTAAGATCACATACATGTGTGAGATATTCCTGTCCTGAAGGATATGTGGTAGGACTTTGCCTTCTTCTCTCCTCCCAATGCCTGTTTAACCCTGACAAATCCACCTTACAATCTATACCCCACTGGTTGCTCACTGCTCCCCAAAACGTACCCTTCATCCAAGCAAATCTACCTCAGGGTCCTCCTCCTGCTGCTGCTGCTGCTGCTTGCCCACCCAGATCCCTTGCCCACCTTGTGCCACCAAATGCCCTTGCCTTGTCAGTCTGCCTCTTCCTTGTGCTACTGTTCTTCAAGCTATGTGGCTTGAAGACATGCCAGATTTCCTCACTGAACACTGCTGTTTGTTTTACTGCATGTTACTGTGTTATTCCATAGACTTGGATTCCTGTAATTGCCTCAAAGGGCGGGGGGACCTCTATGTTCTATCTCTCTGGAATTCTGGAATGTGGATGTCCTAGTGGAGTACTGCAATTCCACTGAGTTTTGCCCAATTTGGATGACAAACCATGATGGTACAGACCCAAGAAAGGAGAGGGCCTTCCATTGAAACTAATGGGAAGTCCATGCTATTTAGTCCATGCTGAATATCCTACTGTGTAAATCCATGCAGATCAAAATTGTTTGCTGATACATATGTAGACAGGACACAAACAGAGCAGCAAAAAGGAAAAAACGTTATAGATAAGTAATTCTCAAATAGTATGCAAGAACAAACTATGGTGCTGTAAGAAATAAATTCATTCAACATATATCCTACAGCTCTGCTCAGCAACGCCTTCCTCCAACTGAAGTTCCACCGGAGGGCCATTTAAATTGGAGGAAGTCTCCTTAGGCTGGAGGAAGGTTTCAAACTTTGCTGAGTGAAGTGGTAGGACAGAAGCTACTGTCTCTGGTGAGCCTACAGGATCCACTCACAGAGGATCCTAATATGTCTCTGCATGAGTCACTTTGGTAAAGACTTATGTCCTTACCAAAGTTCTTCTGTGGCTTGTCTCCTTCCATGCAGTCCCTGCTGAGGGCAAATAATTCTTACTCTTACATACTCTGAAATTATGATGGAGGGTAATAAATAGGGTTGTGCAAAATAAATTCAGTAAATTTTGGGTTCGGGTTTATTGGGCCAGATTTTTTTTGGTAAACTCAGAAAAGCCAAATACCTAAAACGGTAAAGGGGTATTCGGCTATATTTCCTGGTTTACTGAAAAAAATTGAGCCCATTTTAGTCTATGGGGATTTTTTTTAAGCTCCTGTGGGGGCGTTTTTGGAGGTAGAGTTCCCAAAAGTCTACAATGCTTTTCTATGGAGAAGGGGGTTGACCCATTTGGGACCCCATAAAATTGGACCTCATGACTCAAATTTTACCAAACTTTGGGGTTCTTGCAAGGAGAGTCCCTTGCAGCTATGCTGCAAATTTGGTGACTCTGCTTCAAAAAATGCCCCCCCCCATGGAGAACTTTAAAAGTACTTACTTTTCATAGTCTGTAATGGCCGCTTCCTCACCAAAGACTCATGGGAAAACTGTTTCCCGTGAATGCTTGCAATGGGCCTGCACAAAGCTATGGGTAGCAATAGTTTTGTGCAAGCCCATTGCAAGCATTCATAGGAAACTGAGTTTTTCCACGAGTCTTTGGTGAGGAAGCAGCCATTACAGACTATGAAAAATTTGGATCAGGGGGTCCAATTTTATGGACTTTATGCTTTTCTATGGAGGAGGGAGGGCGATCCCTTCAAGACCCCATAACATTGGACCCCCTGACCCAATCTTCACCAAACTTCAGGGTTCATGCAAGGAGAATCCCTTGAAGCTACCTTGAAAATTTGGGAATTCTACCTCCAAAAATGCCTCCCCCAGAGCTTATTAAAAATTCCCATAAGGAAAAGCCTGGGGAAAGTCGAAGCTGAAAAAAGCCGACTACCTATCCGGCTGATTCAGCAACTGGCTATCTAGCTTCGGCTTTATTCCCAGTTTTAATATTCAGGTTCAATTAAACCTGAAAGAAGCCAAAAAGACCTTTTTCGGGTTTATTTTCAGTTTGGGTTTATAATATGCACAGCCCTAATAATAAAAGAAAATGTGCTGCCAATTTTAATTCTGAGGGGGAAAGTGTGTATCAGATATCAGAAATGTTAAAACAGATAGATAGATAGATAGATAGATAGATAGATAGATAGATAGATAGATAGATAGATAGATAGATAGATAGATAGACAGACAGACAGACAGACAGACAGACAGACAGACAGACAGACAGACAGACGTCTACAAAATGTCTTCATTATGTCTGGAGGCAAACTTGGAGCTAATTAAGGATGAAAATTAAAGGGTAAATAAACATTTAATCTACAATTGCTAAACATTTTATTTCTGAATGAGTGTGCTATTGACTCACCTGCAGCTCCTCTTCAACAACAGCCAACTTCATTAAAGAATAAAAGTAAAGTAATAAGTCATTTCACACTCTGTCTGACCATTCTACAATAATAGCAAGATTTCATGCAAGGGTACAACATTTTGCCCATCTGCAACCACAGTCTCTTTGCAAAAATCTTAATTCACACTTCACATGCAGCTAACCTTGTTACCATCCCTTCCTAAATCCATCAGTGGTGCAGCTGCACGTCTTCACAGCCCAACATCTTAAAATTCATCACTTTGGCACCTTAGCATCACTACGGGTCAAACTAAGGAAGCCAACCACGAATAATTAAGGGGGCCCAGATGTTTAGGTTTACTCCTTTCAAACATCTCTTGGACTTGATGGGGTCTTTTTTCTCCCTCTCTTCAGACTAGAAATATGTGTACAATTAGCTTAAAGGAGGGGGAGGTTGAGACCAAACCAAGTTTTTAAAAAATACCCCCACCACTCCTTTTCCTTACAAGTAGAGCTCTTTATAGCTGGGATTTGAACAAGGAGTGTGATAATGAGTAGGTTGAGGGAAGGAAAGGTGTTATCTCATTAAGGTAATTACTAAGACATCCCTACCATTACATCGGTTTGAAAATGTGGCAATTAAAGAGCCCTACATGGGCTCCTGGAGACAAGGGAACAAGACAGTTCTCTTGGAACTCCTGTGTTGCGGTTAATGTGTGTCATGTAAATGAAAAGACAGGAGACTGCTTGCAAAATGCCTCTTTCTCTCCATTTCTGCATACACAGACACAGCAGAGGAAGCCAACCCTGGAAAAGTAAACCTTTCTTTCACTCATGCCACTTACATAAACAGCTAGTGTCAACTGTCTGACTTCAAAGAAAAGCTTCAAACTGCTCCATTTGCATTAGTAAAAATATCATTTGAAAGCTCATGGACATAGGCAATAATTGTAAGGCTTAATTAATTAGAAGTTGGTCATGGATCATAGAATTCAAATCGCATCTCCTCTTCTCCTCTCCCCCACCCTATCATTATCCAGGTTCCGGGCTGGGACTGCCACTATGACATCAGAGCAGCTAAGCCAATGACTGTGATTTCCAGCCCTATAGCAAGCTTCTGTGAGAACAGAGCACAGCACTGCCAAATGACATGCACAACAAAACTGGGCTTTGGCCATAGTGTTCATATACAATTTCTGAACAGGTGACCCTTCCAAACTATCAAGGAGATAACAATAGCAATGTCTTCTATTCAATACTCAATAAACAGGCTTCCTCAATCCTACATATTTTCTTATGTGTTAGAGTGATCATAAATGGTTTTTTCAGAAGGGACTGGGCAAAGTGAATCTATTGTTTTGGATCCACTGGAAGATTTCTGCACGTGTTGTGGCCCATGAACAAGTGGAATTGTGGGGGGGGGGGAATCTCACACTAACACCTTGCACCAAGTGAAGCATAATGTATTGTGCGTCTATGCTTTGGCAATATGTTGTGCAAGCAGTTTCTGGGCATTATTAAGATCTAGGGAGGAAAACACTAGGTATTGTACAAGATCTTGCATAAGCAGGAGTTCAATAAGTCTCTTTATGTTTCTGCTTCACAACACTGGATCTAAGCCATTGTGTGAATGCTCTGATTTTGAAAAAGTAAGCTCATTTACCATATAGGTTTGTGCACCAAACTCACTTGAAATGAGAACACATAATTCCAGTTGAAAAGAATGAGGAAATTCTCAAGCATTTGCCATGCTCTAAAAAAAATGTGTTATCTATTTCTCCTTTATCATTCTGAATGATGAATGCTGCTTTGTTTAGAAGATTTGTAAAATAATGTATAAAAGTATTGAATCTGGCAAGTTAATTCTTGCCTTAGTTTTTAGTTTAACAATTTCTTGCAATACCGAGTTTCAAAAGCAACAATTAAAAATGTGCAACATGCAAAAAAGACACATTTGAATTTCAAATTGGTGAAAAGCTGTGCATCAGATTTACTGTTGATGATTTCAGTAGTCTATACATTAAGGAAGCAATCCTAGGCAGGTCTACTTAGAATTAAGTTCAATTTTATTCAATGAGGCTTACTGCCAGGAAAGTATTCTCAGGACTGTACTAAATTTATCACACAGAAATGTTCCAGTTCAAGTGCAAAAAGAGTGCCTGTATGCAAAAAAGCATTTAGGAGTAACTTGCTTATAACATTCAGCATTACTTTAAGGCGGCTGTTATTAAACTATGGATAGAGTAACAGCCTTATTTTTAACAGAAGTGTAACCAAAAAAGTATAGAACTAGTGTGTAGACATCACACATGGCCTAGATGAATATTCTGATGGCTCACTATGTACATGTCAGGAGTATTGGAGACAAGCCATTGGTTGGAGTCCATGCCAGTGGTTTCTGCATAATGAAAGGTAACAAGTAAACAGATGTAAACATACTACAAGCAGGAATAATGCAAGCTCTTAATCAAAAACACCGTGCCTGAGAGTTAGCCTAGGAATAGCTTTAAGTAGAATAGATAACCAACCCAAGCATTTACTATACTTTAGAGTGCGGTATCTTAGATAGATGAGATGGTGGTATATATATCTGGCCTCCAAATGATTCTTATCAAAGCTGTAAAGAAGTTCTGATGTTTTCTGGCTCTATTTGGCTAATGAACATCTTGTCTGTTGCCTAGGTACACCGTTCACCTCTTATTTAGACATTCCTGGTTTGCTGATATAGAGGCTAATGTCTTTAATGCTGATATAGAGACACAATGTCTTTAATGTGTTTCATATGCAGTTCATGCACAACCCAGTCCAGTTGTTCAATTGCACATGAACCATGTTGCCCTGTCACTGGCTAGAATCAAGAATCCTTCAAAAAGTCTTCATTTTATTAGTCTTGTTCAAGGAATTAAATGGTATAATAAATATGACTTATTGTTTATCATGCATCTTTTAGTGGTATAAAATATATAACTATGTTAAAAGAAGAGAAAGCAATCCAATATTCAGTGTCAGGAGTGATTTGTATTTGCAAAAAGAAAAGGCATCTCTGAATACAAAGAACCATCCTGTGGACATAAAAGCATTTGCCAAAATCTAAGTGCCCCAGATGGTTGTGTTTTAGAAGGATCTACACCTTTAGCCATTAAAACAACCCACATCTTGGTCCACTATGGGCCGGTATCTAGATTAATAAATAGATCTGATCCCTGTTCATTGCAATTTTGATGCCATCCTTAGAACTTGTAAAAAGAAATTAATTGGTCATCCCTTGGAAGATTTATCTTAAATGGTGGTAACTAAACCTACCCTTTAATAACAGTCTGTAACATTTATGTTCATAACCTAAAGAACTGTTAAACACATCGCCAAAACCAACCCTAAATTGTCAACAGAAACATGGCCAAAGTTTTTATTCCATTGCTGAATTGACAGACTCAGATCCTTTGTCAGTGAGACAATTTCTTATACTAATATTGTACGTTCTTATATCATGATACTTTTCTTACCAAGAGAAAGAGAATACCCAGTCAATAATTTAAGCTTTGTCTTAATTGGATAGCCTACGGTCCTGCCTTTAAATCTGGCATGGTTAGCTTTTTTAAAAACAGTTATAAATAGAAGAATTTCACAAAAGAACCAGCAAAATTATTGCTTTTGAGTTTGGGGAATCACAGCAAGTGTCATAGCAACGCCCATCCAGAAATAGTTTTCATTTTTTGGATGCTCTTCATTGACAACAATAAAGAAAACCAGAAACAATGGCACCATAGTGAAGAAGATAGATTTCAGGTTGAAACTAGATATAGCTTAAACTCAGGCCAGCTCATAGTGATGCACAGGAAAACAAGTTGGCTGAACCAATCACAAAAATGAAAGAAGACAAGGCCAAATGCTGATGGTGCAATAGGAAAATGAGCATGTATTGTAAAAGCCTCCACGCATTTTGTGGATAGCTTCATCAGGGGATCTGAAACATGATATAAAAAGAACATTAATAAATTCATATTCAAACAATCAAACTACAAGATATTAAATGTGTCAATACTCCTTTTATACTACATTTCAGATCCCGTGACAAAGCTGCATGTGAAATTTGTAGGGGAATTTTTATTGTTTGTACGATAATTGTTCACTTTCCCACTGCGCCACTGGCATTTAGCCTGGCCTTCTTTCATCCTGCTCATAATCATGCCTGTAATGATAAAGGATGCAATTAGTACCTAAACCATTATGATGTGTTTCTTTGAAGAAATTTCTGATGGGGGGATATGTTGGGAATTTCCCATGAACAGGAGAGCTTTGTTGGGACAACTTAAAATGAATTTCAAGGGTGGGTGGTATGTGCAGTTGCCAGCTGGTAATTGGAGCCCATTCAGCAGCTCCGCCCAAATTTTAACAAGCCAATCATACCTCAAGTTGTCTAGTAAGAAGACTAATACTTCAGATCAAAGTTCAGGGTTCAACGGCAGACTTGGATCTAAAAGATAAAGGCAATGCAATACCAAAGGATGTCTTCTTAACATACAATCTTACTATCACACCTTAAGCTGATACTTAGTTCCCTGTATGGATCAGATATAATATGAATAGGGCCTATGTCTTAAAGCACTTGCTAATCTTTTGTATACAGACAAAGGAAAACTTCTGTAGAACCCTCAATCACCTCAGTTCAGCCATTTTTCCCTCTCCTAGTTCAAAAACAGAGGTTAGAGGAGGGCTCAGAGGGAAAGTATCTGCATGTAGAAGGTCTCAGGTTCAATTCCTGGTGTCTCCGGTTAAACAATTAGGTAGTAGCAGATATGAAAGACTTGGCCAGCCATTGTTAAGTCTGAGTAGTAGCAGATATGAAAGACTGGGTGAGCCATTGTTAAGTCTGAGTAGATGGACTTGATAGACCAATAGTCTGACTTAGGCAATTTCATCCCTTCTGCCTGTCCATCTCATGGACCAGCAAGGACCGCAAATGATTCTTATTAAAGTGAATAACAAAGAACCCATCTTGTTTGAAAACTAGCCGTGGTCTAGTGATCCAGTCCTGAAATGCTTGAGAATAACACAACTATCTTGCTGGATCAGAACTGGGTCCATCTCATTCTGTTTCAGTGCCAGCCAGCCAGATGCCTCTGCAAACAGAGATTTCAAGTGATGGTTTTCCTTGCTTGCTTCCAATCATTAGGTATTCTGATGTCTATTGAAACTGTCTGTGGAAGTTACATTTCACTGTTGAGGCAAGCAGCCATCAAAGCTGGAGACCATCGCCACTGTCTTGTAGTTCTAAATTCCACAGGATCATGTAAAGAAAGTGCTGCAGTAAAACCAAAGGCATTTTCACATGTGGTATTTTCACATCAGTCACACATGCAAAGCCTATGTGTGTTCAATGGGGAAGGGAGCATTAAAAATTAATTGTGCTTTCAAAAGTGCTTTAGGTCACATGTGAAAATGTCCCAAGCCTTTTTAGTAACACTAAAAGCACCTTTGACCATCTCTGGCGTGGTTTGTACACATGTGTGTATATAGTTGATGAGGCTTTAGAAAGCGGGGAAAAGCCATTTGTAAACAGATTGCATGTCACTACTATCCAGTGCAACTTTGGCAGTGTTTTTTAGGCATTGCTTATGGTACCTTTGAGTCGCACTCCTGCTAGCTGTTGTGAACAGTTATCAATTCTGCACAGAAGGCAGATGTAAACATTACATTCTAGCCAATGTAGGTTTTTAATATGCATTACATAAAATGGGACTGCAATAAATAGCCTGTTTTAAGATTCGCGGTTGAAAACAACCAAACATTAATGAAATCAGTGAGAGCTTTGCAACTGAAAGAGATCCACAATATTTTATGGAATCAATAGTGAGGAAACGCAGCTAGGACAAAGCCAAGAATTTGCTGGATGTTTAGCAGCTTATCTATCGCTGTAAGAAGTGCAGAATAGGATTTAAAATAGGAACTGGAAGCCTCTGGCTAAAACAAGCCCCTTTATGGCTAAAACAAGCCCCTTGACTCTCCAACTGCTGAATTAGTAGTTTAAAAGAAGTATAGAAGGAATTACACTTGTAACAATGTAATGTGCTAGCCAGCTACTCTGAACCCTTGACTTACCCACCTATTTCCTTATCTAAATGGCTCTCTGGGGGGGGGAAAGTTACTGATAAGGAACTTGCTGATACTGGTGTGGTAAATCTGTATCTAGGCTGTGTCTAAGCTGTACATGGCTCATAAGGTTGAATGCTTCCCCATTTATGCTCCTTGACAGTCTCTCTGATATGAGAGAAGACAGCATAGTGTAGTGGTTAGAGTGTTAGACTAGAATCTGGGAGACCCAGGTTCAAATCTCCACTCTGCCACAGAATCTCATAAGAACATAAGAAAGGCTCTGCTGGATCAGACCAAGGCCCATCAAGTCCAGCAGTCTGTTCACACAATGGCCAACCAATCCATCTCACTGGATAGCCTTGGACTAGTCACTCTCCCTCAAACCAGCCTACCTCAGAGGGTTGCTCTTGGGAGGATAAAATGGAGGAGGAGAAAATGATGTGCTTAGCTGCACTAAGTCCCCATTGGAGGAAAAAAACAATGATATGAAAATCTAAATAGATAAATACATATGCCACATTTTGGTATGCCAAGAATGCTTTTGTGGGAGAGCATTCCATCACTGAAATCCAAGCTACAGTCAGAGTTAGTGCAGTCCAGCCACAGATTTATCATCCCAATGGGAACTAGCCTTGGGATTTTAGAATATCCACCAAGCCTAGTCTAAATCATTCAGTCCACATTATAGGATAACAACTGCTCCAGTGGCCTCATCATGCCAGTCTTCAGGGATGTGAAAGCACAAAAAGAGGTTTCCTCCATTAGATCTTAAAAGCCCCAAGCAATGAGCAGGATTTAAAAAATATTCCTGTAAAACTATTAGTGCAACATGATTGATTTGCTTCAGACATTATATTTTACGTAGAGTGACATCTGTCCCTTTCAGTGTACCTTCTGAATGGTTATATGATTGTCCAAAGTCAGCCAGCTTTCTTTTCTTTCTTTTTTAACCTGGATGGGGTAAAAATACACTAGTGTTTGAAAACAAAAATTATTTGTAAAACCTTCTATGTGCAATATGTGGGGACTGGCGTTGCCTTGTTTACCACACAGCATACCATATTGCTACTCTAACATTCTCAGCACATTTATTTATTTGTTTATTCATTAGATTTTTATCCTGCCCCTCCCCGACCAGGGTTGGGCCTGGGGCAGCTCACATCCAATATGACATCAATAATATTTCATAGATTCATAGGGTGTTTATGTATTTCCTTTTATCCATTGCCCAAAAGTACCACTGTTCTGAATAAAGATGCAAAATGATTTTCCCAACCTGTAAAGTGGGCCCTCCTTACATAAGAGTTGTTTGTGGCCTCACTCGGCATTCCTTGGAGATCCATCTTCATCTGCCGATTTTTGTTCCAGCAAGACAGTGTAGTGTAAGAAGGGACCTAGATTATCAAGTATGTTTGGAGCAAAAGCATAGATAGAAGAGGCCAGAGAAAGAGAAAGAGACAGAGAAAGAACATCCGGAGAGGGGAGAATAAATAACTTGGTGTGTTTGGGTCAAGAACAAGTATACCATACCTATTGGTGATGATTCAAAACAAAACAAGGAAATGAAATCCCAGTGCCTACAGAAAGCAGGCATGAAGTAAGACAAAAATATTAGACAATGTCACACTGATCTCAAACACAATTCTCCATCTGCTGTCTTTTCACAGGCATCTCTCTTTAGATTCAACTGTGTCAAACTGGAGTGACTCTGCTAGCGACAGAGAAGATGGGCTTAGGGCTTCTGACAAGGCTTCTGAGCTCTTAACATCTCCTTACTTCTACCTAAGTAGTAAAATATGGATGGGATCTCTTATACATAGGAGTGGCAATCCGTTGGATCTCTTATACATAGCAGTGGCAATCCCTTGATATGTCCGTCTTTGATTGGTGTGTCTGTCTTAATGCAGGGCTCACTGCTAAGGCCTGCGGCTGAAAGATAGCGAAACTGGCGAAACTAAGGTGAGCCCTGCTGGATCAGACAAAAATGGTCCCATCTAGTCCAGCACCTTGTTTCCAAGAGCAGCCAATCAGATGCCTATGAGGAGCCCACAAGAAGGGCATTTAAGCAAGAATCCTCCCCTCCTTCTTTGTCACCGGTACACTCTAAGAGATACACTGCCTCCGAACATGGAGGTTCCGTTTCTGATGAGATTAAAGAACAAATTTCCTTGTATTGGCCTGGTCGAAAATTGGTCTGGTTGAAAATCGGCATCTCCTGGTATTGGTCTGGTTTAAAAACCAAGACCTCTCTCATTCTGAAGGGATGCCCGGCTCCCGTTCGCGTGGTCTTTCGGTTTGCCAGCTTGTGGCGGAGTTGGCTCGGCTTTGGCATCAAGGAATCCCGCGCTTGACGGCGAAGGGAAGGCGAGTCTCAGCGCTGGCGGCCGATCTTTTCTCCCCTCCCAGCCGCCTGTCGCCACGAAAGTCGCCGGGGCCGCCTCTCGCCTTCAGAGCATGAAAGCGCGCCGGCGATCCTTGCCCGAGGGTCCCCAGCGCCTCGCTCGGAGATCTGGCCTGGGAGCTGGGGGCTGCGGTTGCTCCCGAAGGACCCTATTGATCCCGTTAGGGGCCGACCCGCTGGCCAGCCCGTGCGGCAGGCAAGCCGCGCAGCTTCCGAGGGCGGAAGGGAGCTGTCTGTGGTGCTGCAGAGGTTTCCCCGCCGTTGCGCCCTGCCGCGTCCCTCGGCCCGGGCGTTAGATGCAAACCCAGCATCCTTGAGCAAGGAAGGGGAGGGGGGGAGGCCGGGGGTGCAGACCCCCGCGTGGAGACAAGCACGGGGGGGGGGGTTGGCCTTGGATTTGCCGCTCTCCAGATGCACATTTCCCCCATCCAAATTCTCAGGGCTCTGCATGCGGGCTTATTGTTGAGTGTTGAGCATTTGGATTGGGGGGGGGGGGATGTGCATCTAGAGAGCGGCAAATCCAAGGCCAAACCTCCCCTGCGTCAATGGGCCAGAGCCCTGCCGCGCCACTCTTGCGGAGCCAGGGAGCAACTCTGCAAGCTTTCCCGTCCTTGAAGACAGTAAACGGTCCTTTTCTGGCATTAGTGCGGATTCCCTGGTCTGCTGCGCCTATTATAAACCAGAGTGTGTGGGCAGCTCTACCCCCCACCGCCCCATCCTCATTGTGAGCCTGGTTGCAGAGTTCATTGCTCCTCCGCATCCCGTTGCCCTCGCGGTGTGCCCCCTTACAGTCCGAGCCTGTGTGCATGTTGGCTCGGAAAATTGTCCCATTTCCTTCTGTGAGATTGACTTCCAGGTAAGCGTTTGCCTGGAATTGTCTAGGATTGCCCGCCCCCCGCGCACGTGGTCATGGCCCCACTACTCCTCAAGAATCTGTGCTCCGGTTTGTTGCGCAGAAATAATGCGGGGGGGGGGGAGAGAGAAGGAAATCTGGCCTCCTAAGGGCTTCACCCCCGGATCAGTAGTGCTGCTGCCGACAGCTGCAGAGCCCAACCGCGGGGGTCTTGGCGCACATTCCTTAGGGGGGGGATCTAGAGTTACAGCTCTCCCACTTTTGCTTTGCCAACCAAGTAGCCGGACTTCCTAACTGATCTACTACAGGCAAGTAACAGACACGAAACCTTTTGCAGGCTGCAAGGGAGGCAGGTTCAGGAACCACGGAGAAGCCCAGCCGGACCTCTCCAACAGCGGACCCAGACGATCGTGGCCAGGGCAACTTTCTCCCCACGGGTTTCCGGTGTTGCTAACGCCGGCTCTCCTCCTTCTGGGTGTCTCCCAAGGGAGACTGGAGCCCCACCTATTAACCGAACCGACTTGAAAGGAAAACAAGGGGGGGGGGTGAAACGATAACAACAACCGCACGACCTCAGCGATTCCCTTCACACTCCGATAGTTTACACGCGTTTCCCTTGAACCTCGAACAGTGACCATGAAAAAGCAATGGGTGCACCCTCAGCTATCTGGGAGAGGGGTCTCGAACAGGGTGGAAAGTAAAGGAAAAGTTTAGCGTAATGACTGAGAAAGGCACCGTGCGCTGGTTTGCTGGTATCAGAATCAGTTGTCTGGAGCCCCACAGGAAACATAGAAATACTATGTATCGGGGCAAGTAATTTAAATGTTCGTCTTCAAAGTGGAACCCAAAATTTATAGCTTCTGGACCAAGGTAAGGGTTATGGTAGGGGGAGTCGAATCCATTAATGCAAACCGTCCTCAATTCCTTTGTTACTCCTTTTGATAATTATTAAAGTCCGAGAAAAACATTAAAAAAAGAAAGGAAGAAGAAGAAAAGAAAGAACAAACTTGCAGGATTATTTTTCCCCTCCTGTTTGACTGCATGCAAATAAGCGCGCATCTGTAGCTTTTTAAACACTGATCCGAGCCCTTTCTTCTCAGGAAAGCCTCTTTTAATTAGCTTTAGAAGGCAACAAAGGCGTCTAATGAAGTAGGTTTATTTAGCTTGTTCATAATTTAAGTGAGAAGCAATCAAAATTGTTTATCAGCGAAATGAAGAGTTCAGATTTCACCGCAGAGGAAGAATGAGCCAAAGGGAGAGAAACAATGTTGATTTTTCTAGGAAAGCTTCTATACAGATAAACAGTCTTTCTTTAAAGGTGGGTTGAAAATACATATTCAGGAAGTCGCTCAACATTTTCAGCATCCCCACCACCACCAGTGGAACAGACACATTTCCTTTATTTTAAAAACTGGACTTGACCTTCGCTCCCCTCGCCCCGCCCCCCCCCCCCCACTAAACATGTTGCCACTCTGTTTTGTTTCAAGGAATAAAGCTTGGGAAAAGACACTTTTTAAAAGGAGGCCTTTAACGTTCTGATTTTTCAACTACCAGACACCTTTAGAGAAAGATATAGCAACATTTTCAAATTACTTTGGCCATAGTTCCAAATTTTCAAAAAACTTGTCTCAAAATATTTTCCTCTCTTTATTTTATACATTATTATTACTACTACTACTATTATTACTATTATTATTACTGTTATTATTTGGTGACAAGTTTTCTTTTTTCTTTCCTTCTGATTTAATAAGCCGTTCGAACTCAGCTAAAATCCAGATTTTAAAATCAGTTTTTAACCAGCCGAATAATTCAATGAAGACTAATCTAACAGCTGGGGGGGGGGATTTTTTTGACTTCCAGTGATTTAAAATCATATCCATTTGGTATTCAGTGCTGTGCTACTGATAAAACTTCCCGTTTCCTACTATTCATACCCTTCAATTGTTTTATTTAAAATGAAGAAGTTCCAACAAACACCCATATCTATGACCAGAATTAAATATTTTGACACTCATGCTCATCCAACTGAAACCGCTGGGAACCATCAAGCCGCTAAACGTCCGCCGGATCGTCCCCTTTCCCTGGGACTGGCTTGTCAGTTTCTCTGGGGTAAATGTCCTTCTCCAGTGTTGTAACTCCGCGTTCACCACAAGAGGACTTCTTGGCGGCGGCGGGTGGGGGGGATTTCTACAGACCAAGGGCAATCCAGACCGCGCGTACTTTTGTCGGGAGGGGGCTAGTTGAGTTTGGAATTATTGCCCTTATTTATTTCTCAGCCCCAATTAGCACTGCAAGCGGGACTTGGGGTGGGGTGGGGGGTTTCGTCGTGAGCCAGGATCGCCCCGTGGATCATTTCCTCGCCCACAGCCCAGGCGGCGGCGTAATTGTCACAGGGTCCTCCGTGACAAGAGCCGAAAATGAGGTGGGCGTTTCCGGACCCTTCTTTTTTTCTCCCCCCCCTCCCCTTTTGTGAACAAGCGGCCAAGGTCAAGATGGTTTTTAAAGCGAATTTATTAAGCGGGGGAGGGGGGGAGAAATCGGTAAACCGCTCTCTAATTAGCAAAGCCCAAATAAAATGTGCCCCGAGGCTTTCTAGCTGTTTTTTCTTTCTTTCCCCCCCCCGCACAGTCCCCACACACTCGCCTCCCCCCCCCCCTCCAGAGTAAACCCACACAAGCAAAGCGAGCCAACCGCAAGCCTCAGAGGAGGTGATAACATTGGACGGGCGTTATGAATGTTTTATAGGTAATTGCTGTATATCTTTCTGAATTTAAGGAGGAAACAGGCGATGGGGGGCAGGGGAGAGGGGAGGCGGCGCTCCTGCTTCCGAGCTCGGGTTTTGATGGCTCGGCAAGCTGATGCGGATTGACTGGCGGGGGAGGGGGTGGCAGGAGGAAACCCCAAGTCCAGTCAAAGCCGGCCAAGAAAGGGGGAGAGGAAAG
This sequence comes from Euleptes europaea, assembly GCF_029931775.1. Taxonomy (NCBI): domain Eukaryota; kingdom Metazoa; phylum Chordata; class Lepidosauria; order Squamata; family Sphaerodactylidae; genus Euleptes; species Euleptes europaea. Next base: position 49,184,911 of record NC_079313.1, on the reverse strand, counting down.
TTAACTGCCCGCCTGGTTTGTCCGAGGTCACCATTTTCAACCCTCCCCCCTTCCCTGCGCCCGCCCCGTCGGAAGGTCAGCTGCAGTTTGGGGGGGGGGGTCCTTCCTTTGACCCCGGCCTTTCACATGAACACATGAAGCTGCCTTATCCTGAATCAGACCCTCGGTCCATCAAAGTCAGTATTGTCCACTCTGATCCGCAGCGGCTCTCCAGGGTCTCAGGCAGAGGTCTTTCACATCACCTACTTGCCTAGTCCCTTTCCCTGGAGATGCCAGGGATTGAACCCGGGACCTTATGCATGCCAAGCAGATACTCCACCACTGAGCCACAGCCCCTCCCCTCCCCTTTCCGAACCCGCGGTCCAAAGATCTCTAGTCCCCACCAAGTGTCAAAGGTGCCAGCCAGAAGGGGTGGAAGGAAGAGCGTTTTTTAACAACGAGCCCCAAACACCCAAGAGTCTCGGGGTCCAGTGAGAAGAGATAATGGGGAGGGGCCGTGGCTCAGTGGCAGAGCATCTGCTTGGCATGCAGAAGGTCCCAGGTTCAATCCCTGGCATCTCCAGTTAAAGGGACCAGGCAAGTAGGTGATGTGCAAGACCTCCGCCTGAGACCCTGGAGAGCCGCTGCCGGTCTGAGTAGACAATACTGACTTTGATGGACCAAGGGCCGGATTCAGTAGAAGGCAGCTTTATGTGTTCAATTGGGGGGGGGGCCTACGGAGCGGATCGGATTTTGTTGTCTCCCGCCCCGGCCCCCCTGAGCCCCCGCTGACCCCCCCCCCCCGCGAACGCCTCCCGCAGCCTGTCTGTCTCGGCCTCCTTTTCCCCCCGACGCTTCTGCGGCCTCGGAACAGCTGCCAGGCTGGCCGGACGGCCCCGCCGCAGCCCCGCAGCCATCCGGCCAGCCTCGCTCGGAGCCCAGGCGAGGCCTCCGTCCCATCGACCGCTTGAATATTCAGCAGGAAGGGAGAAAAGCCGCCGCGGCAGCCCGGGCTGGGAAGCCGCACCGCGCGTGGCCAGGCGCCCCCAGACCCCACCCGGCTCCGCTTTGGGGGGGGGGGGCTCAATCGTTTTGCCACTACGCGCTGGTCTGCAACGCCAATCCCCACCTGCCCCCAAAAAATAATCGCTTCCCAAAGTGAAACTCTCTGTCAACGGTTTTCATGAAACATTCCAATAAAACCAGTCCTCCTCTAAACTTTTTTCTTTTCTTTCTTTCAGGAGTCGAGCTTCAAACGGGATGTCTTCGGGGGTCCGTTTGCTGACCGCCACCAGATCACACCAAAAAGCCCCCACCCCACCCCGTTTTGCAAAATGAAATCCCCCATTGTATTCCCGGGGAAATTAGCTTGAATAGAGCTGCGCGTTTGTTTAAAAAAAGATAAAGTTTATTTCTTTTTTTCCCCTTCATTTTTGCCATTTTCAGCCCTCAAAAAAATCTATACTTTTTTTTGTCATCTAAGCGTTTGTTTTATTGAACCAAAAAAAAATGAAAAAGGAGAGAGGAGAGGAGGAAAAAATCTCTTTGTTGTTTTCCTTTGTTGTTGATTTTTTTAAAAAACTAATGCATATAAGTGACTTTTGTTTTTGGGGGGACAACATATAATAAATATGATATATCACTTCGCATTCCAGCCTGTTCAAACTGTACATAATTTATATCTATATATATATTTATATTATATATATATTTATAGAATACGGAGCATGCCACTTTTCAGTAAGAAAAAAGGTCATGAGAACTCAGTGCAAACTTCTCCGTTTCCCCCCCCCCAGTCCAGCCCCCCTCCTGGTCTTCTGAGATCTGGGTTGGGGGAGGGGGCGTCGTCTCTCTCTCTCTCTCTCTCCTTCTCTCCTTTGTGTCATTCAAGAGTCTTTGCCATGTCTGGCTGGGTCTCTTTTTTCCTTTTCTCTCTCTCTCTCTGTCCTAGAGTCGTCGTCGTCCCGCCCCCCCCCGTCCCCACAAAGGGGGTGCCGGACTTCACTCACTGGTTCCAGAGTCTCTGCGCTCTAAGCGGACCGGCTCTTTTTGGCTGTCTGAAGAACCCCTCCATTTGACTCCCCGTCCATCCCCCGTCTCCCCCCCCCCAGCTCCTTTTGGTTTGTTTTGGCGGGTGGGGTGCAGTCTGTTGGCTGGACTGGGGGGACAGCCGGGGAGAGGGAGGCGGGGAGCTTTTTCACCGCGGATGAGGGGTCCCCGGCATGGGGTTAGACAAGGGGTTGAGGGCCGGCTGCCCCCCGGGTCCCAGGCCGTGGATCAACACGCGGGGGACCAGAGGCCGCTGGAGCTGGGGGTGAGGAGCAGGCGGAGTCCGGTACATGCTACTGTACATGGCGGCGGCGGCCGCGGCGGCCGTGGTGCTGTCCATGCTGCCCAGCAAGCTGGGGTGGTAGAAATAGGGCGACGGGAACATCCTCTGCAGAGCCGAATAATTCCCGGCTTCGGCCAGCAGCTCCAGCCCCACGGCCGTTTGCCGCTTCCACTTGGTCCTGAAAGAAAGGGAGGAGAGGACAGCCGCTAGGCAAGGTCCGGAGAAACTGGGGGGGGGGATCAGAAGGGCCCTCCTCAAAAGCCCCCTTCCTCATAGGAGCAGAATCAAAGGACCACTTTAGCTTGACCTAACCTGGCATTCATTGCGTTTCATTTATCCAAATTCGGATTGTAGGGCGCGTGGCTTAGGTAAAGGGATGCACAATTATGAATAATGTGCGCTCTCTTGGAAACAGAACATATGAAATATTACCTTCCACAGGCACCAGGTCAAACAGATGTGCCTTCCTATCTGGGGGGGGGGGGAATCTACATAGCAAGAATTCCAGTTGCAACTATACAACTGAGATATCACCCATTATCTCACCGGGCCTCTCCTTCTCTTTCCCCTCAGCCCTTCCTTCCTCTCTGTTGAACAGCTCAGGCACCCAATGGGGGCCGGTACATTTGAAAATACTGGGCACGAATTTGACAACCAGGAGTCAAATATCCCGACAAACCAGTTGAAGGGGAACAGGATGAGAAGCGCCTCCTCTCTTTGAAAGCGTCGCACCTATTCCCCATCCCTGCGAATATCTCCCCCACTTCCACTTCCCGGCTTTAAAAAAAAATGCGTATTATTTACACTTCAGCTAAATGGTGCTGGGGGAGAGGTCAGGCTGGTGTTTACTTTCTCCTCCCATCACGAAGTCCGCCGATATTGATGGGAATCTAGAACTGGATTCTAGAATCCAGAAGTCTAGAAGAATTTAGACCGTTGGTGCGCTTAGATTTCTACTTCGAAAAACAGGGAATCCTCTTTTGCTTGTGCGGGGGTGGGGAGATCAAGGAATTTAAGCAATTTGGGAGACTGTTTCAGCAGACCCAGATCCCTCCCCAAATGGGGGGGGGGAGATCTGGGTCTGCTGAAACAGTCTCCCAAATTGCAGTTGTAAATAAATATAGGTAACCGTGCAGTTGTAAATAAATATAGGTAGTTTGACAAGCAAATGGTTCGGGGGGGGGCGCTCTATCTCCCGGGTTACCTGGCGCCCCATTCCCAGTCTCCGTTCCTGTCCCTCTTTGGAGACCCCCCCGCCCGTGCGAGCAGGTGGATCCCCGCACTCGCTGGCACATCCCCTCGCACACAGCTCCTCAATTGCGGCCCAATTAATAAACATGGCGCTCCTGTTTAGATTGGCGACAAATGACACTAATGTTTTCCGACAGAATTAGGGTGGCTGCAACCGTATGTAATGAGACAGAAAATTATGGCAAAGATGACAACTGGACGCGGTTTCCCAGCCCCCGCAGTCGTCCTCCGCGAGAAACTCGCCGTCGCCCCCCGCTTCCCTCTCTCGCGGCGCCTTTGTTGCTGTTGACTTTTTGTTGCTTCCAATAATAATAATAATAATAATAATAATAATAATAATAATAATAATAATAATAATAATAATAATAATAATAAAACATTGACTCCGTGATTCTCCTCCCCTCCCCTCGCCCCTTCGTCAACACACTTGCCGAGATGCAATCGCCAGGAAACGATTGCCGGGTTAGCCCCGAATTTAAAAGCAGGCTGGATAGGCTGGGGACTGAAGATCTGAGGCCGGGGAATGGGAGCCTGGCGGGTCACCCGGGGGTGGACCACATGGAGCCGCCTGCCTTATTCATTAGCCCACTCGGGCCTTCTCGGTCAGCCATCGCTCCGACTGACAGCCCTCCCTCCTTCTCCAGCAGTCGCGGAAGGGGCAGAATTCAACCCCGGTCCTCTGGCCACTTCCTGTCCTCTGGGTTCATGGATCCTACCGGTGGAAGCGATTTTCTCTTTCTCTCTCTCCGCCCCTCTTTATTTAGAAGAGGAAAGAGAGGTCTGGATCCGCCAAGGGATTCAAAGGGCTCCTGAACTGGGGGGCCGGGTGACCCGAGATTTGCTGCTCTCTAGGTGCACATTTTTGTTTACCATCCGAATTCTCAACAATGAAAAATAAGACCCCATGAAGAGTTTTGAGAATTTGGATGGGGGATATGTGCATCTAGAGAGCGGCAAATCCAAGTTAAACCTCCCGGGCATAAACGGCCCTCCGGTTGCTACGGTTTTCACCTTGTGCAGTCTCCGGCTCCAGTTTACCAGGTGCCCCTGCGAGGCGCAGCGAGGCGCAGTAGCTGAGAGGCAAAGTGCCTTCCTTCAAAGGCCACTCGGCTCAGTTGGGGCTGCTAGTTTGCGCCTCAGGTGGGGCTCCAGTCCCCCCCCCCACCCCATAAGTTTTCATAGAGACGCATTTGAAGGAGGAAATGGAGGAAGGTGGAGGAGACCCAAAGATCTTCCCCCACCAGGCCACGTGTCGGCCTACCCTACCTCCGGTTCTGGTACCAGGTTTTGACCTGGGTGTCCGTCAGGTTGAGGGCGGCCGCCAAGTCCATGCGGTCCTGCACGCTCAAGTACTTCTGCCGCTCGAAACTCCGCTCCAGCTGGTTGAGCTGATGGTCCGAGAAGGCCGTCCGCGCCTTGCGGGGCTTCTTCGCTCGCACCGGGGGGCTATCCCGGCTACTTGTGATTTCACGATCGCCTTCTTCTTTTGTCCCTAAGAGCAAGCCACAAGCTCAGGTTTAGAGGGGAGGGAGGAAGGAAGGGGGACGGCGGAGGCAGGAGACTGGGGCGGCTCAAGCGAGTCAAGCGACGGACTGCTCACCAGGACGGCTGGAAACTGGCAGCGTCGCCTCCCCCTACATAAAACGGGCAATCCACAACCGCTCAGGTTAATTGGGGAAATCTCCCCCTCCTTTTTTTTTTTTTTAATAGGCTGTGAAACGGTGAGCCGTAGCCTGTTCTCTACTCCAAACATCCCTCTTTCTGGAAGAGGCGATTTCCTTCCCCCCGTTCGCTTTTCCATGTGCATTTGGGAAACCCTCAATATAAAGCCAAGTTTCGCATAAAGGTTTGCCGGGGCCGAGGAATTCGGCCAAGGCGCACCGGAGCCCGCGGGAAGAGTTTCGGGATTCTGGCCCTCCTCTTTTAGGTTTGGGTTTCTTTGTGTGTTTTTTCTTTTTTTGTGTAGAAATGTTAGGAAATCGATATGCCCAAACCATCTGTGTTTGTACTGGGTTTCTCCCCCCCCCCCAATACACACTCACGTTCTCTCTCTCTCCCTTTCTCTGCGCTCCTTGATCTTCCCGGCAGGAAGAACAATAATCTCTCTAATTGACCCACTGGGGAGGTTGGTGCACCGACTAACCGACCAAAAAAAACCGCTAGACGAGGCTGTACATCTGTTTTTTGGACACTCTTATGCTAATGCCAAAACGGCAAAATGAAGAGCCTACTGGAGCGCCCTTCTATGAGCCGCTGCAAAATATCTGAAGGCTGCAAAATTAGCAAAATGTGTGGGCTCTTACCGCCGCTTTTCAAAGGCGCCTTCCCCCATTAGAAGGATTCCCTTGGCAGTGTGTGTGTGTGTGTGTGTGTGTGTGTGTGTGTATTTTTTTTCCCCTTCTCCAAACCGTCAACAGAATATTACCAGCTCCCAGACGTAAAAGACTTACTTTTATTGCGACCTTCCCAAGACGCATTTTCAAATTCCCTGAGACCCGGACCCTGCGATACTGACTCAAAAGGGTTCGGTTTGAAATAGAGAAATAGGACCGCTAACCTGAACAACAACCGGATTAAACAAAACAAAAAGGAATAATTTAAAAAGCCCTTCGCTTTCTTTTGAATCTCTTCGTAAACGCGTCTGATTAATTAAGTGTCGCTAAGCCTTTGCCTGCGGTGTTTAGAAAACACGCGGACGTGTGGCATTTTAAAATAGGAATTTGCATCCTCAACAGCCTTTTGTTGCTGTTGAAGAGCGCACCTTCACAGGAATTTTCTTATACCAACAACAACTGTTTTTCAAAAGAAGAAGCACAACCTTGCTCTGGGAATAGATATATAGATATATATATTCCTCTTAATATATATTTTAAGAGGCAACGTTTTTACGCCTTTCCCATGTCCCCATTTCTGGTTGGGCCACTTATGCATGGGAGATTTTGCCTTGGATTGGCCGCTCTCTGGATGCCCATTTCCCCCATCTGAATTCCCAAAACTCTGAGTGGGGGGGTGGGTTTATTTTGGAGTTTTGACCATTCGGGTGGGGAAAAGGCGCATCCAGAGAGCGGCCAATCCAAGGCCAAACCTCCCCTGCGGAAGCGGCCCTCGCCTCCCCGAGCCGCGGTTTCGGGAACCGTCTCGTCCGAAACCCCCAGGCGAGCGCCAAGTCGAGGAGAGCCCTTTGAAGGCCACCTGGACCGTGGCCGGGGGGGTGGGGAGATGCGGTTTGCCGGAGCGCGGAAGGCGAGGGAGCGATTGGCTCGGCGGGGGGAGGCTGGCGACACGACAATGGCCCGTGGGAAGCCCCCCCCCCGCCGCAGCATCCCTTACCGTGGCACTTGAGCTCGTTCTGGGCGTCGTCGCGCTTGTCGAGTTTGGTCCTGCCTTCGTCCTGCTCCAGTTTGGGGCGGCAGGCTTCGCCGGCCGCGGCGCCCTCCGCCTTGGGGGTGTGATGCGGGGATGCCACGCTGGTGCTGTACGGGGCGCAGGCCGCCAGCGGTTTGCTGTCTCCCAAAATGTCTTTGATGAGGAAGGAGGAGGTGGAAGTCCTGGGGCCCGAGCTGCCCGAGCCCGGCGGCGGCGGCGGCGGCGGCGGCTGGGCCGAGGGCTGCAAACTCGGCGGCGGCGGCTGGCCGTGGTGGAGATGGAGATGCGGCGGCGGCTGTTCGGGCGCCAGGTGCGGCTGCTCGGGGGGCTCCGCGGTGACCGAGATGGGCGACGAGGGCGCCGTCCCCACCGTGTCGATCTCCGAGCAGGGCGACGGGGTGGCCCGCGTGCGGAAATCCGCCGCCCGGCCCTCGCCCGCCCGAAAGTCTCCGTTCATCGCGCCCGGGCTGCCGGACCGGGGGTTGGACAAGATCGTGTCTATTCCAAAACTGGAGCCGCTAGATCCTTCCATCGCGGGGGTTCACAGAGGCGCCTGCATCCCCCGGGCCGCGGAGACGGTACTTGCGCGGTGGTGATGGTGGTGGTGGGGGGGGGGGGTCGAGGAAAGAAGGGGGTGGTCTAGAAGTTCGTGCCAAACACCGATTTAAAAACAAACAAAGCAGATCAGGGATGGATGTGGACTGGAATCCGCCAGGCGTTCGTGTCTTAAAGAAAAATTATTAAGGGGGGAGAGGGGGGGCGGGATCCCGGGAACGGCGACGAAAGGCGGACGGGCACCCGAAACGAAAACCGGGGAGAAAACGGAAACATCCGGAGACTGGGGAAGAAGAAAGGGGGCGAGTTGTGGAAGTCGGGGGGGGGGAGGTCGGCGGGCTCGTCGAAGGCCGGGGGTCGCTCCCCTCCCCCGCCAGCTCTTCCCCCCCGGTCCAGCCGCACGTGCTCGGCGTATTGTTCAGTGGGCGCGAAGGGATCCGGGCCCCCCCTGGCCGGGCCGGCTGGGCAGCATCGCCCGGCGGAGGAGCGCAAAGTGCCCGGGCAGCCGGCGGAGAGAGGAAGGCCGGCGCGGCCGCCCGGCCCCGGCGCCCCGATCCCCCGCGCCGCAAGCCTGGCTGGCCGGCCGGCTCCGCCTCGCTGCCCCTCTCGCCCGCGCCCGGGAGTTATTGAACTTTCTTGGAAAGTTGAGGCGTGGTGCACGAGGAGGAGGCGGAGGAGGCGCCACTGCCTGCCTCTGCCGCGCGCCAGCCGGCTCCGCTCCGGCTCCCAGGCTCCGCCCGTGACGTCACGGCCCTCGCCAGCCGCGGATTCGAAACCCTCTCGCGGGGTTGGGGCTCGTTTGGGGTGTTTTTTTTAGGCCCGCCGCAGAGCCGAAGCCGCCTCCCCCCATTGGCGGACGCCGCCGCCGAACCTGACGCGGGGCGGTCGGCAGCCAATCGGCGCGGGGGGAACGCCGGGGAAGGGGCGGGGCGGGAGGGCCCCCCCTTGTCAATTTCAGAAGTGGGGATTGTTCTTTTTTAGGAGCCGCGCGGTTTTCTCCCTTCCCTCCCCGCTCGGGGAGCGGAGCGAAAGCTGTGAACTGTTCGCGCCGCACCCACGCGTCGATAAAGAGTCACAGATAATTTTTTAAGCGGAGAAAGAAAGAAAAAAGTTGTTTCCTTTTTAAGAGGTAATTCCCAGTGGGTAGCCGTGTTAGTCTGTCTGCAGTAGTAGAAAAGATCGAGAGTCCAGGAGCACCTTAAAGACTAACAGAAATATTTTCTGGCAGGGTAGGAGCTTGCGTGAGCCACAGCTCGCTTCTTCAGAACACTGATCTGAAGAAGTGAGCTGTGGCTCACGAAAGCTCATACCCTGCCAGAAAATATTTCTGTTAGTCACAAAAGCTCATACCCTGCCAGAAAATATTTTTGTTAGTCTTTAAGGTGCTACTGGACTCTTGCTCTTTTTTACTACTTTTTAAGAGGTGAGAGAGAACAGGTTTTTTAATATATATATATATTATATATATATAATATATATATATATATATAATCTTTTTTACGGTCCCAGTAGGATCTCACCTGTCCCAGATATTTAAATCTAGATCAAACATTATAAAAGCCAAACCAGATTCCACGCAGGAAATCCACTCGCTCACATGGGGCCAATGGCACAGTCCTAGGGTTGCGTTGCCTTTGTCCGGGGAGGGCGGGGTGTGCAACCACGTTCTTGGATAGCAGGAACCCATCGGCCTTTCTTGACTAGGAAAAGGTGTGTCGGGGTGACATTTCGGTTCGCGGCTGAGTGATACAGCGGACTGGCTCTGTCCTGCTTCCCAACGGGCAAGGAAGGGAAACAAACAGATCTCCAGTTAAAACCTGCCCGCCTGTTCATCTGGAACAAGAACTAACTGGTTACAAGGAGGGCAAACGCTCCAGCGTGTGTGTGTGTGGGGGGGACCTTTCCCCAGCTCCTGCATGTCGGTTGGCATCCATAGGCCTGTGGGGTCCCCCCTCCCCACCGGCTCGTTCTGCCCCGGTGGTTCAGGCGTCTCCCGATGAAAATTTGGAGCCGTTACTGCCGATCTGCCTGGGACTGCGGGGTGGGGTGGGGGGAGACGGTTCCACGGGCTGTTCGGAGGGTATCAACTTGTGTTCATTTCCCTCCTACACGACTCCAACCGGTCTCTTGTTGAATGTCAGAGTAATGGGAAGTGCCAGTGACAAGAGGACGTATTACTTCTGATTAAGTGCCGCGTCAACCTAATTAGCAGAGTAATTATAAGGTGCTAATGAATGATTCAAAGTTCGGCGAGTTGCATTTGATTCCGAATTGCCGCTTTAAGGACCCACAATGAATCGAAGGTAAACCGGCAGCTGGAGCAAAGAGAGAAAGCGCTCTCGCTCGGTCACAAATGGGGCTTTCCTCGACCGTCGCGGTCTTTTTTAGAAGGAAGCAAAAGGATATTACATAAATACGATAGATGGGTGGATATCTTTAAGTAAGGAATGCATTCAATAAATATATTTTCCCCCATTATATAAAAAGGGGGTAGTGTCGTTTACAGGAAGGGGTTTGAGATGGGGGGCGCAGTCATGCCCTCTGGATCTTTCGGGCTGCATCTTTGCAACCGGGTGGGTTTGCGGAAAGGAGGCCAGAAGGGATGCGGCAGAACAGGAGCTCTCGCCAGCTATCTAGAGATTGGTGGGGAGGGGGCTCGATGCGCTTCCGAGGGAGGCAGGCCAGTGGCCGGCAGGGATCTCTCCCGTCTCGAGAAGCCCACAACCCCCCAAGAAGGGAAAGCAGGTACCTGAGTGAGGTCTCCCTCTCTCGCATGCGTCCGGAAAGGTGTCCGCGGAGGGCTGGCAGGGTTCCTGGTGCCAAAGAAAGATGGTTTGAGATTACTTTTAACAGCTAGCTGAAAGCCCCCTCCGTCTGGTTCGGGTGTCCCCATTGCTTCCACACACACACACACACACACCCGCCCTGCACTTCCCCCCCCCCCGACAATCTCCTATCATGGGTCAAGTTGGCAATCGCTTGTAGTTATTGATGGATCGCTGGGTGAAGCGGGAGGCAGCCCGAAAGGTCGGCGTGGCGGTTCCCTTTGGTGATGTTTTCCTGACCCAAGAAAAATCCTGCCTCAGACTAAGGAGATCGGTGTTCAAAATGAGCTGGGAAGATGGTGGGGAGGGAGAGGAGAGACAGAGTCCGTTTTCGGTCTGAAATAACAGGGCGCATCTTGGGGGGGGGGGCGTTTCAACTACTGACCTGAATGCCGCTAGATCGCTCTCATCCAGCGCACACCAACTTCCCTTCCAATGCAAGGCGTAATTGGTAACCTTTTCAAAGACCAGCATCGGTGGTCGGCAGGCTTCTTGCCAAGTAGGTCCCGTTCATTTCAATGGAACTCACCCCCAAATATAAGTCTGTTTGGGATCAGCCTTTTGACCATCAATGGACCAGGCTACAAAGTATGTAGGAACAAAGGGGGGGAGTGGCCATGCGCTGTTTTCTAGGGTTAGCAGACTCCAAAAGAAAACTCAGAAAGAACAACACTGGCCATTTATGCATGGAAGGTTTTGCCTTGGATTTGCCGCTCTGTAGCGGCACATTTCCCCCATCTGAGTTCTCAAAATTCAAAAATAAGCCCCCATGCAGACTTTTGAGAATCTGGGTGGGGGAAATGTGCCTCTACAGAGCGGCAAAACCTCCCATGCATAAATGGCCACTGTCTCCTGGATCGATTTCTTCCAAATCTCCTCTCTAAATAATCCAGTTCAGATTAGTTTGGGGTTGTTGTTGAAGCTGACGGGGGCCTTGGGAGGTACCGCCAAAGTACTTTTTTTGTCCCTTGGTTAGAAAGATTGTTCAATGACTGTATTTCACTCCTCTGGCAAAGGTAGAAGGCATGTCTCCCGCAGCATGTAAGAATACAGAGTAATTAGGGATATGCTGCTGATACAGATGTGCGTTATCAGCGTTTATCTCTGGCCGACAAAGTATGGAGGAGAGCATGGCTACACGCTAGATATTTATTAATGATATTCTGGGCAGAATCTGGTGCGGATCAACCGGAAAGTCGGAGTCGCCAAAGTGCTACATTTGGTTTCTATAAGTGTACTAGTTTTTCATGAAGAAAAGCTAAGGTCTGGGGGTGGGGGTGGGAATTATCCTCTCCGGTGGTGTAACTTAGAAATGGATTCGTGGGTCTGAATGCCGTACACGGTAGTGTTCAGATCCACCTTTCCTTGCCGATTAGATTTTAAAGAAAGGTCCTTTCCCTGAGGATCCTAAACTGCCCTATGAAGCGGGGGCAGACGGAAGTATAAGGGTTATTTGGGACAAATGGGGAAGATGAGTTTATTCTTTCAAAGTGGTATAACGATGGGGGGGGCACATTCAGACTTATCCAAAACCTGCCTTAAATCGATGGCATGCTGAGAGTGTATATATACAGTTAAAGGCACTTAGCGCTTTGGAAAAATTAAGGAGGGGAGAGAGAGAGAATTGATCCAAACTCTTTCATTTCAAATGGCTTGCACGTGAGTAGGAAGTCACAGATCGATTCACAGCTCCTTCTTTTTGCTCCTTCCGTTCAAAGAACGCCTTTTCATTGCGACTTCTGGTTATTTAAAATACATATATATTTAAATTATTTTTCTCTCTTTTTGTTTTAGGGGAGTTTCCTGGCCAACTGGTCGGCTTCGTCGTCATAAAAAAAGTTTTACCGCTAAAGCAACAACTGCGTCTGGAAAATAATTGATCTCTCTCCTCTCTCTTTCTCCAACCCTCCCCTTCCAATGCAGGTTAACTTCGATGTAAAGCTATTGGGAAAATGTGAAAAATATTGTCGTCTCTTTTGTGTGCGTGCGTGTTTAAGGCACCTATGTTTCTTTTTGAGTTGGTATTTATACTGTGTGTGTGTGTATTCGCATCTCCTCTTTAAACGGTTTTGCGGTTTCACAATGTATGTGCATTTAAATAGGTTTCTATGGTGGGCTTCTAACTGGCTTGCTACCGCCACAAAATCACCACAGAGAAGCCACAAATCCGACTTTCTGTCCCCTGCAATGTGTTATAATTTTTCATATATCTTCCCTGATGCTTAGTTTTTATTCTAAAATAATCGTTCACAAATGGTTCTCCTTGCAAATAACAGAAAATAGTTAAAAAGTAAGGGGAGGTGATTCTAGTCCGGGGGACTTTTAATTTCAGATGACATGCGAACGAAAATAGTGCTGCATTCCTTGGTTTGAAAGAAAGTTTTGGAAATCACTGTATCCCAACCGTTCATATAAAGCTGCAATGACGAGTTACTCCACTAGGCGGCAATAAGAACGATCTCTATTGTCTCCATAAAGATCTTCGTTACATTTAGGTCTCTGTTACGCAGAGCTACAGAAGAGGTACTTCTAATGGCTCTCTTGCTAATTGTTGGCATCGTGCCAGCAAGGAGGTTCCAATGTGGTATTATTTCTTATTCAGAAATTAACAATCTCTGTGGTTTTTGGAGGCGACTTTCCCAAGAGAGAGGCAGACGAACGCCTAGCAATTAACCGGAAGATCTAAGAGCACAGTCCAGCGGGAAATTCTTGTGAGCAAGCTTCATTGAAATGAATGCCTTTGCGTTGCTCCAATTCATTTAACTGAATCTTGACCAAGATAAATCCCAGGTGGTCTATGTCCACCAAAGGCCGAAAGAATAATTGATTCGAACGTAAATTTTGCAGTGATAACAACCATATCTTAATTACTCTGACAAACCATCTTAATGTTTTTTTTAAGGGAAGTAACTCACACCTAGATCAATAGAACTGATTGCAACCTTAAAGGAATGTGTTACACTGGATTTAGTTATTAAACTATTCGCTTCTACGTCTGCACGAGGGGTCTGGGGCCTACAGCCAGTAAGGTGCCTTGTGGTTCTCTTTGGCGCACAGAAGGGACTTTTCTTTAGGTTTGAATGGCCAGGGAGGGAGCAAATGAGAGCCCATCCCTTGGAAGGAGGGTCTCCCACTGACAACTGGTTTGAATCCTTTGCAACCTTCCAAAGCCTGGGAACACCTGCCTCCCGTGGCGCCTTGCGATCTGGTTTGTGTCACTTGGGAGGGAGGGAGTGGATGATGGTCCTGGCATGATGGGACCAGATACCTAGGTTGCTTTCTTTGTTTGTTTTTACCCCCCCCCCCTTATCCTAAAGACGCCTCTTTACAACTCCGGAAGCAGCACAGACGCGGTATTAACCAGCGTGGTGTAGTGGTTAAGAGCGGCGAACTCCAATCTGGAGAACTGGGTTTGATCTCCACATGAAGCCTGCTGGGTGACCTTGGGCTAGTCACAGTTTTCTCAGAACTCTCTCAGCCCCACCGACCTCACAAGGGAGAGGAAGGGAATGTGATTATAAGCCGGTTTTAGACTCCTTAAAGGTAGAGGAAATCGGGGTATAAAAACCAACCCCTCCTCTTCTTCCTCTACTATTAATTAACCGTTTAGTGTTAATTAAACACTAAACACTCACTGTTTAGTGAGTGAACACAAATAAAAGTGTTTTACCTTGTGTTTCAGACTTTCTGAACTATGCAGATGCTTACTTAGCTTGTCCTCTCTTAAAGTTTTTACCTAAAGGATTCGCTCCTTAAGAGGAAAGCAAATGATAAGGCTGCCCCCAAATGGTTTGGGGTGCCCGCTTTTAAACTGCAGCTCAACCTGTTCTTAAGTCGGTTTCGCAGGTCAGAGTCTAGATAGGGGCTGCAGATCTCGAACGCAGGGAGAATACAAATGGACAGGGTATGATTGCTAACGTCTCTGATATTTAAAACGCTTTCAACTTTCTCTTTTGTTCCAATACGGCAGATTTAGGAATAAAAGGAAGCTCCTATCCTCCCCCTCCCCGCTGCTTTTTACATAAATCCCCTACTAGATCTTCTTGAGCATTAGGTGCTTTACGGTAGGTTATCCTATTGCCGACTGGGTATAGGATTTCCCTCGGAACCTGATATTAACAGTGATTGATACAGGTTTAATTTTCCCCTCCCCTACTTACTTCCCTCTTTTTAAAAAAATAAATAGCCAAGCTCCACCACGGTGGCTCCAAAGGGTCTGCCTCTTACCAGCTTCCCTCCTTTATTTGTTTCCACCCAGAAGAAGCTTCTATTTTCGAAGGTTTCTGTTAAAAGAATTGCGGGAGGGGCGGGGGGACCCTATGCCAGCGAAGATCTTAGCACGCAGTTGCGTACACCGGGTCAGAGGGTGTGTTAAGGCGGTAATTCGTGTCAACTTCGAGGGTCAATATGCTCAAACCCAAACTTAGAACGATCCAAGGCGGATGTGTCAATTTCACTCTGACCTTGGAGTGGAGGACATTATGACGTTCTGTTTTCACTGGCCTTGGTAAGGGAAGAGTGATATTGACATGTTGACCTCTGCAAAGGCGGCACAGAGGAGCTAATCAGGGAGTGTCTGAGTGCTGGCTGTACCATGTTTAGAAAAAAAAGTTTCTTGGCTTTCCATCCAAATTAATTGAAAGTGGATTATTGGTTTGTCTAAAACTCCTACGAAGTTTCGCCGGGACTTTAACGTCAGTGACAACCCCCCCCCCGCCCTCCTCCAGAATGTTTTGCTGATAGTCTCCTTTTCTGCGCCTTTTGGATTAGATGATTGATTTAAAGGCTTGAGGGAGGAGGAATGATGGGAATCAAAGTTATCAGTAGCGATGCCGCTCAAAAATAAAGGAAGAGGTGGAGGGAGAAAAGAGGAGGGATTAATTAACAAGCAGCTAATTAAAACGGCACTCTGAGCGCTAATCAATCGCTTTATTAAGCCTGGAGTAGTAACTGTAACAAATTGAATGCTACCAGTTAGAGTATCATGCTATCGAGCTGCAAGGGATCGATGGAGGGACGAGGAATGGGAGGGTTGCCGCAATCGATCCTCGCCCGATTGGTGCTGGCCCGGGACAGCCGGCGGCGCAGAGGCTGGCTGGATCTGTTCCTCTTCGCCCCACCTCCCCTGTAACTCAGGGAGAGCTAGAAGTCTCCCAGACTTGCGGACCAAAATCTGGAACCAAGGTACAGCCTTCCAGTGCTACGTCAGAAAGTGTGGTCATTGATCCCAACGATATCAGGACTCTGAAGGACAAATAATCCGACGCTAAACAATTGGGGAAATTCCTGATCGGCCGAACTAAAGCAGGGATTTGTCATTGATTTTAAAGAAAGTTGTTCAGAAGACCTATCCTGATCATCGATGGGAATAAAAAGAGGAAGGAAGCCGACGGAATCAAAAATACACCATCAGACGGATTTGTTCTCATCCACCTTCCTGCCGGGATTTATTGAAGACATAAAACCCCTCCCCCTTTTTCCCGAGGCTGGCTTCTCCAAAGCGTAGAGGGCCCCCTCCTATTTTTCCTTTGGTTCTCCTACTGAACTGAAGATCCATTGGAAAGGAGCGGGAGGAGTTAAGAGCGAAAGTGAAGGAAAACTTTTTAGAAGTGTTCTGGCGGGGCTAATTTGTGTGTGGGGGGGTAGGATACTTCCTCATAGGCACGAGGGTGCAGCCCTTTGCCCTCCAGCGCTTTAACACCGTGCAGGTCTACGGTGTCTCGATGCAATAGAGGAACTTCTAGCTTCGTTTCTGCCCCGCGCCCAACCTCCTTAAAGGGCCAGAAGATATACAGCGCTCTGGAGCTAATCTACCCCAGCTCCGCGACTCTGCTCCCCAAGCATCCAAGGAGAAGATTGCAGCTGGACAAGCTGGAAGTGATGCTGAGGTCGAAGGAGAGGGGATGGGAAAGAGCTGGAGATCATTCGCTCTGAATGAGGGCCCCCAAGCACAAAACAAACAAAGAAAACTGCGTCTTCAATACTATCTTATATTAAGGCGCTCTAAAGATGATCGCAAAAGCTTTGCAGAACTGGAGCTAACTTTCGCATGGGGTGTTTTCAGTCGACTAATGCACCTACCGAAAGTCTTCCAGAATCCGCTCCAGAAGGTTCCCACGCTGGGCACTTGGACTGGCCCCCTTCTAGTGGGCCAAAATCTGAGCTTATTGTTTCTCTCCCCAAGAAGGATAACCAAGGAAGACAAAAGCCACAGATCAGGGGCGCTTGGCCCTGCAGGGAAACGGAACGGCAGACTCAGCGATACCCTTTTGCAGCAGCATGTATTCATTACGTATTACTATTATTATTAGCCTCTCTCTTGTAGAGAAATGTCTCTGAAAAGCTACTCTTGCTCGGCCTGGTCCCTTGCTGACTCCTCCCCTGTCATTCCCGAAGGCGCGGCTGTGGCCTCCGGGTCTTCACCTCTCCCCGCCCATTCAACGATGCCACAGCTGTTAGCCTCCTTTCTCTTTTCGCCTGGGGCGCCTGCTCACGATCACTCGCAGGGCATTCTTTGCCTGCTTACTGTCCATCTTCAGGAGGCAGAGGAAGATTTATTTTATTTCGGACTATATTTTGATTGATTTACTGTTTTATTATTAGAGTTTTTAAACTATGACTTTTATGGGTTTTAGAATGGTTGTTTTAATAATGGTTTATTAATATTGTAAGTTGCCTTGAATTCGACAAGGGAGAAATGTGGCCGATAAATGTTTTGAACAAACATGGCCCCATCCCAAGCTGAGTCAGGCTATTCCAAGCCATTGACTTCAGAGCAAGTTCTCAAGTTCCTCGCTTCAAGGCTGCAGCCTGAATGGACAGTGGAATCAGCTACCCAGGGAGGTGGTGCACACCCCCTCACTGGCAGTCTTTAAGCAAAGGCTGGACAAGCACTTGTCAGGGATGCTCTAGGCTGATCCTGCATTGAGCAGGGGGTTGGGCTAGATGGCCTCCCAACTCTGTGATTCTATGACTCTCCTGACATCAGCTGAGACTCTATTTGCCAAACGAGGCCTGAGGCCAGGAACCTTTTGTAGGCCGCCTTCAGTATGCCAATAGAAAGGCGGTTAACAGAAGAAAGATCATCATCATTACCAAAGATTACCACCTCTTATTTACCTGACCCAAGTATCAACCATTCTTTAGCTGAGGCATTGAATGACCAGTATAAGCTGGATATACTTCTGACCCTTTCACAGGATGTTTAAAGTACCATCGATACAGCAGCAGGCAGGAGGTTACTCAGATCGAATCATCCTTCAGCACGCTTACACTTGTGTATATACACTGGGGAAGGTTCGGAGATGGTTCTACATTCGGGGCCATTGTGGGGTGTTACAACCCGCATTAGCGATGGTCAAAGGCACTGGCCATTTATGCTTGGTAATTAGCAACGCGTTCCAGGCTGAAGCGCCCCCATATATATATTTGAGTTTTACACGCTGAACTTTCAGGAAGTGACTGTGAAGCGGGCGCACACCTGCTTCGCTTTCCTTAAGAGCCCCTTTAACGCGACCTTTTGTATTTGCTCCATCCCCGCCCCCCCCCGCATGGAAGCATTCACTGAAGGAAGCATGCAGAATCCCAGCCTGCCGCTCAGCTATGCAAACGACCACTGCTAATGGCTATGCAAACGAAAGAGCAGGAGAGTTAGGGGGGTGTTTGACTTTCTCCTCTTGCATCGGGACCGTGACTAGTCATTTTAAAGGTTGGGTTTTAAAATCGGCATTGCGGGAGGAGCAGAATCGACCCTGCATAAATGGCCTCAGAGAATGTCCAGTAATCCGCAGCCAGTTCCTCTCCTTGTACAGTGTCTCGGTGACATCCTCAGCCCCATTTTCCGTTTAGTCCGCATCCCGGAGGCTCCTTTTTTCGCCCTGCAGACCTTCCAGAGCGCTTCTCTTTATGGGCGTCCTCCCGTCCCGTCGACCCGCGACCCACCTACGAGCCTTCCGCCAGCGGTTCGCAGGTGGCGACGGCGGGGAGCGAGCAGCGGATCGCCCTGGCTCGTCTCTTCGGCCTCCGCCTCCTCCCCCTGCCAGGGAGGTCGCCGCCTTCCGAGGAGAACTGGCGATCGACTTCGCGGCTGCGCTTGGAGGGAGTAACCTGGGGGGAAAGGCAAGCCAGGCGGAGGGGGGGGGGGAAGCGCTCTTGGCGGGCCACGAAATGTAACAGTCTGAATGAACATCCCCTTTATTAAAAGCTGCTGCTTGACATTTACACGGTGCCAACAGCCTCTTCCCGGTAATCCGGCCGAAAATAGACCGCACCTCCGAATGGTTTTGAAAAGAAGATAAAAAAACGTTTCCGTGACTTGGAGCAAATGGAGCGGGGGGGGGGGGAGACGAAGGGAAGGAGCAACCGAGAAGGTGCTAACTGGAAAGGATGGTGGGAGTGGGGGGGAGTTGAAAAGCCAGGCTTACCCACCATTACAGTCCCCCTGGTCCCCCTCACTGGATATGAAACCTAGTCCATTCGTGTCTTCTTCTCCCGGCTCCAAGTCAGGGCAGCCTGAGTTATGAATGTTATTTTTACGCCATTACGAGGTCCCATGGATTTTAGTGGGATTTTTTTTTTGGGGGGGGGCCTTACTTCGCTCCACTGAAATCAACTTGAAAGTGATTTACGTTCCCCGCATCCGAAGACGTGGGTTCTAGTCAAGGAAAGCTTGCGCTAGAGTAAAATAGAGTGAAATTAACTTTGCCTGAAACGCTTCCTTAATGTTCTTAATCTCTATTTTCGCCACCTTTTGTATGATAGACACACAGGTAGGTAGGTAGGTAGGTAGGTAGACAGACAGATTAGATGGGCCATGTGTGGTTTTTAAAATCCCGTCCTTTTTTCCCAAACTTTTTCCCGTACCCTTCCCACCCCCACTGAACCCAACACTTGACTGTTATTATTTTCTTCTTGATCTTTTTTCCCATTATTATTAATTTAATCGCCCTCTCTCCTTTCTGTTTCCAAATGCAAGTCCGGAGAACATGATCCAGAAATGCTCAGAGAGCAGAAAGCACATTGATTTCAGCTTGTTCCGTCCGCAGACAGGCCCTGACAAGGTTGTTAGAACAGTTGGAGAGGTCTATACAATCACTTAATTACCAAAACTGTCAGTCAGGCGAGCCGCTGCTGGCCGCCTCCATGGCTGCGAGGAACATTCCACTAGTGCCTTCTCCTCCTTGATTGATCTGTGCTGATGGCATTGCAAAATAATTAGAGTGAATTTTCTGATGTGTGATTTTATCCCAAGTTCATGCTTCAGAAAGGTAATCGGAAGGATGAGAAGGGTCAATGCCATTTCAGATTACCTGAAGTCCAAAGGAAAGGGGGGGAGTAAGTATGTATGCGTGCGTGTGATGTGTGTATGTATACACACACATACATAGAGAGGGGGATTTGCGAGAGGGAGGGAAAAATAAAAGCGGAAATGGGCAATGGGGGAAAGGGAGAGAGGGAGAGAGATGCGATTAAGGATTGCTGAAGGGTATTGCAAGCCATTCGTCAAACGCTCCAAGTGATTACCTTCTGAGCCAACAAATGGCAGATTGATTTTGTCCAAGGTAGCTCCAGCCACATTTCAAATGATCCAGCGGTTATTACAGCGATTGGCTTCGGAGCTGACAGGCGAAAGGAGAAGAGATCCGGTTTTACAGCGGACGGGAGCCGCGCTCTAAAGCGCTGTCAGCTACAGTTAAGTAAATATCATTAGCCCGAGAAGGCAGGGACAGGGCGGGCGTGCTGGAAAGGGGGTGGGGGGGTGTCACACAGCCACGGTCGGCCCGAGACCCAGGCGCCTTCCCGGCCCTTTCTCCGCGGCTCCCCAGCCCCGCCTCTAGTCCCCACGCCAGTTTTTGCTCTCTTTGCGGACCGTGCCAAGACTGTCGCTCGCTCCCAGTGGACAGACTTCTCTCTTCGCCTTCCTGAGACGCCGCAGAGGACGGCTGGGTTTTGTTCCTCCTCCTTCCCTAGCCCGCTGCCTGCGCTGGCTGCAGACCCCGGAGACCTTGGGTGACTGAGAAACAAGCCCCCGGTCAAACCGCTGGCCTCGACCTCTCGCTGAAGACCGCAGGCTCACTCGCTGGGGAGGGACAGCCCCACCGACTGTTTTCTCGGTGCATCTTGTAGACTTCTTGAAATCGATGGGCTATTCCCATGCCAGATTAGGATTGCCCTGTAAAGGTGAGACCCTGAGTCCCGGGGGCAGGAGAGAGAAAGACTCTGAAACAACCGATTTCAAATCCAGTCTAGTGTTTTTGGCCTAACAGTTTACGTTTCCTTTGCACGTCAGCACGAGCCCCACCTGGCCTGCCAACCTTAACACGTGCATTGGCTAGTTAAGGGGTCTCGATTTCAAACGGCTTGCTGCATATGTGTAATCCTTGGAGGAATACTCAAGATACCTTGGATCAATTACTCAAGATACCTTGGATCAATTACCCCTATTTCTCTTCCCTGGGTTAGCAGGGAAGCAGAAAGGTGGTTTTCCCCAGCGCTTTCAATGAACGGGTACTCCGGGATTGTAAACTGGGACTAGAAGTTAGGGTTAGAGAAATGAAGCTAGGTTGTTACTTCGGATCAAAGGGGGCAAGGATGTGATCCTTCCTAACAGAAGAACAGCCCCCCACCCTTCTGTTCAGAGGCACAAATGGCAGAAACGCCTCGACACATCCCTCCCCTCTCTCTCCTATTGAAAGAAAAGCGCAGACTGTCCCGGAAATCAAAGCAAGAACAGGTAGGCACCGCAGGAGCCCGAGATGACAACACCGCTCCTAGCTGTCAAGTGAGCCTACTCCCTAGTAACTGCCAGCGTCCGAGCTTACAGTTCACACGCTTGCTCGGAAGAAAGACCCACTGATTTCAATAGGATTTACTTCCGGGTAAATTACAGCAGGAGCAGATGAACGTTTCTTTGGAAGCGAGTTTAACGGAGCTTGCGCTCAAGTGATACTACTATCCACAGCAATGTTAGTTGAAAGGCTTCACAATAAGATTTAGAACAACCCTGTAAGGTTGTATATTTACAGTCCGACTCTAAAGTCGGATTCCTGAGAAATTTAAAATAAAAGGCCATTTATGAGTGGGAGGTTTTGCCTTGGATTTGCCACTTTAGGTGCAAATTTTCCCCATCCATATTCTCAAAACTCAACAATAAGCCCCCATGCAGAGTTTTGAGAATTCAGATGGGGGAAATGTGCATCTAGGCAAATCCAAGGCAAATCCAAGGCAAAACCTCCCGTGCATAAATGGCCCAAGTAACATTTCTATGGGATTAATATTAGGCTTTGTTTTGTTTTTAAAGAAAGGATCGGAGCTATGACTATTTGGGACCAGGGTGGGGACTTAGGCTGAAATGGCAAGGTTTCGGGCAACCTTCACGCTCTCCAGTCAGCTCAGGCTCCTGTCTTTTCAAGGCCAGCTGAGGTTCGCATCCTATGAATTCAGCCCGATGGCCTAAACAGCAGCCCAGGGATTCAGTTTGCCCACTACGACGGCAATGGGTCTGTACGTGGGGTACAATACTGAGGGGGGGGGCGACAGGAAAGGTGGTTTTCCTCGTATTAGAAACCAGTTTCCCAGTATGAAGAGAGGCCCCTCCTCCTTCAGCTGTCAAATCTGACAAGGCATCGAGAGATTCCCGGGTATTTTAGGAACGGCCTGGAAGCCAGCCATCCCGCTGTCAGCGAGGGCATCGCCCACCTCCACCCCCCATCAGCCTCTCTAGGCTTTGAGCTGGCCGTGAAAAAAAAGGAGAGTTTATGAGCAATTCGAGGGTTGTTTTTAAATTAATTTTTAATTTTTTTGCTGTTCTGGGGAAAAAATGTTTGCCTCTCCCGCCTGCCTGTGTGTGTTTGGCTTGTCAGGTGTCCCGCCTGCAGCCCCCTTTCCCAGGTTCTATTCCACGGGGTCAAGGAAAGGGATTTCGCTCATTTATAAGGGATGATGGGGAAAGAGGCTGCAGTCGGCGGAGACCGAGAGGGCGGGGTCCATGGAGGCGGAAGAGGGGCCCTCTAGATGATCTCTCCGGTTCACCGGGAGCCTCTGGAATTTTGCCCTCCCTCGCAGCCACCTGGGCTGGGCCAGTCCTGCATTTGACTCATTAACGCACGAAGCTGCCTTATACTGAATCAGACCCTTAGTCCATCAAAGTCAGTATTGTCTACTCAGACCAGCAGCGGCTCTCCAGGGTCTCAGGCAGAGGTCTTTCACATCACCTACTTGCCTAGTCCCTTTCACTGGAGATACCGGGGATTGAACCTGGGACCCTTCTGCATGCCAAGCAGATGCTCTATCACTGAGCCACAGTCCCTCCCAAAGGTAGACTAGATCCAAAAGGTACTTCTGGAAGAAGCAGGCCTCCAGACCCATCCATCACTCTTAGCACAGAAGCCAATGAAGCCCAGCAAGTCAAAGCCAGACCAATTTACAGCGGGCTCCTAAACATTAAGTTAGGGAACCAGACATACACCCATCTCCAACAGCAAGTGTGTAACAATGGACTGCAGTATCAAAGTGGACGACGCTCTCGGCTGTGATGGCATTTATTTATTTATTTATTTTATTTTGACTTGTTTAGTCTGGGCTCTTGCTATGAGATCAGTCTTCTTCTGGCTTCTCAGGCGCCACAGCTCAACTCAGATGACGTTCCATCCAGCCTAGTCCCTTTCTATGTCGGCCTGGAGTCAGTGGTTTGAGTGTCCCGCCTGTTTGTCCAAAAGGAATTCCTCTCTCTTCCGGGGAGCCTCTAGGAACAAGGGCAGCCCATGGTCTCCAAAGTCATCTTTGTGCCTTTGGCTGTAGGCCAGAGCAATGGAGGCTCAAATGCCTTTTGTGGGGGGGAGGGGTACCTATCCCCCGCCTTAGGATGCCGAGCTAAAGCAGAAGGATGAGGGCCTACAGATTTCAGTGGAGCTGCCCACCAGCACTTCTAGAAATCGGAGTCTACTAGTTAAAATGGCTACTAGTCATGATGCATACCTATTCTCTCCGGGATCAGAGGAGCATGCCGGATATATTAGGTGCTGTGGAACACAGGCAGGACAATGCTGCTGTAGTTGTCTTGTTTGTGGGCTTCCTAGAGGCACCTGGTTGGCCCCTGTGTGAACAGACTGCTGGACTTGATGGGCCTTGGTCTGATCCATCATGACCTTTCCTATGTTCTTATCCCCGTGCCAAGTCTCAGCCTTGCAACCTGTGACTTGAGGGCCTCTGAGCCTGTGCAGAAGGCATCTCCCCCATCCCAACCGAGTGCCCACCATCGTGGCCAGAGTTGAGATTATTAGGTAGAGTTTCCAGATAGACCTGAATCCCCTCTTAACAAATCCACCATCCGACCACATATGAAGCAAAGGCTGCTCTTTGGGTGTGGAAATGTACCGTTGGTTGGTGTCACCAGAGGTATTTTTTTTCTCTCCGTCTCTCTCAAGGAAATCCAGGATGGTTTCCCCAACCAAGAACTCCGACCACAGGCGGGTTTCCAGGGTAAGCAGGAAAACCCACACGACGGTGTTCCATTTCTTCTCCTTTCGCCTTGGGGATGCAAAGAGGGAGGGAGGGAGGAGGGGAAGGGGGAAAAAAAACCGAACCCCTGGTTGCTTTCAAAGCGCGTGCAGCATTTTTAAAGTCAAATAAGTACAATGTCTGTGGCGGATCGAGTAGGTAAACAACTTACATCTGGTTGCTGCACTTGGAGGAACCATCCGTTCCCGCGCGCAGCAAATGGAAGCAACAATGGCACTTAATGAGCCTTGCCAAAATGCAACTGTGAATCGCGAAAGACAACACCGCCGCTTGCAAGCGCCGGAAT
The DNA here is from genome assembly GCF_029931775.1 of Euleptes europaea. NCBI lineage: Eukaryota > Metazoa > Chordata > Lepidosauria > Squamata > Sphaerodactylidae > Euleptes > Euleptes europaea. The sequence continues at coordinate 49,160,799 of NC_079313.1, read as the reverse complement.
AAAAGGTGAAATAATCAGCTAGCAAAGAGGAAAAGAAAGCGAGCGATGATTAAATGATCAAAAGCTGGCAGAGTGAATTCAATGTCACTGCCAGACGCAGCCGTCTCTCTCCCCCCCCCCCCACAAGTGAAAGTTAGGTTTCAAGCACAGTGTAATTATAGTCGAGGTTGTCAGTTTGACATTAATGCAGCCAGCAGAAATTTCCTAATTGGCCTCAGAGGAGAAAGTGAACCAGAAAATATATTAACATTTTAAAAAAGCATATTTTGCCTAATCCTTTCACTTTCCAACAATATTTGAAGACCAAAATGCCCCAGGCAGGAGAATTTAAATGAGCAATTTTGTTTTTGAAGGAAACGGCCAATGAGACAGAAAATAGACTAAAGGGAAATCATTAGCGGATGAGAGATACTGACAGCCCTGCCTTGCTGACTGGCTGGCCTGTCACTTACAGTCTGTGTTCTTTAGTTCCACGCTATGAGCTAAGTTGATAACATGAAAAGACCCATAAACGTGCAGCCAGAAGTCAAAGCCTATTATCTGGAAATTCAAATGCACGGAGGGAGGAGGGGAGGGGAAAGAGAGGGGGGGAGCGAAGGATTGGGGGAGAGGGAGAGAGCTTCCTCCTTTTCCTCTAAAACTGGCCATATCAATAATAGGCCATTATCTGACACCAATGTGCGAGGGCCTGCCAAAATATATACATATACATACATAGTGTGTGTGTGTCTTCTCCTCCTCCGCCCCCCCCCCTTTCCCGATCGGCAACGTGGCTTCCAAACCGCAGATAGTAACAAAATGCTTCAAGTTAGGGCTGTAATGTCACATGTGCCCCGCTTGATGTGATATGACCATCTCAGGGAAACAAAGCTAAGTGCAGTCAGGAGCCGTTAGTACAGTGGCTTTGATGGAGCAGCTGAGGCTAGCATCGCCCGTGGCGGCGACTCCGGGGCAAAATGCTCCGCGACCAGGACTTTTTGCCCTTTTGGAAGAGAAAGGAAAAGGGCCGCCGCGGCCAAGCAAGCAAGCAAGCAGGCGGAGGGGGAGGGGAGCCACGGACCAGCGCGGAGTCCCGGGTGGGGGGGGGGAGGGCGCCAGGGAAAGGTGATGCGAGGAAGGGAAGGCCGGGTCGCTGCTGTCTCCGCCACCCTCCCCGCCACAGATGCCAGGAAGAGCAGGAGCCAAACGCAGACAAGGAAAGGCGATTTTGGATATCATTATTATTATAATAATTTATTGCGGTCCTTGACCAGTATTACAAAGTGAAAACATCATTAAAAAAAAAAACAATAGTCCAATACAACAACAACAACAACAAATAGCTTCAGGAACATTTGAGCTAGGGTTTAAAACTCCGCTCTGCTTTAACTTGAGATTTTGGATCTGTAACGTGTGTGCTAGAGAGAGGAAAAAATGGAGGCAGAGAAAGAGGCCACTTATGCATGGGAGGTTTTGCCTTGGATTTGCTGCTCTCTTGATGCACATTTCCCCCATCTGAATTCTCAAAACTCTGCATGGGGGCTTATTTTGGAGTTTTTGAGAATTCGGATGGGGGAAAATGTGCATCTAGAGAGTGGCAAATCCAAGGCAAAACCTCCCATGCATAAATGGCCAGAGAGAAAGGAACTCAAGAAGAAAAGGGGTTTGGGGGTTTGAAGGAACCTTCCAACAGAGTGCCTTAATGCACAGAGGTCAAAATGCTGCATTGACTTCGGCCACTTATGCACGGGAGGTTTTGCCTTGGATTTGCCGCTCTCTAGATGCACGTTTTTTCCCATCCGAATTCTCAAAAAGAAGCCCCCCATGCGGAGTTTTGAGATTTCTGATGGGGAATATGTGCATCCAGAGAGCGGCAAATCCAAGGCAAAACCTCCCATGCATAACTGGCCTTCGAGAGCCTGAACGCAATTCGCTGTATAAGCCGCTTCCAAGTACTGCTTGATGTACAAGCCACAGATCCAGTCAAAATACTTCCAATTTTACCTGGATGAGGCCAGATTCTATACCCAGCCGCTTCTGCCGGATAGTACCCAGTCTGACTAGTCCAAAGACCAACGGGCCCCCTGTTTGATTTATGAGCTATTGTTACCCGGCCCGAGCCTGTGGGATCCGGCAGGCAATGGGGAAATGGCCCCTCGCCGTTTTGTGGGTGGGGGCCGGGCAAATTTTTAAAAGCGTTTCGGCCAACGTGGGCATAGCAAAGTTGGCCGGAGGGACCTCGCTGATCCCACAAGAAAGGCCAAAAGGTTACCAGGACTGAAGGAGGCTGAAGGGTTAATGAATGACACACAAAAAATGGGAGCCCGAGTCGCTCGTGTCAGCACCAGCTTATTTGCCATTAGTCATTTGCCGGTCCATGAAAATCGATGAGACTCCTCTGGAGAAAGGGGCAGGACAGCTCAGTGCGGTCGGTAGCCGAATACAAAGCTTAAGCTTCGGTCCAGCTCCAGCAAAGAGCTGGAGCGGTAGCCAAGATTCAATTACTTTCATCAGAATCCTCCCACCAAGGGCATTGATACTGCTTTATAAAATGGTTTCAGGATTGCAGATCAACTGATCTTGAGGCCGGTGCCTGATTTCCTTTCAAGAAAGGGGACTCCAGGTCTGGCGTCCATTCTCCGACCTCTGGATCCGGTGTCGTTGCCACTCGGGAGTAAACTCACATTGAAAGTGGATGATTAAGATCACGGAAGAGGCCCTGGGCACGCTGCTCACTGCTTATACCATCTCAAAGTAGTCATTCCAGACGTTTCCCTCGCACTCTATAGTAAGTGGTCAATGAATTACATATTTGCAATAAATAACAAGACCCTGCAACTAGGATTATATTTCCTCCACAGCACACTTCCTCCGCCCCCCCAACGCTTTGATGTTTCCAGGTCACTGCCCCTGGGGTTACCGCACTTTGTATTCCCAGCGATGTATTAAGAGTTTGAAAATGTTATAAAAAACATCGCTTTAAAAGGGTTTTTGGATATCACGGCTTATAAATGGTTGCAAAACGTCTTCACAACTAAAGGGGCCAAACAAAGTGCGAACAGTATTTTTTATAACGTTTTCAAACTTTTAATACATCGCTGGGAATACAAGTGCGGTAACCCCCAGGGTTGCAAGTTACTCCGGATTCATTACTCCAGAGTTAGAATAGTGTCCCCCTGCGGGCCAACATAAGAAAGGCCCTGCTGGATCAGACCCAGGCCCATCAAGTCCAGCAGTCTGTTCACACAGCGGCCAACCAGGTGCCTCTAGGAAGCCCCCAAACGAGATGACTGCAGCGGCACCATCCTGCCTGTGTTCCACTGCACCTAAAACAATTGGTATGCTCCTCTGATCCTGGATAGAATAGGTATGCATCATGACTAGTGTCCATTTTAACTAGTATCCATGCTCTTGGAGGTGGAAAAGCTCAGCCTGGCTTTTAGCCAGACGCAGTGAATTGTTTTAATTGTTGCTTTAAAAAAAAAAAAAAACAGAAGATCCCGTGCCAATCGGGGGGGGGGAGGGGAGAGAACTGCCTTGTTTTGATTCCTACGCCCTTGGGGGGGGGGGACAAGGGGAGGCAGAGAAGAGGCTGCTGCTGCTTCACCCAGGCTCCGCTCGCAGATAATATTGATGAGAGCCGCGCCTGAGTCTGACATCAAATTAGTGGCCTTCATGTACCAAATCTGGGGAGAAGTGTCGAACACGCGTGAAGCTGGTGGGAGGCGAGTGGGGGGGGAAAGAAGGAATAAAGAGAGAGGAGAGGGAGGGGGAGGCAGGCAGGCAGGCGAGATCCGAACGGGGAAGCGCGCTCTCCCCCCCCCCCTCTCATTACGAGCTCTACCTGACGGGGACACGGCCGGCCTGCTGTACTTCCGCTCATCAATACGGCGGAGCTCTTTGTCAGTAATTTGCCGTAAGTGTCTGCAGCGTTTCTGTGGGGGCCCAGGAATCATTACCGGCTGCAGATCCGCTCGCCTTCTAATTGGAAGCGTTGGGCCTTATCAACCGAGGATTTTCGAGGACCTTTGACAGGTACCAATACGAAAATCATTGTTCACTTGTCAATTTAAAAGACCATTAAAGCGCCCTTTCTCTCTCTGCTCCTCCCTCCCTCTCCCCTTGGTGTGTGTGTGGTGCGCTTTTAATTGGAGCTGCCCCTTCCTTTTCAGCAACTGATTGAAAACATACAAGGTTTTTTTTTTTCTTGAGAGGTGCAAAGCAATTGTCCATAAAGAAATACCGCATGGGTCTAAGGATGGGAGCCCAAAATCATTGTTTTTAAAGCGGAGAAAACAATATTCAGCCTAAGCACACTTCTAGCCTGACCCCATGTCTATTTCCTTAGAAGTAAGTCTTACAGAATGTGGGGAGGCCTGTAGGCTAGCTAGATTTAAAATTGGATGTAATAAATTCATGAAGGTCCATCAATGGCTATTAGCCATGGTGACTAAATAGAGCCTCCATATTCAGAGGCAAGAAAGCCAGCGTAGTGGCTAAGGTGTTGGACTAGGACCGGGGATACCTAGGTTCAAATGCCCACTTGAGCCATGGAAACTTGCTGGGTGCTCTCGGGCCAGTCACACACTCTCAGCCTGGCTAGTATTTGGACAGGAGACCTCCAAGGAATATGAGGGTCGTGACACAGAGGCAGACAATGGCAAACCACCTCTCAGCAGCTCCTGCCTTGAAAACCCTATGGGGTCGCCGTAAGTCAGCTGTGACTTGACAGCTGGGGAGTGGGGGAAATTACGAGGCAGAATACTTCTGAATACCAGTTGCTGGGTGATAAGAACAGGGGAGGCTTGGCCTCTGTGTCCTGGTTATAGGCTTTCTGTGGGGGCAACTGTGAAACAGGATGCTGAACTACATGGACAAATAGTCTGACCCAGCACTCTTTGGGCCATGTATTCCTCAAGAATGATGCAGACATCACACCATGTCAAGAACCTCTAATCCAGGGGGCTCTTGTTATGGGTCGGACAGTATTCAAAATTACCAACACATCTGGGGTGAAAGTCCTTACACCTCAGGAGGGTAGCTGCCACCAGTTCCTTTCTCTGACCCAAACAGCCAGAAGCTAAGGGACAGACTTCCATCCTCCTGGGTTTAACAAAAACAAGTCACCCCTGAGAGGTAGGCAGTGTAAGTTTCACCAAATAATTACCAGGTAGGTGTAGCTCTTTGGTCAGGGTACTGAACTTAGATTGAAGCCACCTGAAGACAAAAGCACCATAAGAATGTAATTAAGACAATTTATTAAAATTGTGTAAGAATATCTCTAAAAGAACCAAAGTGAGTGAGGCATCTAAAATAATAAAACCTAAAGCAAGTAGCACTAGGTAACAAACACTAATTCAAGAAACAAGATACAAACTTCAAGGAGAGCCACTGCCAGCCGGGGCAGATAATGCCAACCTTGATAGACCAATCATCTGACTCACATATGCATGGCTTACAGTTGCACACATGTAGCTTCATCAGACCTTAGGCTGGTGCTTCTTGCAGGACCATATTGATCACTTGCGTCACTCACATAGAGTTCAATCTAGGGTTGTGCAAAAAAATGGGGGGGGGTAAATTTCAGGTTTAGGTTTATTGGGCCCAATTTTTTTCAGTAAACCCAGAATAAGTTGAATACCCATACCAGTAAATTTTGGTATTTTTGCTTATTACAAGTTTACTGAAAATTTTTGGGCCCATTTTAGTCTATGGGGATTTTTTTCAAAGCTCCTAGGGGAGGCTTTTTGGAGGTAGAGTCCCTAAATTTGCAGCATGGCTGCAAGGGATTCTCCTTGGACAGTCACCGGAGTTTAGTGAACTTTGGGATAGGGGGTCCAATTTTATGGGCCCGCAAAGGGGTCACCCCATCCTCCAGGCATTTGTCCATTGATTTTTAGGTTCAGAAGTTCAGCGTTACCAAGGACTGGCGGAAAGAGTTGATTGCCAGGCTGACACCTCAAAGTCTGGGAGCTCTGTATCTGTTGCATATAGCATGATGTCCATGCATATTAGCTTCCAAACTGAGGGAAACGGCTTCAATGCAAGAATAATAAAGCACGGACATCCTGTGAACAATCCTTTATTACAGTAATCAAAAATCTGATTTCAAGATTTCACAGTGCGGGGAAATGAAGCCGCCACTTGGGGCAACCTTCAATTTGAGAGCAGGTTTTCAGGGGGAGTTGTTATCGGAGCCAGCTGAAGTCTCAACCACGGGGGCGGGGGCTGTCTGAAGGAGAGTGCTCATTCATGTGGCTGAGAAGTCTCCTTCAGAAGCCTGGTGGTAGCAGCAGTCAAAGCTGGCACTTTTTAGTTGGAGGGTATATCCCTCTGGATGGGGCTGGGTGAGCCCCGTCTTTTTTAAAAAAAACCTTGTTTTATCCATATTAAGCCACTGAATGGTGATAGATGGATGGCTGTGTGACAAAACCAGTCAAAAAAGAAAGAAAAAGGGGAGAAAGCACAGAGCAAGGGCGAATAACCAAATAAGTATTCAGCTTTTTTGGGGAATAGCCTATTCGGCTTCGGAGAGACCCCCAGGTTTTGGCATTCGGTAAACCCAAAGCCTGAAAATGATCAAAACAACTAATTTTGGGATTATATTCAGTTAGGGTTTATCAATATGCTGTCCTCATTGGTGAGGAGCAAAATGATATGGATTACTAATGGTTACTAATTTGGGAAAGTAATTGTGCACAGAGAGGTGCCATTAACACTGATGCCCTCTCCCTCATCCTCAGAAGCTGACCAATGTAAATGCCTTGCTCTTTAAAAACTTGCTGGCTCAAACTCCCGATCCTCCTGGATTTGCTTCCAAGCTACATATCTAATCCAGAATAGGATTCAATTTGACCTTGAACTGAGAATTTAAAGCTAGTTCACATGTGCTAGTATGATTTCTCAGCACTTGAGGCCTGGCAGCCAGACGTGTGGACTGGATCCACTGAAAGCATTGTGTTAGATCTGTGATGGGGGCCCATTCATACATGCAAGTCATGCACTGGGGTTGAGTAGCCCTCTGGGTGTGTCCGACCACATGCCTGAGATCACTCCTAAGTGCAGCCGAGCAAGGAATCCTCTGCTGAGAATGGCGGAATGAGGCAAAAATATCTTGCAGACTTCTAAATGGCGCCCTACCTCCTTCTGCTCCGTAAGGATCCCTTGCTAATTGCTTATCTCTTTAATGAAAATGGTCATGCAAAGCTATTTGCTTAGCAGCTCTCCTAGTCAGAACTCATGTGGGTTTTCTTTTTCCTCCCCTCTTAACAAAAATCACACACTGTTGCTGATTTTTTCCCCAAACCATTCTGGCCAGTTTTAAGTAACTGATGTTTTGTTTGGCTGCTGTTTTATTTGCTGTCAAAAAGGATTTGATGCAGAAACCATTTAAGCATGTATACAACCCATGGAGGGATTCATTTGACCTCATTATACTGCAATAAAGAAGAAATCCAGTTTGTTAAATATCACCAAACTGCATGCATTTCACATCAGATCACAGGAGCAATGCTTCAAAAGACTCTTCCAGGTTTTTTTTTTTAAAGGAAGATGGAATGGGTTAACTTGGTTTGCCAGAAGGTGTTCTGACAAACACAGGAAAAGCAAGGGAGAAGCAGCCTCCTTTAAGAGCAGAGCCACTGAAGAAAAAAGAGATTTATGCTTTTAATTAATGGCAATTAAACCATGCCTGTTGGCTTGGCCTATGGCAATTGTTCCCTGCAAAAAGGAGGCCGAGCTGGTGACAAGCATTTGAATCCGCTAAGTTCTGTCAAGGGAGCTGACTCTGCAGGCATCAAAACCAAACTAAATCAATAAAAGAATTAAACTTTTATAAATTGCATTTTGACAAGTATCAGATACCGTTAAGCTTTGATATTATGAATTCCTTGGAGGTGATGCAAACAAGAAGGGCCGCAGTTAGAGATCCAAACAATCAAAGAGGCTTGTTAACATGCGCTGTCAAATGCATCAGTGCTATTAATTACTACAAATTAATGTGACTCTCTCTCTCTCTCTCTCTTCCTCTGGTGATTGGAATAATAATCAGCTGGATTCATGGAATGAGCACAGAGAACATATGCAACCCTGCCAAAAATAATAAGTCAAGAAACCAGCAGACATTTTACAATCTTTCTGCTCAGAGGCTTGGTAATTTGCTCGGGGAGAGTATGGTCCACTTTAGCCAGTGGATCTGGTTATTGGGGAGATCTTTGACCGCACAGATGGACAGGAGAGGCAGAATGCCTGTTCAGGTGTGTATATGCTATTATATGTTCAGAAGCACCATACCCCTGAACATCAGGTGCTAGGGACTAATAATGGGGGGGGGGGGCGCTATGGCTTTCATGTCTTGCTTATGGGCTTGCTGGAGGCATCTGGCTACCCACTGTTGGAAACAGGATGCTAGACTAAACGGCTCTTGTTTTATTGTTACAGGGCTTTCCCTATGCTCTTAGGAAAGCATACTCCCAGGCTACAGGCATGGAGGAGAATTCTTTTTTCTTCCTTTGTAATAACTGCCACTAGACATACAAGTAGCAATATGGAGAGTCTGTTTTAGAAGAAATTAACCAAGATCCCACCATGCTAGTCTTGCAGTCTGGCTAAGCCTGCATCTGACTCCCACCACCACAATGACTTCAGCATGACATTACTTGGTGTCCATCATTGTTGCCAGGCAAGAGAGAAGGTGAAATGCATTATATGTTCTCAAGATATATTCTTATATTAAGCTTTTCTGACAAAGGTGATTTCAAAGCTGAATTAAGAAGAAGAGTTGGTTTTTATATGTCGACTTTCTCTACCGCTTAAGGAAGAATCAAACTGACTTATAATCACCTTCCCTACAGCAGACACCCTGTGAGGTAGGTGGGGCTGAGAGAGCTCTAAGAGAGCTGTGACTAGCCCAAGGTCACCCAGCTGGCTTCATGTGGCGGAGTGGGAAAACATACCCGGCTCACCAGATTAGAGTCCGTCGCTCATGTGGAGGAGTGGGGAATCAAACTTGGTTCTCCAGATTAGAATCCACCCCTCCAAACCATTGCTCTTAACCACTACACCACGCTGGCTCTCATGAATGCCAATTTAGAAGACCAGTATGGTGTAGTATAGCCTAGAATGAGTTGGTTTGCCCTCTACAGTGCAGTCACATTTGTTGAAGCATGGAAGGGGAACAATTTCCCCCCACATACTTGTGGTAGACACATGCCCAGGATACCTGATTGGCTACCTTTTCCTAGTATTCATCTCAAGTTGTTGGGGAATTCATGAGGCCCAAGCTGAGGCCTGGTCAGCTTGATGACATTGGGGGGACAATTGGGAAAGTAACTTGACCGTGACTGAATGATTTCAAGAGCAGAACAAACAGGTTTTCCAGTCTTAGTTAAGATTGGCTTTTATCATGGAACAGGTTTTGATTTGTGTCACAGCTGACTTACTGCAACCCCGTAGGGTTATATAGGTATATTTCTCATGAGTAACAGAATGTGGGGAATGAATCCCAGGATTTCTACCTCTGCTGCTGTACCATTCTAGTGCACTCTAGCAGAAGAAAAAAAATAACTCAAGATATGCCACAAAACAGAATTAAACCTGTGTTTTTATGGTCATTGCTGTTTTAATTTTATACAAGGTTTGTCTATCCATTCTTAAACAAAGAACACATGGTATTGCAAACATCTAGATATAAATAAAAGTGATAACTAGGGTTGTGCAAAAAAAAAAAGTAAATTTTGGGTTCAGGTTTATTGGGCTCGAATTTTTTTGATAAACCCGTACTGAAAATAAACCTGAAAAAGGCCTTTTCAGCTTCTTTCAGTTTTAATCTAAGCCAAATATTAAAACTGGGAATCAAGCCTAAGCCGGATAGCCGATTGCCAAAAAAGGCGAATACATTGCTACTTAAGGAAATTAGCCAGGGCTTGTGTAGTGTTGAATTCCCACACCAATGGCTGGAAATATTATTTAACCAGCCTCTCTGGCTTTGGAGAGGTAAATGGGAACAATCTGTCTTCAGGGCATGAGGGCTAGAAACTAATTTTTTCGATAGAAGCTAGAAGAAACCTGAAACCTACAACCAGCACCACATTCTGCATTTGTCTGCATTCATGCTCACGTAGCCAGCTCAAGGTTGACTCAGCCTTCCATCCTTCCAAGGTCAGTAAAATGAGTACCCAGCTTGCTGGGGGTAAAGTGAAGATGACTGGGGAAAGCACTGGCAAACCACCCTGTAAATATAGTCTGCCTAGTCAATGTCATGATGTGACATCACCCCATGGGTCAGTATTGACCAGGTGCCTGTACAGGGGATTATCTTTACCTTTTACCTGCATTCATATGGAGTTCTGACAGCCACATAACCCTACCTATAATAAACTTTCAGAGGTACTTATAGGGCTACTTTACATTGGGTGAAGATAGACTACTATGTGCTGAAGTTAGTCATAGGTTTATGTGATGGAAGGTTTGTTGGGCACAGGCCTGGTCTAGCAGCTCTGCTATGCACAGCTCTGATATTCAGAAGGTACTCTTTGTGACTAATGATTCTCCTAATCATTTCAATGTAGGGGTAAATCATTTGCGAGCACAAAATATGGAGCATTTCCCACCATCAAAATGAATGGGGCAGTCACCTGCATTCCCACAGAATTTTAGTTAGGGCCGTAACCTACCATAACATCACCTTTTCACAAGAGAACAAACACATGCAATTTAAATGTTGATACCCATTTGGATCAGACAGTGAAGCAAAGCCAACAATGGGCTTAGAAAGGTGTAGCGCTGCTTAGGGTGGCACTGCACATTTATTTGTTTAGCTATTTCTACCCCCATTTTCTCCCCAATGAGGACCCAAAGTGGCTCACAACAGCAATTTATCCTCCTCCATTTCAGCCTGTGAGTTAGGTTGGGCTGAAAGAGGGTGGCTGGCCCAAGGTCACCCAGCGAGCTCCTATAGCAGCGTGGGCATTCAGACCCCGAGTCTCCCAGATTCTTGTCTGATACGCTGACCACTACACCATGCTGGGTATAAACAATTTAAACACTAACACTTACGGCATCTAAATGCAGTCTTAATAGCAGAGGTCTTAATTTTTTGTTCCAGAAGCAACTAGCTTTGCATGCAAAAATGCACACGTTTTTATTCAAAATTCAACCAAAAGCTCATGGATGCAAACAAGGTGTGAAATGTTTCTTGTTGCCTTTCTTTATGTCCTTACGGGAGACTCAAAGGAGATTCATTGTTTTAAAAGCCATGCAATTTTTTCTATTCAATTACTTGCAGGTGCCATGCGTATGACTCCAGAAGAGGCACTTTATCCTCCTGTCTCGCACAGACCCTGTTTTATTACAAGCAGGCCTCCATCCTTTCACATCCCTTTATGGATTTGGAGGGACTGCTCAGGATTTGTCACTTATTTTTAACAATATAATTTTCTTTGGAAGGCACAAGCTTGCTAAACTTGACATGTGATATTTAATCACATATTGACCACTCAGTATTATTTTAATGCCTCCTGTCAGCTCAAGTGCAGCTGGCAGAGTTCAAACAACACTTTTGCCTGGAGTTCAGTATCCATTTAAATCAAATTTGTCAGCTTTCAATTTAGAGATGGGGGGAACCCTCATGCACATTGTTTCATTTTTATTAAAATGCGAGTTAATAATGCCTTGTCAGGCCAAGGGCATCTTTTAATGTGAACAACTTAGATGTTAAATGAAACTGGAGTCCGAATGCCTCTGTTAATACACTCATAGACTTGACTTGGTGCCAGAATCTTAATATAAACATTCACTTCATGTTAGGTTATTTTTACCAGAAAAAACCATCAAATATACCCTACAGAAATCACAAATGAACCATGCTTGTGTGTGTGGATACAACCAATGCAATTGTTTTCATAGAACTGGTTCTGATTCTTGGCAACCAAGTGATGGCCCCAGAGGGGTCCAAGTTTTAAGATCACACATGGTAGCCAATGTGCACAGGAAGTCATGTTTGCCCTGGGCATAAGCAAATCCAGAGATATAAATGATGTACCTGGTTTCTATTTTCCTTCCATTGACTTTGAAGAGAGAAAAGATCTTGTGAGTCTTATGTACATTGGTTGAATCATGTGTTCATCATGCATGCCCTGTGTCTCCTGTGATTCCTACACATTGTGGCAGGGTACTTATGCATGACTCTGAGAGCGAGATCATATCAAAATAGGGTTGCCAACCTCCAGGTGGTTTAGCAAACAAGATAAATTGTTTATCCAGGTGGTGGCTGGAGATGTTACAACTGATCTCCAGGTGACAGAAACCTGGAGAAAATGGCCACTTTGGAAGGTGAACTCTATGGCATTAGACCCCACTGAAGTCCCTCCCCAAACCCTGCCCTCCTCAGGCTCCACCCCCAAATCTCCAGGTATTTCCCAACCCAGAGCAGACAACCCTATATCTAGTCAATTGACTTGCGTGTCAAATGGCTGGAAATGAACATGTATTCTCCAGACATTTATTTCTGTAGCTATTTCTAAATGTGATATCATGTGTGTATGAAACCCTTGCGTTCATTTCAGTAGAAAGAGCAGGTTTTACCCATATGTGGATTTGTGTCCTTCATTGAAAGAGGTAGCCGTGAAAGGGAGAGAAGCTCCATGTGTGCAATGAAGCTCTCTTCCAGGAGCAGACACTGGTTAAGGGCACAAGGGTTTGGCTTTCTTTCTTTTTCTGATACATCATATTTAACAGCGTATCATCTCTCTCTGCTTCTAAACAGAAACGCTCCTTTGCTCAGAAATAACCTCCACTCATGGCAGAGCTACCAGATCATCACTAATAACTGCCAACCTTTTGCCATATATGACAATGACAGAACAGCTCAATCCTAGGCACATATACTCAGAGGTTAGTCTTTCTGAATTAAATGGGATTTACTTCTAAGCAAGGATTGTTTAGGATTGTAGCCATAGTTTTACCTTTTGGTTTCTTGTGTATTTTATTAAGATTTTTAATGCAGAAATTGTAAGTAGAATGACCAATCAGCAGATGAAATTCAACATCTAGGAGAAATGGTCACTCCCTTCTTCATCTCTCCCCCTCCCCTCTGCTAACTGAACAGGTATAGTATGCTTTGTAAATACAATATGAAGAGAAAATGATGAAGAAAAAGAAATAACAGTTATTGAGGAGAAATGCCCTTCAACCAAGAATTTACCCCAGTATTTCAATTGCTGTGGCTGCAATTTATGTAGAGAAAGGAGGGATAAGAAATAGCAATCAGGCTCCAAGCACAGAACACTCAGGCAAATGAGTGTGGCCAAAGCAGGACAGTGGCTTACTATCTACCTCACACCCTGCTGCTAGGTCACACGAAGAGAGACAGAATGCTAAGAGCCAAATGGCTGAAAAGTAAACTCCTCCTTTGGTGGCAGGAAAATCCAAATAACCCCCAGGTGGGACTAATTCCCCAAGGTAGATTATAACATTTCAGGACATGATGAAGAAGTTCTCTAACTCCTCCATTTGGGGGCAGCCCTTTGGATGGGCACAAGCTATGATGGATTAAGTTTTTATCTAGGGATTCCACCCCTAAGTGGCAAGAGGCAATGGAGAAGAGTGCCAACTAGGAGATCTAAGGTAATGATGGACTTTAAACTACTGCAACTTCAAGTAAAGCTAGCCTATCACATACTAGCATAATTGAGGAAGTACCTAGGGCAGGGAAAGAGGACAGTGGCCATTAACTCATGGCTAATTTCGCTTTTGTTTGTCCCTGTCCTATTTCATACCTTCGAACCACGCATTACAAAAAAATTAAATGCATGGGGAGAGGGGACAGGAACAAACAAAAGAAGGGGCAGCAGCAGCCCCTCGGGACCAGCGCCTCTCTCCCCCCACCCCCGCTCCCTTCTCCACCTCCCTCCAGCACCAGCCGGCATTTGTGCCCACCTCTCAGCCTGCAGACCAGAGCTCCTTCCAGTGCCACTGCCATGCACTTCCAGCTACCACTGCCTCCCTCCACCCAGCAATCCCTGCATGCGTCGGCTGGAAGTGCGCGGTGTAGGTGAATTGGGTGACTAAACAGCCTGCATTTTTGGCCTCTGTGTGTTTCCTATTCTTTGTTCCCTTGCTCAGCTTGAAACGCTTGAACATGACACGTGCAATATTTTTATTCATTTATTACCACAATTATTATTTTTTATATTTTTGCTGTATTTGCTGGTCATGGACTGTAATAAATACCTTTGACTTTGACTTTATTCATTTATTACATGTATATGTTTTGTATGCTGTAAGTCCGATCTCTGCAAACACACCACACCTGCTCTCTTAAGTGTGGTAAAAGAATAGCAGCAGAGAAGCTGAATCTGTAAAGCTGCAGTAGCTCCCTCCCTCACTGGTTTGTGAAGTGTGCAGGCGCAGCAACTCGGCAGACCCTTCTGGAACCCAGTGCTAAGAGTCATATCGGGAGAGCCTGGGCCTCTACGCTCTATTTGTTGGCCCACCAGAGTTGGCCACTGGTTGGCCACTGTGTGAAACACAATGCTGGACTATATGAACCACTGGTCCGATCCAGCAGGTGTTACATTTGAAGCTTCCCCCTCCCCCAGACTTGACTCCAGAGGCCTGGATAAAATCTCCAGTTTGATATCAAAACAGAGAAGCCTGGGCTAGCAAAAATTTCCTTGGGCAGTCTCACATGGGAGTAGCCCAAGTGCCAGAATGCTCCAAAGAGCCTCCCAGAGTTCCCGCATGCCCACGGCCATGAGTAAGTGACTCAGGTTTGCTGGACAAGAACCTGAGGTCCCAGAGCCTTCTTCACAATGCAGCTTCCCCAAGCAACAAAACCCCAAACCCAGGGAATGTCACAGAGCCACTGCTTAGCATTTGTCAAACTGGCCCAAGTGGATCAGCCACTCAGGTAACTCAATCACCCCACTCAAGCTGCTTCACTGGCCCCTTTCATCCCACCTAGCATGGCCATATTTGTACTTCCACCCTAAATGTTCATCTGTCTGCACTCACTCAAAATTCAAACTCCCCAATAGAAGACAAGAATCTGTTCCCTTGATCCACCCCTGCTGCACTTCCTAAACTCTGCGTGGAACAGGGCGAATACCAGAATTTCTTGTTGAAGTCTAGTCACCTCATAGCCTATATATTGGGCACCTCAGCCCCCTCTAACTTTGTAGTTGCTTCTGCACCTGAGCTTTCTGCCTCAACTTTGCAGTTGCTTTATTTCCAGGACCTTCACCCATCCTTGCTGAATCACTGAACCTCCTCATTCTGCTCTTGGATTTTCACCCTTTCACCTGGATCCTCAGCTTCATAGTTGGTTCCAGTTCTGGATTCTTCTTCTGACCCAGGAACCTCAATTTTGGGCCACCTTCTCCTTCTCGTGCCCCAAACCACAATGCATCAGACTCTTCCTTGCACTTCAGTTTTCTAGTTTTGTATATTATTAGGGTTATAAAGATTTTCTTATTTGAGAGACTCTCTGTCTTGGCTTTTTAGGGATGTTGTGCTAGAAATGGATCTGTGTATTTTACACACGGCAAATAATTACCCTGGAATACCTGTGTGGTTGATTCTATATGTGTTCTGCTTATGACAGGCCCAACACGGGGACTGATTTGGGTGACTCAGGTCTTTTCTTATGCTCTCATCGAGCTGAGGCCTGCATTCCTCCTGAAGTGCCTTAAACCTGGTACAAATGGGGACTTCCTGTGAAGACGCCGACCCAGCGCCATGTCCTCTGAGTTCGCTCGGAGGAACCGAGAGGCGTTTTGAATCGGGGCTCTTTCCAAAAGCCCCGTCTCCGATCCTAATCAGGGGATTGGAATGCAGGTAACCCCCTGCTGCTGAAGAAGAGCGGTTTGACTCCCAACCCCCCCCCTCTCGCTGAGGAGGAGGAGTTGGTCGGAGCCCCGCCGGCTGAGGAGGACTTTCATCACCGCGAAACGCCTCGAGGACTCAGAAGCTGTGGTCCCCTTCACATTACACTAAATATCGTACAAGCAAATGACAGAGAAACCCGTCTTTCAAGCTCCATGTAAGTCACTTGAACTCCTTTTGTTTATCATAATGGATTTGAACAACTGGAACTGTCTAAAATACAACTAAGACTTTACACCCCATCACCCAGACTTTTAAACGATCATCCGGCTAAAAAGTCTGTTTAATTAATACAAACTGAATTAGCAGGCAAATAAAAACAACCTGGAAGATTTGAGTGGCGTCGATAGCTTCCAATCGGCAGCTGCAGTGTGAAGGGGAGGAGGAGTACTTTTAGCTTTCGTTTTCCCCGTCTGGAAGAGTCCTCCAGGCACATACTCAGGAAGAGACCTCTCTAGGACTTGGAAACCAAAGAGGAGGGTCGTGCCGGTGTGCCTCACAACACCAAAATAGATCCTACTTTTCTAAATCAGAGTGAGTGTCACGGAAGGCTCACAACCTTGTACTTCCAGTTCTGCCTAGCAACAGCACTAAAGCTAATAGATTCTCTTCACAATTTCACTGAACTAGTCTGCCTGCTTACACTTATTTCTGGTCGGGGAAAAGGAGAAAAGCCACAGACAATCATGGAAATAAACTATCAGAAGATACAGGAAATGTTGACTGAGCAAAATGAATTAATAAATGGACTAGTAAAGAAGAAGTTTGAACAGGTCTCCAAGCAACAAGAGCAATCAGTTACACAAATGACTTTAATTATCACTCAACAGTTTGCTGATGTTATAAATGAGATCAAGGAAATAAAAGACCAAGTTACACAAATGAAAGAGAGTATGAATAAGATGGAACTTTCAATTAACAACAACGCGGAAGATGTGAAAAGACTTAAAAAAGATATGAAATCCCACGCACAACTAATTGATGCTATACAATTCCAGGAACAGCAAATGAAAGATCAACTTGCTATTTTGGATCTACAACAAAGAGAACATAATGTACGCATACGCAATCTTCCGGAACGACTTGGGTCTACCTGAGATGACATCATCAAATCACTGGCTGAAATATTCCATCTAAATGTACAAGAATTGAATGCAGCAATAAACAAGATATATAGAATTCCTTTATCAACACGGGTACAGAAAACAAAAGCCAGAGAAATTCTGATCTCCTTCTTTGACATCAGGATGAAAAATATTATCATAAAATTTCAACTGGAGAATCAATTGAGATTTGATAATATACCATTGATAATTCTCAAAGATATCCCACGTCACCTGATGGAGAAGAGAGTTGTACAAAGATTTTGCTGAATTACTCAGAAATAAAGGAATAAAATATAGCTGGTTGCTACCACAAGGTCTTACCTTTACCTATAAACAAATTAAATGTGCTATCAACTCATTGGAAGACGTGGAAATTTTTTTGACAAGAAACAGTGAGCTATCAACTCAAATTGTTGGAAAACAAGCAGAAGACTCTATAGCCCACAGAATACAGGGCATTGACTGTTCCAGACAGGAGACCACTTCAAGCAAAAAACTGATTGGTGATAGAAACTCCCAACAGAAGAAAAAGAATAAGAAGAAGGGCTGAGAAAGCTGGAAGAATACTAATTTGACTTTTAACATGGGAAAGGTGGGGGGTAGAGGAAAAATACTATAAACATTGTTTTTGTATAAGGTTATTTTCTTTTTTTCTTTAATCCTCTTTTTTTCTTTTTAGATTTACACATGTATTTTGAGATTAATATATGGAGGGAAATGGGATTTTTATCTCACTGTTTTCTTAAATGTTCTTATTTATTCTTTTTTTTCTCTCCTTAGTATTATTAATATTAAATATATTGGATAAGGGGAAAGTATAATATGAATAGGGTGACTTATAAATGAATTAGAATGCATGGATGCAAAGGAGATCTTAGATATTTTAGAGAGGGAGGAAGATGGTGGGGAAGTCAATTATTTTTGATTGTATTTTGAAGACATACATCTAATAATTTTATGAATTGTTAATGATTATCTTTATTGATATAGAGGATGTATGTCTAAATGAAATGTTGGTTATTATTGGGGGGAAAAACCTGGTACAAATGATGCATGAAAACTCTGGATTGTAGAGGGCAAAAAGAGGTGGGGGAGGGCCACATATCATGAAATTGCTCTGGGAGAGAATAGGCAACCTTGGGAAAGAGTTTATGGAAAGCCATGAGGCAATGCTATATCCAGAACTGATCAGCCCATCATCCAGGGCCTCTGTTATTTACATCAGAGTTCCTTTGGCCACAAAATATTTTTCCCGATCACTATGAGTATGTCCTTTGTTTTCCTACATGAATTATGCCCACATTTTGGCCCAGCTAATTCAAGTCTGGTACTAGTTGGATTTACCTCTGGGCCCAAAGATCTCCTCCTTTCTGGTTCTGAACACAGAAAAGCATGTTTTCTCTCTGTTCCCCATCCACTTGTGTTCTTTACTCTTACGCTGGGGGGAGGGGGTTGTAATAGTACCGTCCTAACCACATCGATCCAGAATCCTACTCAAGTCTCTTCAATGGGTCTAACTTCCAGATATGTGTTCTCAGGATTGCACTGCCAGTCCAAATCAGCAGATTTTCCCACCTTGATGGTTTGTATGATTTCCTTTCAATAACCTCTGAATTGAATCTACTTGGTTTTTCTGTATAATCCTTTACCCCCCTCAAGGCTTGCAGTAGAAGCTCATCACCAGATTCTTGGTCCTGGTATATTAGTCTTTGCTCTGAACTCATGTTTACAGAACCATCAGTTCTTTGGAAACATTAAGGAAACGTATCATTTCCTAGGAGGGTTTGCTTAGCAGTAAACCAGTTTTAATGTCGATCCAGCAACTCTACAATTAATAGAATGAGAGGCTGTAGAGGGGAGGTAATTTCCCCATATTAGTTTTCCAAGACTAAATATGGGCTCTATCTGAGGACTAGAACTACATTCACATGAGCACATATCTGGAGAACATGGGTATCTGACCACATGTGGTAATCCCACTTAGTAACTTCCTGCCTGGGTATTTAAATCCAGCTTTTCCCAGCATGTGCCTTCCTGCCACTGATCCGTAGTCATTTGCCAGTATTAGGTGGTGGAAAAATATTTGTGATTCTGGGGGAAAGAGCCACTCATTTAGGACATGAGAAATACTTCATGCACAGTCTTCTTATAACAATGCATATTCCCTAGTTCTGACTGATTCTAGAACTTCCCATTAGTTATTGCCTCTGTAAAAAGATACAGTGCTTCATCACCACCCATGGCATTGCACTGTAAACTAATGCTGTAAAAACATGACTGTCTCTAGCATCCATCTATCTTTCTTTGCAATAGAGCACTATGGCACATCACTATGCTCTCATTCATCTTCATAAAAACTGCTGGGCACAAGATAATATTTTACATCCTGCATAAAGATAAACAACATAAGACATAAAGGGCTACCACATGTACATATGTGTAATGAGAACATGTACATCCATGTACAAACATGCATATATATGTACACAGGCATAGTTGTGCACATGCTATGCAGCTCGTATGGAAAACCATGCTCATGGAATTTTATAGATAACAGGTAGGCTCCTACCAGCTTTTCTGATAGTGCAAGAGGGAGCATTTGAGGTGGTCAAAGCACTAGCAGAAAAACTGGTAGGACTGAATGGGACGTATAGAAAGCACAACACCAGTGGAAACTTATACTATAGTGTTTTATTATCATCAATCACCTGTTTATTTTTGCTGCAACAGACTAACACAGCTACTATTCTGGAATCTCCCTTAGGTATCCACTATTGGCTATAGGAGGCACTGTCCTTTTCAGGAGAAAGTTTACTTTGGTCAAATCTGGTCCCCGCTTTTTAGAATGTTTACATTGGTAACAGTGAATGAACAGACTCAGAAGCCCTCCCCTGTTCCTTCTGGCTGGCCCCTGGGAGGTTGGAAAACCCCCACAGCCATACCCATTCTCTGCTTGGTGATGCTGCCCCTTCACCTTGGTCCCCAGGGTACTGAAAACAAACTGGATAACCGCTGCCATCAATTACTCTGTGGCCTTTTATGAACGGCTGTTTCCCTCGCTGTCAGAGTATCATCCACCAGATGGAGTCACACTTCTAGCACTCTATTTTTTCTATTATTTATTTAATGTACAAAATTTATACCCAACCTTTCTGTCCTCATCAGGGCCACCAAGGCAGTTAAGAGGTTTAAAACATTTATAATAAAATACATCTTTAAACCTTTACAACCAAACAAAAACACAGCATTAAAACTATCTAAAATACACATACAGTGCAATAAAATACACAAACATAAAAAAAAACAATTAAAATATAGGATCACTGAAGGAAGGCCCAATAAAACAAAAATAATCTTCACCCACTGGTGGAATCTGTCTGCACTCACAGGGGACAGGTGAGTCTCCCTGGGGAGGGGGTTCCAGAATTTTGGTGTCATGACTGAGAAGATCCTCTCTTGTGTTGCCTAAACTCAGAAGGCCGCAGTATCTGAAGCGGGGCCTCCAAAGGTGACTTTAGTGACAGCAGGCAGTCTTTCAGGTATATTGGTCCCAAACTATACAGGGCTTTAAAGGTCAACACCAGCACCTTGAATTGTGCCTGGAAACAGATTGGGAACCAGTGTAGATGGGTGAATACCGGAGTGATACAACATCCTCCCAATCTCAACTTAGAAAAGTGGTCCAGAAGGACACTGTGATTGATTGTATCAAAAGGGGCTGAAAGGTCCAGGAAAATCAACAGAGTTACACTCCCTCTGTCCATCTCCCCACACAGGTCATACAGCAGGGCGACCAAGGCTGTTTCAGTCCCATAAAACAGGTGTAAAACTAGCTTGGGAAGGATCTAAATAATTTGTCTCATCTAGGAAAGCTTGAAGTTATCCTACCACTGCCAATTTAATCACCTTCTTCAAGAATGGAACATTTGAGACAGGTCAATAGATATCGAGAGCTCCTGTGTAGGCTTCTTTAGAAGTGGATGCACCATAGTCTGTTTTAAGGCTGGGGCAATTACCCCCTCTCTAGGATGCATTAACTACCTCTTGGACCCAGTCAGCCAGCCTGACCAGTCAGATTGAAATAGCCAGGAAATGCAAGGGTTATAAAAGCAGGTCAAACCTCAAGTTTGACAAGTTGGCATCCTGGTATAATTTGACCCTGTCACTGCTAATGTAGAGTCCAAGTTAGAACGGGTGTGTAGGGTTGCCTGTTCTGGGTTGGGAAAATCCCTGGAGATTTGGTGGGGGAGGGAAACTAGGGGGCAGGCTATGGAAAGTGGAGAAATCTCAGCATGGTATAATGTCATAGACTCCACCCTCCAAAGCAGCCATTTTCTCCATGGAAACTGATCTCTGTAGTCTGGATATCTCCAGGCCTCACCCCTACGTTAGCAGCCTTAGGTGTAGGAGATTTTATCTGCAAAGTGCTGAGCAAAATAATCACAGGAGGCCATCAAACAGTTCACATCTTCCTGCAGACCAGATCCCAAGAGGCCTCTAACCATCCAGAACAGCTCCTCTGGCCTACACTGAGCAGACACAATGGTGGCAGGAAAGTATTGTGGTTTTGCTGCCATCACAGCGATCCTAGTGCTCATGGATTGCTGGATCCAAAACTATGGTCACACAGTCAGGTACATCCCAGGGAAAATGGTGCATGCCTTTTCTTGGGATGTTCCCCACAGTTTTGATCTTGTGCATCAATGCTCAGCCAAGGGTCTGGGGGGTTACCACTTGGATACACCTACAGGATCATTCCATCCAACCAAATCTCATATTTTCTCCACACTATCATATATGTGGTAATATGTCAATATTAAGACAAGGGAGCATGGGCTGGAAGTACTCAGAGGTAATTGCATATGTAAACTGGACTTCAGTGTTTATGAATGGCTTTTATCTGGTCTGATACTGCTGGCAACCATACTCCTCTGCCCCTGGATAGCATTCTGTTGAATACAGACTCCGACATGCCAGATTTCAAATTGCAGCCAGAGCTAGTTGTAGCCTGCTTTCTCACACATAAGCAAATGTGTGACCAAATTACAGCTTTCCACCAACCTCTCTTCGGCTTTCGAAGTCATGTCAAGAGCCAGTTGGAACTTGCCCTCCTTTAGGCTTGGTTTATGCAGAATATTATAGCAAACCAAGCAGTTGGCCATATTCAGAAGGGCAGACCTTGGGATAGATTTAATTTTATTTTAAGGCTGCTGTCTGAAACCACCACTATGGCCCAGTAGCTATGAGTACACGGTTCAAATCACATCTCAGTCACAAACTCACTCGATGATATTAGGCCATTCATTGTTGCCTCAGCCCTAGGTGAAATCTGGAATTGACAGTAACACTGACCAGCCGGGTGGGATTATTGTAAGGATTTCTGAACCACGAAGCCATTTAAACACTTGAAACACACTGTGTACATGGTAAATAGTATTATTCTCATCCTCAGCTCTTACTAGAATATTTTCAGGATTGATGCAAATGTTCACACTTTTTTCAGCACAGCCATGGTGGCCCTTGATTCCCTCAATTATCCACACATTACGTTGGAACATGACTTGATTAGTGGGATCAGAGCTATCCCAATAAGAATCACAAAGGAACACAACAAAGGACACAGAAATTCCTTGCTTTTAAAGACATGGTGATAGCATTTTTCAAGGTTTTCTGTTCCCTTGAGCCAGGGCTGGCATCATCATACTCCCAAGTGGGGTAACTGCCAGGGCCCAGTGCTCCCGGCAGGGCCCACAGCTGCCATCCCCTGCCTCAAACTCTACATTGCCTGTCAACCGTTCTGCCCGCTCTCCAGCAAGCCCTTCTGCCACCCATGTTCTCTGCTGCACATGGTGTCCAAGACTGTCAGAGTGAAGGCATGTTATATGGTGCATGGAGCTAGGAGGACTTGCAAGCAAGTGAGCTGGCAGGGAAAGATGCCCAGAAGGTTAGTTGAGGAAGAGCATGTGGATGGCTGAGCGGGAAGAGGGGCTACAGGCAGCGGGCACAGTGGCAGCAGGGAAGGGGGTCTAAGCACTCTCTGTCTGGGCGCCCAAGCACTTTCTACCTAGGGCCCCCCAAGCCAGGAAGCAACCCTGCCTTGAGTACTTTCATATGGGCAATCCCTCCACTGCCTGCCCAACCTAAACAGAACAAAGATGTAGAAGAATCTTCCTGCTCTTGTTGAACTCAATGCACACTTTTTTTGTTGTTGCACTTCTCTCACACACTAATCTGGGAACACCTAACACTGTAGGTATGGACCTAAACAGTTCTCTGGAGGACAGACCACTGTGTGTGTGTGTGGGGGGGGTGTGCCTGTGTAAAAACCCTGTGAGATGTCAGAGATGCCTGAGACATTCAGATAAGGAGGAGCTTGGTTATTTTTGGACTTGCACACTCCCTTCCTCCATCCTGTCCTTGCGTGGAACTGAGATTAAATACTTCCTAGTATAGGCAGTCTTTGATCTAATCATAAGTTGTTGTAACATTGGCTGTATCTACACGGGCGTGTAAGAACACATCCTCATTACAGCAACAGT
Source organism: Euleptes europaea (assembly GCF_029931775.1). Classification (NCBI taxonomy): domain Eukaryota; kingdom Metazoa; phylum Chordata; class Lepidosauria; order Squamata; family Sphaerodactylidae; genus Euleptes; species Euleptes europaea. The sequence continues at coordinate 49,137,293 of NC_079313.1, read as the reverse complement.
AGCAAGTGGGGTACGAATGGTGTCCACCCATACCATTCCCACTATACTCTCTGCTGCTGCTGACCCCACCCCATCCCTGGCTCTTGACATGACTTGAGCTTCTAATGCAGACAGAGGGAGATGATTCCGTAGGCATGATTACAGAGATACATACATTGTACAATAATTTTGACACTCCCAGTCCTTTCCTATTAAACATTTAAAAAAAGGTAAAGGTCCCCTGTGCAAGCACCGGGTCATTCCTGACCCATGGGGTGATGTCACATCCCGACGTTTACTAGGCAGACTTTGTTTACAGGGTGGTTGCCAGTGCCTTCCCCAGTCATCTTCCCTTTACCCCCAGCAAGCTGGGTACTCATTTTACCGACCCTGGAAAGATGGAAGGCTGAGTCAGCCTTGAGCCGGCTACCTGAAACCAACTTCTGTCGGGATCGAACTCAGGTCGTGAGCAGAGTTTGGACTGCAGTACTGCAGCTTACCACTTTGAAACAGGGTGACATTTTAAAACTGTAAAAAGTCTTTTAAAAGCTATGACAAAACCCATACAAAAACGAGATCCAACTTCAAATAGCTTGTTGATAGGGAACTCAAAGATAGAACACCAAAAAGTTTGATCCTGGTCAAACCATAGTCTGCTACTACTGGAGGAAAAGCATATTCCTAGCACCTGATAGAAACAGTAGGAGGTTACTTTGAGTATTGTTTCCCTGGAGCAACGCAGGAGTGTTTGAGCACTGCTGGAATATATTATGGTACTGGAGCCATCACAGATTATATTGGGGGGGGGGATGGCCTCATACAGGTTTCCTGCCATGGGCATCCAACTGTCCTGTTACCTGTAGGTGTCCCCAGGAAACTGAATTAAGTGCTGAGAAAGGGGGGCATGAACATGACAGGAAATAAATGATCAAACATCAAGCTCTGGGCCTGAATCCCAGCTATCCTACACCTTGTATAGTCATTTAAAAGCTTTACAGTTTAGGGGACGTAGATGACAAAGAAAAAAAAATAAGTTGTGAAGAGGAATACTCCTTCTTTCCTTACCAGTAAGAAATGGTTACCCTATCTTCACTACAGCAGTAAATCAAACCTACACAAACAGCAATGCGTCACATGCTACTATTTATAATTGTACCATAGAAAAACCGTGTTGCTCTTACCTGTAACTGTTGTTCGTTGAATGGTCTTCTGTGCAGGCACACATGGGACTGCACTTGCGCAGGCCAGCCACGGAAAAGATTTCCAAGCTTCCAGAAGAGTTAGCTCCCTTGGAGTGCTCCCCTCCCCCCATCCGCGACCAAGCCTTAACGGCTTTTCCCAGCGGTCACGAGACGGGGGGTGGGGAGCACTCTTTCCTCAGTTCTCCGCCGCGGGGAGTGTACACTCTTTTACGGTGACAGCCCACAGAGGGGAAGGAGGGAGGGATGTGTGCCTGCACAGAAGACCATTCAACGAACAACAGTTACAGGTAAGAGCAACACTGTTTTTCGTTTTCATGGCTTCTGTGCAGTCCCACATGGGAGAATAGCAAGCTTACCAGTAAAGGAGGCGGGAGTGAGCTGTTCAACAAAATAACTTGTTTAATAGTGCTCTTCCCACAGCCGCCTTGGATCTGGAATTGAAATCGACAGTGTAGTGCCAGATGAAGGTGACCAGTGTAGACCATGTCTCTGCTCTGCAGATCTCCTGAATACTGAGGATAGAGGAGAACACCGCCGAAGCAGCTATTGCTCTAGTGGAGTGAGCATGGACATGAAGCGGACACTCTACTCCAGCAGAGGCATAAGCCAGTCTGATTAATGAGACCACCCAACGGGACAGTGACTGTGTGGAGACCACTTTCCCCCTGTTGGGACCTTTAAAACAAATAAAGAGGTTATTATCAGTTCTAAACAATTTCGTTCTTCCCAAATAAAACAATAGAGCCCTGTGGACATCCAGAGTGTGTAGCTGTTTATCAGCAGGTGACTCTGGGTTAGGGAAAATATTGGTAACACTATATCCTGAGATAAATGAAACTTAAAGGGCATTAACGCATGGGCAGAATGTTCCTGGTTCGCTCCTCTGTTATCCCACAATATTTAATCCCACAATATTTAAGTCTGGATAATCAAACGCATGACGCCAGCCTATCCCACATTAAGTCTGAAACAAGTAGCTGCTGGAGGCTCCCCGTGCGTTTGAACCAACCATATAATGTGGGATAGTTCGCAATGCGGGATAGCAGGGGAGTGACATCGCCCAAGGATTGGCTGAGGAGTTATCCAATCAAAGGGCGATTCTCCCCCTTTTTTTTTTCTTGGAACACCAGCGTTCCGGTATACCATCGTCTCAACCTGTCAATTAAAAAAAGGCGGGACGGGAGGCCGGAAGCAGCAATTGCTCGCACAGGAAAGGGGGCGGGACGGGGGACGGGAAGCGGCAATTGCTCGCGCAGGGAAGGGGGCGGGACGGAGGAGACCGGTAAGGGGCATTAGTAGCGAGCTAGCCAAGTAATTACACGCACGTCGGCGTTCCGGTAATGTAGCGGAATTAAAAAAAAGTAGCGGATTAGCACTGAAAAGATCGCTATAAACCAGGGATTGATTAACCCGGGTTTTTTTGCCTTAATTCGCGACTAAGGTGGGTCCGATGCGCATCCCTTGGACGGTCGTGCGTGTGGACCATGGAGATTCGCTACTATTAAGGCACAAAAGCGAGACAAATTGGCCGTGCGTTAAGCCCCAGAGACAACTTTAGGTAAATAGGACAAACTGGGTCTTAGCACCACCCTGTTCGGGAAAAATCTGGTGAATGGAGGATCACACCGTAGGGCCCTGAGGTCACTCACCCTCCTTGCTGATATTATGGCAACTAGGAATGCCGTCTTATAAGACAAGAAGGCCAGGTCACATGAAGCCATTGGCTCAAAAGGCTTAGACATTAAATGAGCCAGTACTAGTGAAAGGCTCCATTGATGTAAAGGGGCTTAGAAAGGTGGATACATATCGGCTAGGCCAGTGATGGCGAACCTTTTAGAGACCGAGTGCCCAAACTGCAACCCAAAACCCACTTATTTATCGCCAAGTGCCAACATGGCAATTTAACCTGAATACTGAGGTTTTAGTTTAGAAAAAACAACTCATACATTCACATCTTTTGTCTTAAAAGAAAAACACAATAACAGAGCTTTCAATGATACAAACAACTATTTACTGAAAGGTAAAAGTTTGCAATTGGCATGCATCTCTCCAGGACTCGTCCTCTGCTCAGCCTGAACCTCCTCAAGAAGTGCTTGAAACTGTCGACAATTCAGAGCATGAGCCATGATGTAATTCACCATTTTTGTGACATCTTTGAGGACATCGTCAATTTTTTTGAACAATTAATGTGATTTTTGCTGTTGTGTGCATGCTGATAATTTGTCTAACCTTGGCTCATACTTTGTAAGTTTGAGAGCAACACATGCAGCACTCAGGTCATCTGTTAGCCTGTTTCTGGTGTCAGATTTGATATAATTCAAAGCTGAAAACAGCTGCTCACAAGCATAAGATGATCCAAACGAAGTAAGGAAAGCAATCCCAAGTGCTTTCATTGACTTAAAATTATTTGGCAGAGAATTCCACACTTTAAGGATTTCATTTTCAGAACTAACTGTGCTGTCCTTTGTCATCCCTTCTATCTTCTCAAGTGTTTCACACAGGTCATAGAATTTATTTTTCCAGATAGAGCTTTTTTGAAATTCTATTAGCTCCATTTCCAGATTTTCTAAATCTAACCAGTGTAGGCAGGAAAGATCAAGTTCTTCAAAAAAATTTCTCACATGAATAAATTTGTTCAGGTCTCGAAGGTCTAGGATAGGCCGTACCCCACCACCCTTCTTGTCTACAAGGAGTACTTAGAATAAAAACCTAATTGAGAATTGCTGGGCGGAACAACCGATATGTAGCAGATTCTGAAAATCTGAGACAAGCTCAGCAGGTTCATGTGTCCTTTGTAAAGGGGGAGAAAAACAATCAGGAACTGAGAGGAATTCAATGTAATAACCCTCACGAACTATATTCAAGACCCATGAGTCAGAGGAAACGTAAAGCCATTTACTGAAAAAAGAACACAGTCTATCCAGGAACATGTGAACAACATTAACAGAACTTAGTCATGTGGAACCCTTCTTGGTTCCCTGATCATTAGGGGAATATCCTCCTCTCTTCCCCTTACCCCTTGGGGTGAATCTTTTCCCTTGGTTGGGGTAGGAATAGGGGCGGGACTGGGACTGCTGGTAGCCCCATGAATTTCCCCTGTAGGGCCTGTACTGATGATACCCTTGCCTCTGATAGGGCTTAGATTTGAAGGAAGGTGCAGACTTTTGAATTACCCCCAGGGATTTAGCCGTAGCCTTTTGTTTCCTAAGGTTATGCTTCATCCGTCTGTTCAAAGAACAGTGCCTTGGTGTCAAAGGGGAGATCTTTCACCCTTGCTTTAACATCAGCTGGGAGTGAGGAGGAGCGAAGCCACGAATGCCTCCTAAGAGCAATACTAGTAGCCATGGCTCTTCCAGAGCAATCCGCCATGTGGCGAGATGCAGCAAGTTGGTGTTTCCCTAGTCTTTGGCCCTCTAACTGTAGGACCTTGACAAGGGTCTTTTTTACCTCTGGGAGGAACTTCAATAACTCGGAAGTTCTATCCCACAGGGCCATTTGGTAGCGGCCCATTAGGGCCCCAAAGATGCGTATCCCCAGGGCAGCCGAAGAGTACACCTTTCTCCCCAGGCCATCTAGTTTTTGTCCTTCCTTGTCTAAAGGAGATGAGTGTGCCCCTGATATGTACTTGGCCGACAGCACTTCAGTGACAATTGAGTTAGCCTGAGGATGCTTGAAAAGAAAATCACAGCCATCCTCCACTACCTTATATAAATTTTCTATTTTTTTAATAGAGGCCATGACTGAAACTGACCTCTGCCAGCCCACCATGATGACATCTCTGATGCCCTGCAGGAGCGGGAGTTTAGGGGGACCAGAATCAGGGCTATACAAAACACCCAGGTCAGCAGGTCTCAGATCTGACTGGACCACCTCAATATTAAGTGACTTAGCCATCCGGATAAGCTGCTCAGAGAACAGTTTCAGGTCCTCTGTGGGTGACACTGGCGTGGGGTCTCCCACGGTGTCATCTGGCAAGGGGAGGGAGGTGTCCTCCAAACCCAGCTCCGAGGTCAGCTCACCCTCTTCTTCAGTCTTTGGTGACACTTGCCTAGAAAGAGGCGTCGACGCCATGGCTCCCATCAGAGCCGACATCGACGTCGATGGAAGGGGCCGAGCTTGGCAAGGTTGCATTGCTTCTCCATCCCCATGGCGTTGAGGAACCGGCTTAGAAGGTAGCGCTGTCTCTTTATGGCGCCGAACTAGTTCGACGTCGGATCGCTTAGGTTGGGCTCTCGGCACCACGTACGGAGTCAATTGGCCAAGCCAGCTATGACAGCGGGGATCGATGTCGTGGGGACCATAGTCGGCGAAGCCATACCCCGAGTAGAATGGAGGAGGATAATACCCGTAACGCATCCAGGGTTGCTGGAGATACTGGGGTCTGCGGGATAGCATTGGTCCCACAGAGGTCCCTTCGTCTCCGGACGAAATGATCTTGGAGATATCGATTTCTTCCTCATCCGAGGATGAAAATTCTACCTCAGCCCCAGATGGAGAAGGGGTTCGAGGGCGCCCCAAGGAAGTACATCAGTACTCAGCGGGCAAATGGTCTTTCTACCTCTGTCCAGCTCCGTCGACGTCAAGGTAGCCGGCAGTTTGGTTGGAGACTGAGACCTCCGTCTAGGGGAGCCTACCCCTTGTCTAGTCAGGGCACAGTGTCGAGGTGAAGGAGCCTTCCTCTGCTCCAAGGATGGATCCGAAGGCCCCGGGGACAGGGGACGGCATCGAAGAGGTGTCAGAGCCGACTGCGTCCATCGTTCCTCCGCCTGACCTCCCGAAGACTCCCCTCGAGATCTCGGGGATGATAAGGACCTCTTGGACTTTTGTTTATGCTTCTTTGAGGGGGGTTCAGACGCAGCCCTCTGGCCCTTCAGAGGCTCCTGCAACCCCCTCTTAGTGTTGGAGGAGAGAGAGGTTTGGGAACTCTCAGGGGCCGCCTTATCTCCTGCCTTCTCAGGACGAAGAGATACTTCACAAAGAGCTGCCTTAAGTTTTTTAGCCTTGTCCTTATGACATTTAAGAGTGAAGCGGGCACAAGCCCTGCAGGAAGCAACAACATGCCCCTCACTCAAACATAGCAGGCAATCGGCATGCTCATCCACTGTGGCCATCTTCGTACCGTAGCTATGGCATTTTTTAAACAGGGCCATGACTTTTCTCTCTCTCTCTCTTTTTTTTTAGGCAAAGAATAAAGGAACCAACCGTGAAAAAAGAGCGCCGACCTGAAGAGATCGTTCTGAGGAAATCACGGTAAGTGTAGAAACTTGTGTGTTCTCTCCGCGGCGGCATAACGAGAACAGAGGGAAGAGTGCTCCCCACCCCCGTCACGTGACCACTGGGCGGGAAAAGCCGTTAAGGCGTGGTCGTGGACGGGGGGAGGGGAGCTCTCCTAGGGAGCTAACTCTTCTGGAAGCTTGGAAATCTTCTCCATGGCTGGCCTGCGCAAGCGCAGTCCCATGTGGGACTGAACAGAAGCCATGAAAATGAATTGTTGTTTACTGCTAGAATTAATTAATTGTTCAGAAGTGGCATTTATGGATTGGTTTAGCAGCATGTCCAAAATATATCACATGATACTAAAAAGGGGAGGAGTGAAAACTGTGGGAAGGAATACACAAATGTAAACTTATAAATAGCTATTAGCCTAGTTGTTTGTCATGCGTATGAATTGCCTCCAGGTGACCAGGCAGAAGAGCATTGCTAAAGCTGGTTTTTCTTCTCTGATTCACAAATGCATGTGTGGCATGGTGGACTAATACCTGCACAAAAATTAGAGGAAATTACAGTAACCAGAGATTCTCCATAATGCCCCTCTCCAAAAGGAAGAACATAATTTTTAACAGGGTAGATTGAACTCTCATAGTCCGGAAGACTAAAGTGTGACTCTACAAGGAAAATAATGTGAGGTTTTGTTTTGTACAGTAACTTAAGAAATCTTGGTCTTTTATTACCATTTCTGCACTAGTTATTTGTAACATTTAATGAAATGTTTTACCTTCTTGTGTCCCTACCATTCTCCCGCCATTTGGTATTAGATACATTTTCCAACCATTTAATCTCCGTGATTTTGACAAACACTTATATGACGATGGTTCCCTTTACTCAGTTTCCAAGACAGCTTCCCACGAGGTGCAGACAACTTTGGGATGCCACTCATTTCTCCGCCCCTCTATTGTCCCCACTCACTTTGCTGCCCATTTCCCTCCCATTCCCCCTTCCCTCCTTGCCTACCAACCATTTCCCTGCTTTAATTTTTAAAAATTTAATGTATTCTGCCATCCATCCAGAGTGCAAATTTAATAGTTGAGAGGATGACAATACTGTGATTGTTTCGTGTGTGTATGCCTGCATGGAGTTAGGGTCATGGCATCTATTTTGAGTAAATTGACCTTTCTACATGCCGTGGAAATGTGGCAATTCTCAAAATGGTGATGTGACACAAGAATCACACAAAAATAGTGAAGAAAACAATGAAAAAGGAACCCAGTGAGATGGCAGCCAATTACAGTGCACCATCACACCACTGTTAGTGTGCATGTGCAAAAAAAAAAAAAGAGGAAGAGGCAGGTAGTGCCCTGCAACCTCACGAATGACACCATGCTCCCCCAGGAAAAAAGAACATATCGTTCTTTTTCAGGAAAGTGTGGACAGGGTAAAAACGTTCTCCAGTAGAACAAATACTATGGTAAAAGAGGTGACATGCAAACAGAAATTTTGAATATACAGCCAAGCCTCACAGATCGACCACGAGGATAATTTGCTATAATCGAATGGTGTGGAAATAGACTATAAGTAGTCTAGGGTAATGGCCTGTCATTCCATTTGTTCAGTACCTTTGGGCTGGTTCAGACAATACATGTGCCCTATGAGTTGTAGGAGGAGATGGGAAGTATGACTTACCTCTCTGTCCATGTAGCATGAAAGCACACACCTGCACATTACCATGTCATCTGATTTAATCTCCATATGAAGCCTATGTACACCAAAATGGAAGAGACATGGCATCAGAAGTGGTGTTGGCAGTGGGAAAGGAGTTAAGGACAGCCAGCATGGTGTAGTGGTTAAGAGCAGCGGAATCTAATCTGGAGGACCGGGTTTGATTCCATGCTCCTCCACATGAGCGGTAGATTCTAATTTCTTTTGTCTACAATCTGCAGCATTACAAAAACTTGCAAAAGTGTTTGATCAGAAATGACAGTGGGGTAAGTGTGTATTTCATTGGCAAGTATAGCTTTAGGTCTCTAGAAGAGCTGGTGTTTGTCTCCAGCCTTGTTGGTTCCCATTTCTTTTTCATTTCCCCTATCTTTTCCATTTCCTATTCTCTCTCTCTGCCATCTCCTGTAAAGTATTCTCATAATTTAGATTGTAATCCCCTTGGGGTAGGTAGCTATGTTGTTTTGCTTCTGTTACTCCATAACAGGACAAGTACATCGATGGCATCATCCTAATAATCAGAGATGCATATAGTAAGTCTGACAAGAACTGGAGAACTAAAGACTATTTTGTTCTCCAGCGTCACTTATGTTCTGTATTTAAATCAATGTTGAAATTATATCGGTTATGGGGGTTTATATTCCGGTAGGTTTTAGAAAGTATGTTCCTTAAAAATCAGTTTTTCTCCCTGTGTACTCATAGTGTTGTTGTTTTAAAAAAATAAAAAGATGTCTCAGCAAGCACATTTTTAAAATTAAATTCCATCACTCCACTTATAAGAAGGAGTCCACTCTTTGGAGAAATGGCATAGATGCCTTTGCAGCACAGCATGAATTAATATAGCTGCTGCCACTTTTGTAAGGAAATCTATGCCCTGCCATTTCACCACTTTAGGTACTTCCAAGGATTTGGCACACCCAGTGAGAATTTTGACTTTTCCTCTCCTTTGAACATGAGACCCTGCCCCCTACATGCCATTCCGCCAAATGCGTTTGAAAGTCCCCTCAGTTTCAAAAGCAGCTTGCTATATGGCATGGAGGAGTTACTGTTTGAGAAACGCAAGCACACAGACCCCCTCCTGGGCATGCAGAACTAGGCGTGCAGTTCTTTGGATCCTGGCCATAAACTTCAGAGATGATCTGTAGGATATTTCATTGCCAAGTATTTGGAGTTTTCAACATGAAAAATGCTCCCTAATGTTAAGTCAAATTGTTTGTTTCTTATGGAGAGGATTAATATTTCAGCAGTTTAGCAAGCATGCATATGCCACAGAAGAAAACAAACACATGATTATTTCTTTTTTTTAAATGTCACCCTACTGCTTGGCATAGGTTGTGGAGCATGGGGCTGCAACCCGTGGCTCTAGAGCCAAATGTGGTTCAGTATGGACCACATGTTCTTTAAAAAGAACATGAACAGCTTTTATGTTAAGATATATTTGAGGGGTATGTGGGATGCTAGAATAAAAAGTATATGAAGGGAATAGAAAGCACTAAAGGGCTTTGCAGGGATACTTTACAGAATGATAGAAGGGAACAGTTGCTTGTAATAGAAGTGCAAATCACACACAGATTTGTGCAAATGCACTAAACCAATTGTGCAACATGCTCCTGTGTATATTTACTTGTTTTGAGACCTCATGTGTGCCACTTCCTAGTAAAACACTTGCAATTGTCAGTGTTTGGGCTGCTGAAACTTTATGTATTATTAATCAACGTCAATTATTAATAAGGTAAAGTACTTTATTTTCAGTTTTGCAAATGGGCTTTCTTATGCTGGCGCTTTGTTGATCTCTTGCTCTGAATGTTGTTTTAGTTTGGCTCTTTAATGAGAAAAGGTTGCTGACCTCTGTCTTAGAAGAAGAGTTGGTTTTTATACCTCGCTTTTCTCTACCAAAAGGAGTCTCAAAGCGGCTTACAATCTCCTTTCCTTTCTCTCCCCACAACAAGACACCTTGTGAGGAAGGTGGGGCTGAGAGGGTTCAGAGAACTGTGACTAGCCCAAGGTCACCCAGCAGGCTGCATGTGGAGGAGAGGGAACCAAACCCGGTTCTCCAGATTAGAGTCTGCCGTTCTTAACCACTACACCATGCTGGCTCTTAGAGTGATACAATCATGTTACTAGATCAAGCAGCATCACTCCAGCGGCAGTAAAACCCAAGTTCCATTTCCAAATAAAGCTGGAGTGGATATCTATAGTGAAATGGGTTTTAGATACTTGCCATTGGAAGTACACTAAGGAACAGCCTCATTTGAGACACAAAAATAACATTTGAGCCCCCTCGTGTGTGTTTTTTGTTTGTTGTTGTAGTCATGCAATCTAGGAGAGAATTTAGAGGAGAAATTGTATGTACACAGCAGCCAATGGGGGTTTACATTCACCTTCCAAATCTATTTAAAACAAAGCAAATATAAAACTCACACTCAGTCAGGGATGGTGATCATTGTGAGTTTAAACTATGTCTGTGATCTGGCACATTGGATCTGGAGGAGGAGACAAGGAAGTCCTAAGGGTGAAATATTCAGTGTTGGAAACTGACCCAAAGTGGCTCAGGCAGTAAACGTCCTTGTACTTCCATGAATGTCTTTTCTTCGGTCTTCAGAAACCATGTGCATGTTTTGAGAGAATAAATGGATTTCCAGGAACTCTGTGATCCAGGCATTGATCAGAGCCATACCTCTCAGCTCTAGCAATATTTCTGTATCTATGTAACCTCCCTGGTGGGAGGTACGTTCTTGGGAGTCCTATGTCAGTTACTTTGATTGCCCTGCTGGAAGGAACATGGTGTATAACTAAAGTTCATAATTAGGCTTGCCAGCTCCGGGTTGAGAAATACCTGGAGTTTTGGGGCAGAGCCTGAGGAGGGCAGGTTTTGGGTAGGGGAGTGACTTCAATGCCATAGAGCCCAATTGCCAAATCAGCCATTTTCACCAGGTGAACTGATCTCTTTCAGCTGGAGATCAGTTGTAACAGCAGGAGATCTCCAGCTAGTACCTGGAGGATGGCAACCCTATTCATAATCAATAAATTGAGGAAGAGCCTAATGTCATACAAACATGCCTGAGTATTAATATAACCTTATTTATGTATTTAGATATGTATATCCCACTTTTCTCCTCGATGGGGACCCAAATAGACCATCATTCTCCCCTGCTCCATTTTATTCTCACTACAACCCTGTGAGGTAGGTTAGGCTGAGAGAGAGAGCGTGGCTGGCCCAACGTCACCCAGCAAGTTTCCATAGCAGAGTGGGGATTTGAATCAGATTGCTTACATTCTCTTCCAGTAGTCTTAACTGCTATGTCACACTGGCTGTCCTCTTTGTAGGCCCTATTTTGCCTTCTCCAAAGTGAGGTGAGTGGTTAAGAACATAAGAAAGGCCCTGCTGGATCAGACCAAGGCCCATCACGTACAGCAGTCTGTTCACACAGTGGCCAACCAGGTACCTCTAGGAAGCCACAAACAAGACTGCAGCAGCACCATCCTGCCTGTGTTCCACAGCACCTAATATAACAGGCATGCTCCTCTGATACTACACATGGTTATGAAAAGCCTTCTTAGTTATTTTACTCTACACATGGACTTCTCTTTTTTGGCCACTGATCGAGTAGTTTTTCAGCACCTGAGCCAAGCTCCCAGAAGAACATTTGCTCCAAGCCTCAGACCACAAATTGCACAAATGGAAACTGAAACAAGTACAATCTGTCCTTTAAGTCCTTCCTGGACATCACCCACATTTCTGCTAATTGATCATCAGGGTTCCAGATGGTGCACGATTATGGGAATTATAGCCATAATTTGCCAGCTCACACAATATAATTCACTAGATTTGCCAATCTCCAGGTGGTGGCTGGAGATCTCTCGCTATTACAACTGATCTCCAGGCTACAGAGATCAGTTCCCCAGGAGAAAATGGCTGCTTTGGCAATTGGACTCTATGGCATTGAAGTCCCTCCCCTCTCCAAACCCCGCCCTCTTCAGGTTCCACCCCAAAAATCTCCAGGTATTTCCCAGCCTGGACCTGGCAACCCTGTTCTCCACATAAATGCATGCATGGGAATGGTCAGGATTGCTCAGGTGGACATAAAAAGTAATGAGCAAATCTGCACTCTGTTGACTGTGTATATCCATTGTAATTAGGGTTGCAAACTGGCCAAGAGGCTACCCTAGCCCCCTGCACTACTGACTAGAGAGGGAACTGCAGGTAATTGTAACATGGAGGCAAACGTAAGAGCCTAATATTCTGCCTGACCACTGGCAGGGCCAGAAGGATAAGAAGGCAAACTGGTGCTATTAGCACGCATAAAAACTCTCAGACCTCAGTCTGGGCAACTCACCAGTGGGAGAGACAGAGGGGGTATCTGAGGCTATACACCTCTAGAATACCTGTGTGATATTGGACCTGACACCAAATTTATTCAATTTTTATTTCTAGGCCTGCCTTTTTCCCTACACAGTTGGGACACAGTTATTTTAACACAATACTATCTTCAAATTTCCCCAACAGATCTTTTGACTACATTTTTGAAATACATGTTTTTATGTAAAACAGAGTTGCACTTACCAGTAACTTCTGTTCGTCGAGTTGTCTTCTGTGCAGGCACACATTGGGACTGCGAACGAGCAGGCCAGCCATCGGAAAGATCTCTCTTAGCTTCTATATGATAGATGGGGGCGCTGACTCCTCTGCGCATGCGCCAGCTTTCCCGCCCAAGCAACACGACATAGGAGGGCAGCGCCCCCTGTCCCTCAGTTCTTTAATCTGCCAGCCGCCTGAACTCCTGAAAAAAATACAACATACTAAAGAGCTCACAGCGGGGCAGGAGGGAGGGATGTGTGCCTGCACAGAAAACAGCTCGACGAACAGAAGTTACTGTTAAGTTCAACTCTGTTTTCGTCTTTGGTCTTCTGTGCAGTCCCACATTGGGAGATTATGTAGCTACTCACCAAGGTGGTAGGTGTAGAGCTCTAGTCAAACAATGAATGTAAGACCGCTCTCCCAACGTCCGTGTCCCCTCTAGATGCAGCATCCACATCATAGTGTTGTATGAAGGTATCTGGAGAGGACCAAGTCGCAGCTCTGCAGATGTCAGCTAACGGAACTCTGCGTCGTAGAGCTGCTGAGGTGGAATGAGCCCTGGTTGAATGACCCCGCAACGATTCTGGACTTCGGACCCCGGCCTGCCAGAATCTGATGGTCTGAACAATCCATCTAGAAATAGACTGAGACGACACTGCTAGGTCCAACCTGGGTCCAGCAAAACAAATAAACAAGGAAGTACATTTCCTCATACTAGCAGTACATTGCAAATAATAAAGTAAAGTTCTTTTCAAATCCAAAGAGTAAAGTGATCTTTCTGCTTCCGAGTGGGGATTGGGAAAGAAAACAGGTAAGGAGACTACCTGAGCTAGATGAAATTTAGATACAACCTTAGGCAAGAACTTAATACTTGGTCTAAGAACAACCCGATTTGGGAAAAACTGTAAAAACGGGGGAACAGAGCATAAGGCAGCTAGCTCCCCTACACGTCTAGCTGAAGTAACAGCCACCAAAAAACAAACCTTGTAGGATAAATGGGCCATGGAAGCTCTACCCAAGGGCTCAAAGGGAGGCAACATTAACTGGGATAACACCAGAGATAGAGACCATTGGGAGATAGGTCTAAACACAGTAGGATATAACTTAGCCAACCCCTTCATAAACATCTTGGACATGTGATGTGAAATCACAGAGTTTCCCTCCACCCAAACATGAAAAGCTGACAAAGCAGCCAAGTGAACCTTGATAGACGAAACACTAAGACCCTCGTCATGAAGCATTAGAAGATATTCTAACAGGGTAGGTAATGGGCAGGACAAAAACCCCTGGCCAAAGACCATTTTGAAAAACGTCTCCACTTGGTAGCGTAGGAGGTCCTAGTAGATTGTTTTCGGCTATTAAGCATCACTGTAAGGACCCTATCTGAAAAACTTAACCAGGAGGGTTCAACAACCACGCTGAGAGGCGCAGCTTGTGAGGTTCCTGGTGAAAGACCTCGCCCACCCTCAGCAAATCTGGTGTGATAGGGAACCGAATGACCCTGTTGCCCGCCATCCTTTGAAGGAGGGAAAACCAAACCTGTCTCGGCCAGAAGGGGGCAACCAATAATACAGTGTGTCCGAGACTGAAGGATCTTGTTCAAGACCTTCACCATGAGGGGCAGTGGCAGGAATACATAGTGAAAGCCCTCGACCCAAGGGATTAGAAATGCATCCCCTATTGATGCGGGATCGTACCCAGCCCTGGAGCAAAAACGTGGGGCTTTTGCATTGCTCGACGTAGCAAATAAGTCCAGTACAGGAAAACCCCACGTCCGGAACACAGGGAGCAGGTAATCCCAATTGAGAGACCATTCGTGTCTTGGTAGAAAAACCCTGCTTAAGGTGTCGGCCAGTGTATTCCTCACATCGGATATATGGATGGCCTGCAGGGACACCATGTTGGAAATCGCCCACTTCCAAATTCTGGTCGATTCTTGGCAGAGACGGTCCCTCCCTGCTTGTTTAAGTAGTGCATTGCAGTTGTATTGTCTGTTTGTATGAGAACCTTCTGGTTGCGAAGCAAATCTTCAAATGAGATAAGAGCATAGCGAATCGCTCTTAGCTCCAACAAATTAATATGGAAAGCACATTCAGACGATGACCAAAGCCCCTGCACCGAGGAGACCTCACAGTGTGCACCCCAACCCATATTAGATGCATCTGAAGTCACCACCACCGTATGGGAAAACTCCCCAAATGGTACCCCACGATTTAAATTGGAAACCTACGTTCACCAGGGAAGGGACCTCAGAACAGACTAGGTATAGACAATTTCTTAGATTGAGGCTCAGTGATAGGATTGTATGCTCTGACGAACCAATTTTGTAAAGGCCTCATATTCAACCTTGCAAACGGGACTACGGCAGTAGTAGAGGACATTTGACCCAAAAGTACCTGAATGTAACGTGCTGAGCAAAAACGCATAGTTTGGGCCGCAGCTGCCAACTGCCTGATGTGTATTAGGCTGTCTGTGGGCAAGAAGGCCTTACCCTTCATGGCATCCAATGACATACCCACAAACTGAACCAATGGTGATGGGGTTAGTACAGATTTTTGAAAATTGACCATAAAACCAAGCCTCTTCAGCAAATCAAGGGTAAGGTCCCTATGAATTAAAAGCTCCTCCTGCGAAGGGGCAGTAATCAACCAATCATCAAGATAGGGGAAAAGTGTACATCCTTGAGTACACAGGTAAGATGCCACCACAGCCAAACATTTGGTAAATATCCTGGGGGAGGTAGATAAACCAAATGGGAGAACTCGATACTGATACAGGGTACCCCCCGCTGCGAAGCGAAGGAATTTTTTATGCCCTGGGTAAATGGATAGGTGGAAATAAGCATCCTTGAGATCAATTACAATGAACCACCAACCAGCTTTTAATAAGCTCAAAACAGCATGTAATGTAACCATTCGAAACTTTTGCACAAACAAAAATTTGTTCAATTGACGTAAATCAAGAATGGGCCTAAGGGAACCATCCTTTTTGGGAACTGCAAACAACCTGGAATAAAAACCAGGTCCTGGCAAAACTTCAGGGAGCTTCTCAACCGCCCCTTTTAGGACCAACTCATTTAACGAGTCTGTCAAACCAGAGACAGGAGGGGAAGAGCTGGGTGGAGGAGGGCCAGTGGGAGGCTTGCAAAAAAACTCCAAGTGATAGCCATACTGGATAATAGAAAGCACCCAGGTGTCACTGGTGATTTCCTCCCAAACATGCAAAAAGGGAGCTAACCGATCACCAAATATGACCTCCCCTTGTAAGCTCATCTCCCTTAGTCAAAAGGCAGGATTCCCGCCTTGCTTCTGATGCGATTGAGAACGTTGTTGATTCGAGCGGTTTCTGTAAGGCTTGCATTTATTAGCAGGCTGGAAACCTTGATAAGGGCATTGTTGTTGTTGCCCATAAGTGGTAGAGGACCCCTGTTTCTGGAACCTGGGTTGATGATAACGCTCCTTAAGGGAACCGATTCCTATAGTAAGGCACTGAGTGTGGGGCAGTAACCCCCATGTACCTCGCTGTTTGCTTCTGCTTGTGCAGGTGTTCCAGAGTCTCATCAGTGGCTGAGGCAAAGAGCGTCTGCCCATCAAAAGGTAAGTCCTCAATTTTCAGTTTGGTATCCAGGGACAGGTTAGTTGACCACAACCATGAAAAGTAACGCCGGGAGATGGCAGCCTCCATTCCCCTGGCGGAACAATCAGCAGCCTGATGACCCACATTCATCTGATGTTTTGCCAACTTGGAACCTTTGGAGGCAACAATCCTGGCCAGAGATTTTTCTTCCTCGGGTAGTAATTCGACAAAATCCGACATCCTCTTCCACAGAAAGAGCTGATACGCAGCCATCACTGCCTGATAGTTAGCAGTACGAAACCCTAAGGCGTCGGCAGAGTAGGCCTTCCTACTCAGAGCATCAATTTTTCTGCTGTCTTTATCAACAGGTGCAGAGTGACCCCCTTGGCAGTTCTTAGATTGGACCTCAGTGGCAATTAATGAGGATGGAGCTGGATGCGAGAATAAGAACTCACAGTTGGTAGGTTGGACCCTGTAAAGATTCTCAACCTTCCTGGCCGTACAGGGGATAGATGAGGGCTTTTCCGAAATCTTTTTTGCCATGTCCATGAAATCTGTCAAAATGGGAAAAGCCACAGCAGTCAGAGCATCAGAATACAAAGCTGACAATATCTTTTCTTTGGGCTTGGGCTTAGATGGTTGGATCGAAATCTCGAGAGATTTAGCCATCCTCAGCATCTGCTCTGAAAAGGATCTAGAGTCGTCAGTTGGAGAAGAAGATGCGGACACTCCCACAGCATCATCAGGAGAAGGATCGGAAGCGGTCTCGGATCCGAGCTCCAAACAATAAACTTGTGACCCACGCTCAGACCCAGAATCGCTGTCTTGAGCGGAAAAGTGGGCCTCCTTCTGTGGCTGAAGTGGGGGTTGTACCGTAGACTGGCCAGGCATGGTAGGCCACGGTGGCTGCATCTGAGGTGTGTACCACTGAGGATACATAGGATAGTTAGGCCATTGAGATTGCTGGGGTTGCATAGGCCATTGTGGTCCCCACCACGGTTGAGGCACTTGGAACTGATGTCCTGGAGCTGAAGGACCAGGCAGCGAAGTAGAAGGCAGTTGCGTCGGAACCGAGAAGTCAGAATGGGTAGACAGTTTCATACCGAGGCAATCACCCAATGACAGATCCGGAAGATCAAACTCCGATTCTGAGTCCATTCCTATGACGGGCGAAGGAGTACGGGGAGGAGGAGGTGTGCACAATCTCTCCGTAGCCATCGGTTCCGAGGGAGTCGGATCCGCCGGTTTCGGAACCGACTGCTTATGCTTGGTCTTCCTGTCGGAATGGGCGTTGGTATGCTTAGTTTTTGCTTTCGTTTTCTTATGGCCTGAGGGACAGGGGGCGCCGCCCTCCTACATCACGTTGCTTGGGCGGGAAAGCTGGCGCATGCGCAGAGGAGTCGGCGCCCCCTATCATATAGAAGCTAAGAGAGATCTTTCCGATGGCCAGCCTGCACGTGCACAGTCCCAATGTGGGACTGCACATAAGACCGAAGACGAAGCATTGGTGGCCAGGACTCAAATTCAGCACACAACTTGTTTTGTATGCTTTACACCTGTGTTACTCAAATATCAGCTGTACATGCTGCATGTCAAACAGAAGTAACTTCAAAAGCCACTTGCAAAGGGCCTTCTGTGGGTCTGTGTGTGTATATATATGAGTGTTCTGCTAGAGGGGGGAAGCAAAAGTACCACTAAAAGCATGCCCAATCCAAAAGCAATTTTGGATCCTGGCTTCTGTGCAATATTTTAGGACATTTCATACAAGCTGCTCCCAATTACACATTTCTTCAACACAACTTTCTTGGCATTTTACCAGGGTATTTAGGAAAACACATCCACAAAAGGATTACCTTATCTTGGCAATGCTATGTGAATGTCAAACCTCCCATTTCACAAACCTCCCATTTCACCCCTATATAGCAGCACAGCGCACGGTTTAATGCTCTTCTGGTACTTCAGTGCATACGAACATGGATTTGCAGACAACAGCTGTAGCAAATTCCCTTGACTGAAAAGAATAACTAGCATTATCACCTAGATCATTAAACGGGGTTCATAGATTGCCGAGTGTCTTCAATCAATTCATCTAAGATAGCTTGAAGCCAGCTGGACCCCTTCAGTGAGAACTTGACTTAATTGGCCAATAAGTGGCTGGGAAAGGTACATGCCATTTGATAAAATTACAAGCTGAACAAGTGATTACAGTTGGGAGAGCTGCAGAGGGTACCCTTCGGGTCAGCCCTTTTGGAAAGGGCTAAGTTAATGTCCACTATTAAGTGCCACTGTGAAAAATGTTGGCCCACTTGGTGCTCAGATGTGAAGAGGATCCAGGTCATCCTTCAGCTGATGGAGCGCGCAAGATGTGCCCATTTATCATCTCCTTGGCCTCATTTCTGCCTTGGTAATAGCCGTGCACTAACAACGGCTGGCAGTTTCATAGGTTTCCTGCAAACCTTTCATTTTATTGGCATAACTAAAATATTATCTTAGCAAAGCAATCCATCTGCTAAAGGAAAACACTTTCCTTCAATTATGTCCCCCGAGTCTTTTCTCCAGAAAGGTTAAAGCACCGGAAAGTTGAAAAATATACATTATTTGAGTTTTATTCTCTACAATCTATTGCAAATGCAGGTAGTTGCTAGAGTTTTTTTTAAAGGGGAGTATAAATATTACCCATTCAAGGTGTTAGGAGATAGCATGATTTTTAAGGAAATTGTAGGATTCATATCTTGGTCTATGATATAAATACAAATAGACTATAAAAAGCAGACACTGTTTTTCTTAAAGGATGTTAGCCAATTTCTTGAATTGGGCTTATATATTTGATGTAAAAATGCTGAAAATTGAGCACAATTTAATTCAAAATAAGCCCTGTAGATTGTAAAGTCATAAAGTTAAGCATGTAATTCATAGGATGAAAATACACTTAATTTTGTCTAAATGTGAACCACTGGTTTATCAAAATCTGTATTGTCCACACTCTGGCAGCTTATCTCCAGGTAATCAGGAGCAGATCTTTCACATATATCCTGATCCCTTTAAATTGGAGATTCCAGGGATTGAACCTGATGTCTTTTTCATGCAAAGCAGATGCTCTGCCTCTGTGCCACAGCTCCTGCCCATAGTTGACCAATGTGTCCCCCTCTCTTTGTGGCTATGATGTTGTTAAGATCCAGGCTTGGCAGCGTGGATCTAAGTGTAGCTCCCCCCCGCCTGCTTTCCCGGCATGTTAAGGTCCATGCTGCCAAGCCTAGATCTTAACGAAGCCCCCCCCCCCCCCCCGCGCGCCTGCCTTCCTGGGGGTTCCATAGGAAGGCGGGGGAGCATTCCTTTCGCTGCTGCCAGCAGCAAAAGCAATGCCCCCCCCCCGGCCTTCCTATTCAAAATCTTGCCACCTCAGGCCTCCATGGAGGTCCGAGGCAGCACGTTTCTCCAACAGGAAGGCAGGGGAGCATTCTTTTTGCCTTCCTATCTGTGCCAAATTTTTCGATATTATTCGGGTTCGGGTTTATTAACCCAATTTTTTTTTAAAAAAATCCAGGGTTTCTGGATTTTTGGAAAATTTTCAGGTTCAATTAACCCGAACCCAAAAAATACCAGAAAAAACATTGGTGCACACCCCTAATCACCACCACCATCATAGTTCCCTGTATTTTCCATTGTCCATTTTATACCTCAGAGGAGCCTCAGGAGACTTACTTATTAGGAAATGTCCTTATGCCTGGATATACTATTTCCTTTTGTAGGCCCTTTCCCCTTGATTCTAGATTCTCCATGCTCTCAGAAGATGCTAACCCCCATGACCTTGAGGTGGATTTTCTTCCTTCCCTCTTTCCTAATTCTCCTTACTGCTTCCTCTCAAATCCCTAGTCCCTGGCCCAAGGCAACTGTTGTCTTTTTTGATCCTCCCTCCCAAGGCATCAGATCCAAAGGATGCATTCATTAGTAGCCTCCCTCTCCAATCTCTTCCCCTGCTTTAGAAGCCTCAGCTACTACTATTCAGCCAAGCGAGACAAGCTACTCATCACATGGATTTATTAAAGGCCTCCTTAGACCCTTTTAGTACCTGAAGTGTATAATGGAAATGGAACCCTCTGCTCCTGAAAGGACCTCAGTCTTTAAGTAATATAAGAAGTGAATATTGGAGGCAGGGAAATGGTCCTCCTTTTGGAATTTGTCGTACCAAATGGCTTACTCTATGAGACTGCATGACATGGATGCATTTGTTCAGGGTTGTGTTTCCCCTGCCAGGTCTACCAGGTGCCCAGAATTTCTCTGTACATCATGATCAAAAGGAAGCTATTTATTGATGCAGCTCTAATCAATACTTTCTAGCACCTTGCCTACCTTATCCACAGCCATACATTTTATGCCCCCCCTGAACATCCCCAGACTATTTTTTTAAAAAAACCAGCAGACCCAACCAATCAACCATTTCACAGTCTTATCCTCTGCAACATCTGTATCTTTCATCCTCCAGCCAGTCAGGCAATTTCCAAGAAGTGTTGGAGAACTTTTCATTTTATATACAATAAAATTAATTGTAAACATTTGTGTATATTTCATACCTCTAAAACAGGGGTGGCGAGCGTCAGGCCCGGGGGCCGTTTAAGCCCCATTAAATCATTTGGTCTGGCCCTTCGTGGGTCCTGGCGGAGCTCAGAAGGATTTAAGACTGGCAATCTGCCCCCTCCCGTTGACAGGAATAGCCTCTATTCAAGGTGGATGTGAGTTTGTTTTGCCGAGAAAAGGAACCTTTTTCCCCCTTGCAGAATAGTCGTTAGCTATGGAACTGCTAGGACCGCCCAAGAAACTGTGTTAACGCTTTCCCACCCAGGCCGTGGAGAAACATATTCCCTCTGCACTACAAGAGGGCTGGGGCCGGAAGTGGCGACAATGGAGGGGTTAAAGGGGGCAGGGCCAGAATGCGCGGGGGGGGGGAGTTCTTAGCCAGTGTGTCCTCATTTCACCCCTGCAGGCGGAGGTAGCAGGAGCCAGCTGTAGAATCCAGCCCCGACCATGTGGAGCAGGAGCAAGTTATGGGGGTTATATTAGAGTCACTTTTTTCATTTTCACTCGTCTCACCCTTGAAGTTGCTGAGCTAACTTTGAATGTCTGGTGTTGTTTTTTAAAGCCTCCATTTGGTCCTCAGCAGCAAACATGTTGCCCTCTGTTGTTCAAGACTGATCTATCAGCTCACTTTAAAATGTGCTTCTGGAGGACATTTCATTCCGATCAATGCTACTACATGCACATCAGCAGCAAATTGCAAATTCACAATTAAGCCAATGGCAGAGGTCAACAATGTACATGATAAAATAAACAGAAATAACCACTTTAAACACTGACCTTCATATTGTTCAGCAGGGCTCCTGTTGAAAGTGTGTGTTCAAAAGTCCTTTTCACATGTCCACGCTACTGGCCAAAGCACAAGAGGGCTTAACTAAATGTTAAAGGCAAATACGCATCACTACACCCAAAGGCTACTGCAAGGCCACTTATCTCTTCCTGAGCCCCACTCCCAATTGGCTCCAAGGCCTCTGTCCCCCCACTCCACCCCAAGATGTGTTAAGCTTTGCAGACACACCTTTACAACCCTGCAAAAGAGAGATGCAGTAATTGTGGGAAGGATTTGGAGCTGAGGAGAGCAAGAATAGGAAGGTTTAAACAGCCCCTCACTCCTACTACTCCTTCAATCTAAATCACCCGCTCCCAAAGCTACTTTTTTAAAGTAGCCATCAGGATTTAAGTTATATGCATCTGTATGTAAAGTTTAATTAAGCCCTCAGAAAACAAAAGGACAATTCTGCCAAATTAGTTAGCTCCCAGACAAGCTCTCTTCCCTCTGAAGACCTTGGCATCTAGCCAAATATACAGTGCATGATCCAAACAAAGGTAAGATTTTTTGTGCTTTGGCATTCCTTATGTCTCACCTTGAAATCCATGTGTCCATTAAAATAAGGGACCACAGGCAAATGTAATGCAGAGCATGCAATGGAATTGCTTTAGGAGCTTGGGTTTGCTACCTGCATCAGGAATTCTTCAGGTCAAAATTTACTTCCAGAGATTTGTAGACTCAGAAAGAGCACCAATATTCCCATTTTGTACACAGAAAACAACCACTACAACCAAATCCCACTGTCAACCCCCAACCTGTTAAGTCAGTAGGAATCAACTTCTTATTGATTTCAGTGGAAATAGGTTTACTCTGTGTGGTTGCAATCCTGCATACAGTTAGGCTGTTTAATACCCACTGAAGTCATTGGGATTTAAGCAGCCCACCCACAGGATTGCGGTCTGTATGACTTACTTTCACGGGCACTTGAAAAACCTGTATCAGATTAAAGAGCTGTGTCTATCTAGAAGTCTTCAGTCTCAAACTGGCCCCTAATTACTGGACTCCACATCCCTTTCCTTTAGAGAGTTAATTTCAGCAACCTTTTCTCCTTCAGGGGCCATATAAACAGATCTGTATATCCTAGAAACATAGCTAGAAGGGACCTCAAGGGTAATCTAGTCCAACCCCTCACACAATGCAGGAAATTCACAACTACCTCCCTCCACTCCCCGAGTGACCCCTGCTCTATGCCCAGAGAATGATACCAAATAAGCATTGCAAACAGAGCATATTTATGGTCATCTACTGTTAATTACCAGTACAACTATAAGTGTGGTGGGGCTATACTTTAGTGGTGGAGTACAAGCTTTGGCTGCAGAAAGTTGTAGGTTCAGTTTTTGGTGGTAGACATCAGGATGGAAAAGGTCATCACCCTGATTTGTGGCAACACTATGTCCAATCAGAGTTGCTGGCACTTGGCGGTTGGTATTTGGCTTTGCAGTTGGTATTTGGCAGGCTAAATGCAGGATTGAAGAGGGGGGCAGAACACTTTGCCAAAGGGGGCATGGTTTTTTTTTGGGGGGGGGCAGTCTAGGTTGCAAGCCTATTACCATGATATTGTCTATTTATGTCATTTTAGAAAGAACGTGAGCATTTTTCATTCATGAGAGCCAATGCATGTAGTGGCTAGTGTGTCAAATCTCCATCCATCCATGAAATTCTTTCTAGTGATTATATCTATGGATTGAGGTTGGCAGATGAAACAAGCTTGCACTGGGATCACAGAGATTTATCCTCATTAGGATAAATGGACTTGTTCAACGAGAACATAAGAATTCTTGCTGGATCAGGTCAAACTTCCAAACTGTCTCCAGGAGTGGTCAGCCAAACACCTTTGAGAAGCCTTGTCTTATTATTCAGAACAGGACTATTGACTAAATGCTCAGAACCAGGAGACCTCTCATAAAACAGCCTGGTGGAGTATCAAGGGCAGCTCTGGGAAGGTTTGTATTAAACTCTTTACTTAGGCACAAAGCTCTACTGGTCTACTTTACTTCACTTCCCAAGGGTGCAGTGAGGGGGAAGCTGAGACAAACCCATGTTCTACCACTGTGACCTTTAGGCCTTTGAGGAATGATGGGCCACTCGATGCTTCAAAAGTGATTCAAGTAACCTTGCTCTCCTGTTGTCATGTAGAACCTGGGTAGGGTAACGAAGAGTAGACTGGCATGCATATAAACCTATTTTCTGTTTACTTTGGGGGGAGGGAACCCAAGGTTAGCTTCCATTTATCTTCCAAAAAGTCCTTGTCTGATGTAGTTTAGGTTGTAATCTGTTTCAAGGGCAGTTGCTCCTTAATGAGAGCACTGAGATTGTGTCTATCTCCAGTTAACAAAAGAGACTAATAAAGAGCTGGAAAGCAGCATGAAAGTGTATTATCAGTAAAGTGTTTCCACTGTGTTTGTGACTGTTCTTAATGTTTTATGAATATGTGGTGGGGGGAGAGACATTTAAAAACATTTTTTTCGCTCAGGCATTTTTTCCTTAGGCAATTTAAGTTAATTACTTATTCAGAGGGCTTCTTACTCAGTTCCTTGCAAAATGTGTTGTGCATTAATTCTGATTATGTACAAGAATCCACCTGCAAGGGGGAAAAACCCTCTGAATCAGTAATGCTGATAAAATGAGCAGCTCTCCTGGGGCTCTGCCAAGAAGCAGCATACTGGACAAAATTAGAATCTTGTAGCTAAGGCTATTCATAATGTCATTAACATAAAGGCAATTAAATGAGTTTTTAACCTACAACCCTTTATTGTTATTAATGAACATTAGGAGAACACTGGAGATGAAATTGGTAATTATCTCAGCACCAAGCTATGCAATAATGTGTTTAAATATAAAAACAAAACAAATGATTATTGTTAGTATTTTCAGTCAGAGGAACCCCAAAGAGCAGCTCCATCACATTTAATCACATGGTACTACAGCAAGCGGGTTAATTAAACGAGGGCTGCACTTTCAGTAGGCTTGGTTATTTCATTTAATGTGGAATCAACAAACCTCCCAGTGCATTTGCAACATATTTCCCACAGTTGTTTCCCCCTTCAGCTTAACAACCTTCACAAAAGAGGAGTCATTTTATTCATTCAACACAAAGGACTGCAGTCTAGTACACAAGATCTTATTGGTCAGTTCTTTCAACACCATTTTCAAGCAAGGTTGTCCAATAAACTGCTGGTTCAGCTCATGTCCTGCTGACCAGTAGCAATCAAGGAGCTGGGTCTTCCCTTTCAGGAGAGTGGAAGGTGAGCTCCATCACGGATGATTTATAACTCAAGACTTAAAGATACTTGAGAAACAAAATAACTGCAAATTAGCTCTAGCAGTAAATATAGACCTGCAGGAGCTAGCGGAGCGACATATTTATGTTTGTTGAGCTCTTTGAAGAATTGAACAACTTGGTGCCATGAGAGAATCACCACCTCCCACCTCACCGACGAGGCCGCATGTAAGCACCGAGTTTTCCTATCTCACTAAACACTGGTGAGAGGCTGATTTCCCAGGAAGGTTATTGTGAGATGGCCCCAAAGTTTAGTGATTACTAGTGAGGTGGAGAGACCCAAAAAAAGCAACTTTGATTTACAAGCCAAGTTTCTCTGCTTATCACTTTATTGCTTTGTTATACCTGTCAAATGTGGTCTGAGAGATAAATGTGATTTTGAAAGAAGCTGTGTGTTAAAACTAAGGAAACAGCACTTGACTGAATAGGGGAATTAATATATTTGGAAACGACTCAAATAAGTGAAATTTTGATTTACATGCTATGTTACACCTGCCTGGTTACACCTTTATTGCTTTGGTATACCTACCAAGTGCAGTTTGAGTGATAAACATGACTTTTGTAAGAAAATAAGTTTTTTAAAACAGAGGAAGTGAGAAAAAAATTAAAGAAAAAGTATTTGATAGTGTAAGGGAATTATTATAATTAGTAAGATTGGTAAAATTACATTGAAACAGCTGACCCTACTGCGACATAAAGTAATTAGTTAAACATTGTGAGAAATGTAATGGGGAGGGGGCATCCTGCACAACCCAAAAGACAAATAATACACCACCATAGAAGCAAGTGAAAACAAGTTCCAAAGACACAATAGACTGCTGGATTAGTAATCAGATATCATCTGACCTCCAAGATTTTCAGACGAGTCCAGATGCCATAACAGAGTGTAACAGATTCAATGTTTTAAATTAGGATACTCCTGCTCCATCTAATAATTTGAGTAAAATCAAAATAAATTCTCAAAAACACAAAACTTGCAGTCTTGAATCTTTTCATAGATCTTTGGACAAAAGTATTCAAACAGAATGTGAAAAGGAAGAGAGAAATCAAAAAGATCAATCAGTTCAAGCACTAGAAGAAAAAATAGAAGAAAAATGAACAACTACAGGCAGAACAATGCTTACTTATTGCACAAACAACGAAACATCTTTTCGACACTCTGAAAATAGTTGAACTCAAAACAGAAACATCTATAGAAGAAATTTAGAAATCAAACAAAGAAATAACACATAGAGACCTAAGTATAAAAGAACAATATAAGAAGAGGAAGATGCTACAAGCACCACTATTTCTAGGGTTCTTCAACCCAATAAAATTGCTTTAACTATTTCACCATTAAGGGGTTATTTACCTAATTAGAGCTATAAGAGAATAGTAATTAACCATCTAAGCATCATTTTGAACATTTCAGTAGAATATATAGACCTACAGAAAATACACTATTTACCCAGTACTCTTCTCTTGTTTAATCTATATCTGAACGATATGGCAACCGGGAGATCTGCGCATGCGGGAAGGAATTTAGCAGCCCTTCTCTACCCCCTCCAAGGAGAAAGCAATTAAATAGCCCTTAAATGGTGAAAGTTTGATTGGAAAGACAACTATTTGTTGTAAGAAAAGGTCAACATCAATGGCAAGAAAATTTATGGTGAGTGAGCTGTTGCTCGGACTGTGAGTTGTTTTTTTTCCGGCTTATCAGCAGAAGAGGTGGAGGAGGAATAAGAAAAAATGGCCACCAAAAAGGACATTAAAGATATAATGTCGGCTATTGCGGGCCTGGAGAAAAACTTAAAAAAGGATTATAATGATTTATACGCTGAAGTTAAAAAAACAAACACTGAACTGCTAAAGTTTAAAGAGACAGTCAAAGCGAATGAGAGAAGATCAAAAACCAAGAAGAAGAAAATAGCAGAATTAACAAATAGGCTGGCTGCTTTAAATGACAGACAGAAACGAAGGAATCTTCGTTTACAGGGCTTTACTGAACAAGTGAATGCAAAAGAATTGGAACAAACGTTCGTAACTTGGCTCCAGGATCTGGGGGTGCAAATTCAGCCCAACGATTTGGAAAGAATTCACAGGGCACTGAGACCACGCCCCCCAGTGGGAGCAAACCCACGTGAAGTAATAGTTGCCTTTGCCAGGGAAAAAATGCAGGAGTATGTGTATAAAGCCTTAAGAAAAATCAAAGACCTGAAATTCAAAGAGAATAAAATTGTAGTTCGACAGGACTTTTCAATGGAGACATTGCAGCTGAGAGCAGTAATGAAACCATATGCCCAAAAGCTGTTTGATAATAGAATAATGCTGTCCTGGGCCTATCCAGCAGTGATTCTGGTGTATAAAGATGGAGTCCTGCACCGAGCAAAGAACCCAACAGAGGCTTTAAAAATGCTGGAGAAGTTTGGCATAAATGCAGGCAACTTGGAACAGGAGTCCAGGGAATTGATGGAACTACAGGGTGAGGAGGAAGAAGATGAAGAAGAGGAGGAGGAGGAGGAACCAGGACCCAGCCAGACTCAAAGCAGAGCCAAGAGACCCAGACAAGGCAAAACAACGGCTTGAAGTACAAGTATGTTTGGAGGAAAAAAAAGAGCTACATTGACAAATTGGAACTATGGGGTGTAAACAGAGATAAGCCAAAGAAGAATAAAGAAGAAGAAGGAGGAGGAAGATATTAAACTGTTTAAGTGAAACTAATTGTTGACCTTTTGACAAGTAATTACACGGGGCTTAACAAGAATGGTAAAATGTTGTTAAGGGGGGGCATAAGGGGGGAACGCAGATCTCCATTGAGAAAGAAGATGGGAAGGGGTGAAAACCCCTGGTATTTTCAACATCTTCTGAGGGAAGGGGGGTGGGGAGGGGGGAAGGGGAGGGAGGGAGGGAGAGGGGAAGGGGGGAGGACCAACAAAGGGGGAAAAAAGAGGGACCATGGGCATACCTTAATTTTAAAACTAATAAGGAATGGTAGAGTCAATTAAGTTACTTTCTTTGAATGTAAATGGCTTGGCCTCAAATGTAAAAAGGTATAGACTGAAAAATATATTACAGAAACAAGGGATAAACATATTATGTATCCAGGAAACACATAAAGATAAAAAGTATGCAAAACCTTTGTTAAATATACCCAGATGGCAGACCACAGTGGAGGCGAGGGGAACGAGGAAATCCAGAGGAGTGGCAATACTAACTCATGACAGTATGAGTATAGAGATAATGGAGCAGATAATTGATAGGGAAGGTAGATATGTATTCTTGAAATTTAAAATGAATAGAGAAAAGTTTACAATAGTAAATATATACGCACCAAATAAAGGACAGAGAAAATTTATTGAAGGAATTTTTAGAAAACTACAGAAATTTCAAGAAGGGCACTTAATCGTAGCAGGAGACTTTAATCTGGACCTACATCAAGGTAATAAAATAAATTTAAATAATTGGAAAATACAGGATGTTTTCAAAGTGGTTGGGGGAGACTGTCAGCCCACATACTTCTCTAAAAGGCATAAAAAATTTACCCAAATAGATTATGTGCTGGTTAAGGACATGGGTGAGCTAGAAGTAATAAAGGCAGAAACGGGAATAATTTGGGTGTCTGACCATGCACCAATTACAATGGAGGTTAAAATAGGGGAAGAGCAGAAAAGGAGAATGTGGAGATTTAAAAATAATATATTAAGGAGGGAGATAGATAGAATGGATATGAAGAGAGATATAAAATATTTTTTTAAGGAGAACAAAAATACAGCTAAGGAGCAAGTTGTTTGGGATGCTTTCAAAGCAACTATGAGGGGCATTTGTATATCTAAAGAAATTAGAATTAGAAAGGAGATAAACAAAAATAGGAACCAAAGTTTGAAAGAAATTAATGAATTGCAACAGGAGTTACGAAAGAGATATGATAGTAGCATCCAGGAAAAAATTAGAGAGATGCAGAAAAGGATGGATGAACAGGATGAATTATTCTTATGGAAGAGGGATACCTTAATTAAAAATGAGTTTCATAGAAACAATGTAAACACAATGAAAAGATTAGCAAACTATCTGAAGAAAAGAAAAGAAAGGCATAATGTGGGAAGTATTATAGGAGAGGGAAAGAAACAGGTATATGTAAATAAAAAAATAAGAGGCTTTTGCTAAATTTCATCAAAATTTATATAAAGCAGAGGAGGGAGCAGAATTTGGGGAAATAGTAAACACAAGATTGAAGGAGGAAGAGAATGAAGGGTTAAATGAAGAAATTACAGTACAGGAAATATTAGATGTAATAGTAGGTTTGAAGAATGGAAAATCGCCAGGACTTGACGGGTACACAGCTGAATTTTATAAAGAAATGAAAGAACTAATTGCTCCTGAGCTATGCAATTTATGTAATAATATATGGAAAGGGGGAAATACCCCTGAATCTTGGAAAAGCGCAGAGATAGTCACTATATTAAAAGACTCAAAAGACCCATTAGAGTTAGGCTCTTATCGGACAATTAGTTTAATGAATCAGGACTACAAAATATTTGCAAAAGTATTAGCGAACCGCTTGGAAAAGATTTTGCCAAATTTGATTAAAGAAGACCAATATGGATTTGTCAAAGGAAGGTATATAGGGCATCCTATTAGAAATGTAATTAATATACTGGCTCATAAGGACAGGAGGAACTTTGCAATAGTAAAATTGGATATTTATAAAGCATTTGACACATTAAACCATGATTATTTAATACAGGTAATGGGAAAGATGGGATTCAGAGGTCCTTTTTTGAGAGCAATAGAAGAAATCTATAGAGGAGGGAAAGCAATAATTAGGGTAAACGAGGGGCACTCGGAAGAGATCCCTATACAAAGAGGGGTCAAACAAGGGTGTCCATTGTCACCTATGCTGTTTGCATTGGCAATGGAACCATTGGCTGATAGAATTCGTAACAGTGTAAGAATACAGGGATATAGATAGGAAAAGAGGAGGTGAAAATTAATCTGTTTGCAGATGATATATTATTGATAATGGAACAACCATTGGCAGGTCTTAAAGAGCTAATGATTATTTTGCGAGATTTCAAGAATATTTCAGGGCTGGGAGTAAACATTAAAAAATCGGAAATTATGTGGTTCAATGGAACGAAAAAAGAAAAAGAGGAAGTCAGGAAATATACAGGAATGAAAACAGGCGTTAAAAAAATTAAATACTTGGGAGTACAGTTACCAAAGAATATAGAAAGAATGGTAAATATTAATTATAAGGAGATATGGAAAAAGATGAGTAAGAAGATGGAGGAATGGAAGAATAAAAGCTTGAGTATACTAAATAAAATTAGGGTAGCCAAAATGTTTATAATATCAAAAATGATGTACTTGTTTCAGACTCTCCCGGTGGAACTAGATTCATGGCAAGTGGGTGCGTGGGATGAAGCTATTAGGAAATGGGTATATGGAGGAAAGAAGGCAAGAGTAATGAAGAAAATTATTTATGCGCCACAGGAGGAATTGGGATGGGGTCTCCCACAATTACAACAGTATTATGAAGCATTTCATTTAAAAGCATTGATGGAGATTGAGGGAGCTGAAAATATGAAATGGGTAAGAGTAGAGAATGAATTAAATCAAGGTATGGGGAAATATGGGATATTTACAGAAAATTTAAATAAAGCTTTATGATTAACCAAGGGCCCGAGACGGGCAGTATTGAGTGTTTGGAAGAAATGGAAAATGAAGTGGATGAACAAACAATCAAGATGGACCCCAATAGTCTGTGTGAAAGAAAGTGTTATAGATGGTAACTTAGGGTTAAAAATGAAAAATAAGGGTTATTATAGAGTGAAGGACATATTAGATCACCAAGGAAATTTGAAACCTTTTCAGAGAGTATTAGATGAAGTGGGCCAAAGACATTGGCTGGGACTGAGGGGACTATATGAAGCAGTAAAACAAGGAAGATGGGGAGAATGTATGAAAAGAGAGGACAATGAATTGGAAGAGTTAATAAAGAGTGAAGCATATATTAGAAAAGGATTAGCAGGGAAAATATACAGAATGATGATAAGAGATAAAGAATTTATGATTAGAATAATACAGGCAAAATGGGCAAAAGAAACCACAATATCAACACAAATGGTGAATAAAATGATGAAGGGTATTAAAATGTTGAAGATGGATAGATATAAAGAGTTGGAAAGGAAAATAATGCTGAAGTGGTACCGAACACCAGCCCAAATAGCACATATGATCAAAGGAATGAGACCGAATTGTTGGCATTGTAATGCGAAAGAGGGGTGGTTCTCACATTTGTGGTGGGAGTGCCCAAGGGTAATAGAGTTTTGGAACAAAATACTTAGTAAATTAGAGAATTGTTTAAGATTATACTTCAAGTAACTGTAGACCTGATGTTTATGGGAATAATGGGTTGTGAGAAGGTAGAAAAGAGTGAACAAGAGATGTTTAAAGCGATGATATTAGCGGCTCACGCAGTTATAGCTTTTGGATGGAAAGATAAAACAAAGTGGACTATGGACAAGTGGAATAATTATGTGTTCGAATACGTGCAAACAGATGTATTGGGATACTTAAAACAACAGACGATGGGAGAAACAGAAGAAATGGAAATGAAGACTAAGTGGAACCCATATATTAATTGGGTGAAAAGAGGAGAAGCCAACGAAGAGACTTTAGTAAAACTAAAAAGGCTATGCTCATGGCTGAAAATATGAAAATATGATATTATGGATTGGTCCGTGGGGGGAGGGAAAGGGGGAAACTTGTATTGGAAGAAGGAAAGTATAAATTGTAATTATAAAGGTATGGAGATGTAAAATGACTTCCAATGCAATAAAAAATATATTTTAAAAAATGAACGATATGGCAACCAATTTCTCAGAGTCTTGTCATCCCCCAAAGCTTGCAAGTCGTCCCACCCTAATTATACTCTATGCAGGCGATGCAGTTCTCCTGTCCTGCAGAAGAATTGATTTGAAAAGATCCTTACAAACCTTTTCTGAGTACTGCTCTAGGGAAGATCTTAAAATAAACCATCACAAATCTAAGATTATGATCTTCTCTAAGAGGAGGAAAATGCCTCCTTTTCGTGGGTATTAGACAGCTTTTAGGTTGACCAAGTCAAGGAGTTTGTTTATCTTGGCGTTCTTTTTTCCCATAACCTAAATTGGAATGCCCATCATAAAGCAGCGTCCAACAAAATTAAACCTGTCCATACCAAAGGCAGCAAATATCTCCCAGGGGCTACTCAGGTTTTCAACTTAAAAATCATTCCAATTGTTCTTTTTAGTGTTGCCATTTGGATAACTGTTATCAATCTATTGTTCGTCCATTGCTTCCGTTTCTACGAAAACTCTTAAATGCCCCTCGATGTGTTGCTGGCATTACCCTTCACCCCGAGTTTGGCCAAATGTCACTCGAAGCTAGGGCATGGTTGGCCGCCTGTAAGTTACAACTTAAGCTGTGCTTTAGCACTGAGGGGCTCCTAGCTTCTCTGAAGCATGACCTTTTTAAATCCTCATGGCAAAAAATCTTAAATGAGAAATTGTCATTGTTGGTCTTCTCACAGGATATGTTATTAGATCTTGGGAAAACTGAAGCTTTCACCAAAATTAAAAAGTGCATTAAAAAGCTTGATTAGAATAGCACTGCTAGCCGCGTTTGTTCATCTCAGTTTTTCAGAATATCACCACCACACAGTTTGCCCACTTATACTTATTATTTGACAACTCCTTGTCTCTCTAGAGCCTTCTGTTTAGCTAGACTGAATGCTAACCCCTCTATGGTTATGCAGGGCAGAATTTTGAATATACCATACCCAGACAGGACCTGTCCTTGCTCTTCTGGCTATATTGATTCATTAGCTCATGACCTCTTGGAATGCTGCTTTTATGAGGAACTTCGATCACGTTATATCTCTCCCCTTTTAACATAAAAATCTAATGCCTCTGTGTCTGACATAATGCCTTTTTTATTAAGTGACAGGGATCCCAAGGCTACATTGTCAGTGGCAAGATTTATTTCAGTCCATATATCCCTCAAACATTAGATATACACTTCTCAAGATCAATGTACCAAGGAGCTTCTAAGGGATAAAGGAAAGGAAAGGAATATTTACGCAGTTACCAAAACAAGCTACAGTTGATATTTAGCTTTAAATCTAAGAGGATTCTTCAACAAATTACTAGAAATAAATTTACATTGAATAACTATGGGATATGGGTTCAAAGAGTATTCAATGACCACCCTGTTAGCTATTTGAAAAGAGAATCCATAGAACAAGATGTCTTAAGGATAAAGAAGACAAAACAAAGCAAACTACAAACTTTATCCCAGCCCCATCTCAGATGCAAATAAACACGAGTGAACTGAACCTTCCTATACTGTCCCCGCTTGAGGAAAATGTTGCCAAATCTTTTGTAAAGTTACCCAAAGCAGTACAAGAAGATGTAATCAATAGATTGAGAACAATGTATGATGAGTTAGCAACAATTTTTAACTCTTCAAATAGGAGAAATAGACAAAGACCATATATCAAAACAATTACATCAAAACATTGGAGAAGTCGATAATGCTGCAAATAGCAACGTTGTCCATCTAGAACCAAGAGTTATTGTTAAACACTTGACTACAAACTCATGTGTGTGTTTTAACTCTGATAATGATATAGAAAGGTTATCCCCAAGTAAAAGGTTGTGAAAATATTTAAAGGGAAAAACCTTCGTTAAAAATAATGTCTATTAATATAAATGGCCTCAATGAACTTTGCAAACAAAAAAGAGGGGTTTTTATGCTCACTAAAGAAAAAGCAGGTATAAAAGAAAGCCAAAAGCATTTAATTGAAAAACCAATCCTAGCCAAATTATTTACAGCTTAACTTAATCAAAAAACTAGAGGAGTGGCAATTTACATTAAACACCTTTTAAAAAGGTAAACCAAATTTAAAAAGAAAGAGGGCAGATTTTTGTTAATTAAAGGAGACTTATTTGGTTCTTTTTTAAAGGCCCAACAAAGCCTAATTGGTAAGAAACTGCAGCCCTACAGCTATGGTTTAACTTTGAGGAAAATGTAACCCAACAAGTTCCTAACAGGCCCTTATTAAAGCTAGTAGTGTCTCTAAAATGGCAGTGAACAACAAACCCTCCAAGAGTGTGTGCTAGGCTCAATAAATCCACCAAAACCTTATGCAGACCAGAGAACACAAGAAGACACCAAACTGCCACAAAAAACCTCCCTCTAACGGCAACAGTGAGAACGATGACAACAACAAAAAGCAGGCCCCCAAAAAACAATCAAATCACCCCCTCCTTTCAGGTGAAAGCCAGCAATTAGGCAGAGAAACCCCCAAAATCCAGACAGTGGAACTGTGAAACAGTAAGCAAGCAGTGGAGAAGTAGAAGCAGGGCCTCCCACCCAAAATAATGAAATAACCCCCTCAAACAAGCAACCCCCCTTCCACCAACCAACAGGCCAAGGCCTGCTGGCTTCTAGCAAAATTTAGAAAATAAGTCCCAAATACAACAACTGGTTTAAAAGGAAAATGATGATATCTCAAACCCTTCGATGTCTTCTCCTCCAGGCAGCAGGCAGGCAGGATCTAATCCAAGCAGCAGGTAGTAATCCAGCAGGTCAGGATGAGGCACCAGGATCCAGGAATGCAGAAGGAGAATCAGGCAGCAGGAGCTAAAGCCAAGCTATGCCACCAAACTTTCTCAAATCTCTGAGGAATGGCCTGGGAACTAGACCTGCTTTTATAGTCCAGCTCCACAATACCTTCTGTGATTGGTGAGACAGCACTGTTCTTCCTTACCTGGGTCCCTATTGGCCACTGAGAATTCCAGGCTCTCCTCTTTTCCCCTCTCTAGGTTGTCCTCTATTGCAATCCAGGTATATTGCACCAGCTGGCTTTGAAGCAGTGCAAAATGCATGGCTGCCATTGGCCACATGGGAAGCTTCAGTGAGCCTTCCTGTTGGCCACTCCAACATGCCTGCTCCCTCCCTCCTGCTGCTCTGGAAACCAGCCAGGGGGCAGGATTATGAAGAAAGGAGATAGCTCTCCTTTAAACGCAACAAGGGCCACAACATGGAGACTCTGCAGAAGGCGAATAGCCGAAACCCGAAAAAGCTGACTATCTATTTGGCTTTTTCAGGAATCGCCTATTCGGCTTTGGGCAGATTCCCAGGTTTTGGCATTCAGTAAAAGCAAAACCCGAATATTGCTGAAACAATATAATAATTTTGGGTTTATTTTCAGTGCAGGTATATTAATATGCACAACCCTAATGCATATTTTGAGCACTCTGTACCACTGAACACGTTTTTTTACAATCTTTCTCAGAGATGTCATGTAGATGTTTAAAAACATACAGTATAAGGTAGAATGACCTGACTTGCATGTTCCAGACTAGAATTTTAGAATCATAGAATAATAAAGTTGGAAGGGACCATCAGGGTCATCTAGTCCAACCCCTGCACAATGCAGGAAATTCACAACTACCTCTCCCCCAGGTCCCCAGTGACCCCCTAAATGCCTAGAAGATGGCAAAAAAAACCCTCCAGAATCTCTGGCCAATCTGGCCTGGAGGAAAATTGCTTCCTAACCCCGAAATGACAATCGGCATTTCCCTGGGCATGTAAGAAAGGGCAATGAGAGCCAAACACTGACACAACCCTTTCTGCCCTCCTTCTTGTGACCTGCCTTAATTCACAGAATCAGCATTGCTGTCAGATAGCCATCTAGCCTCTGCTTAAAAACCTCCAAAGAAGGAAAGCCCACCACCTCCCAAGGAAGCCTGTTCCACTGAGGAACTGCTCAAACTGTCAGAAAGTTTAGCAAAAAACTCTTTAGATTTAATTTCAACCCACTGGTTCTGGTCTGATCTCATCAGATCTCAGAAGCTAAGCTGGGTCGGCCCTAATCAGAAGTTGGATAAGAGACCACCAAGAACATCCAGAGCTGTATGCAGAGGTAAGGAATTGAAGCATAGTGTGGCAGTGGCATTCTTAACCTATCAGATGACAAAAATGATGCCAAGGCCCATGATACTGAAAACTGCAGAGAGATCCAGGAGAATCAACAACAACTTGTTCTTCCTGTGAATCTCCCGGTGAAGATGGGGGCATCTCATGATGCTGCAACTCAACGTTTGACTCCATAACCATAAGTGAGGTCTTACCAGACATTTCCCCAAAATGATATGGTAAAAACCATAGTGTTTTAGAAGAATCCTAGAGCACCCCACAATGCTGTAATATCACAAACATTAGATTTACGCTGCTCAATTTCAATGGATCAAGGAGCCTCTAAGGGATTAAGGTAAAATAAGTGACATTGTGGCACACCATTTCCCTCCCCATGTTCTCCTGCTACTCTATTGAATGGTGTCAAGGGACCAAAGCAAAGGGTTGGAGATTGGCCACCAAAGTGGGCAACCTGGCCACCCTAAATAAAGATAATCTAACAGTGAGGACAAAGTTTCTACTTTGAATGAATATGAGTCCAGAATATCAGTTATAAAAAATAACACGAAATAAATCAATTATAAAAAATAACACAAACCATTCTTCCACCTTACACAAATTAATGTATATCAAAGATCAGGTGGTAATTACCTCAGGGATGGCTATTTTCATTGGTTCAAAGTTTAGGCTTTTAAAGCTCTAAATGAATTGGGCCTTGATTATTTGAGCGCCTTGAGGCTATGCTATGTGGATAGTTCCTCCTAGACCCTTGTCTCTTTGCATCCCAAACTCCTTAGGCCTTCTGAAATCAGATGTGCAGATGAAATACAGGCAGTATATTAAAGCAGTGTCTCACGATTAAAGCAGGAATTCTAGGTGCTTCAGAGAGGAAGTAGTCTAACTGCTTGAATGTTCCAAGAGAACATTAATCAAGGCTCTTTGTTGTATCCTCCAGAGCTCCTCACACCCATGGTCATAAATAACAACTACAGTTGCCAGATCCAGGCTGGGAAATACCTGGAGATTTTGGGGATGGAGCCTGAAAAGGGCAGGGTATGGAGAGGGGAGAGACTTCAATAGGGTATAATGCCAAAGATTCTACCTTTCAAGGCAGCCATTTTCTCCAGGTGAACTGATCTCGCCTGGAGATCAGTTGTAATAGCAGGAGATCTCCAGCCACCACCTCGGGGTTGGCAACCCTAGTAACAATGCAGCTTTGCAGGATTATACCCAAGCTCCTAGAATATCTCTTATAGTACAGACTTCCCTGGCGATTTAATCATAAACTCAGTCAGGGCCATCAACTCAATCCTTGGCCATTATTAGCAGTTTTGGATCATGTCTAGCCACTTTAGGGCAATCCCTTACCTATGTCTTCTCTCTGGGTTGGTTTGCTCTGGGCTAGCCATGTGGGAGGAACATAATTTGAAATAATTTAGAACTGAGCATTTGGCTAGGAGTCATGCAGCTACACACTAGGATTATGCCAACATTAATGGTTTTATTGGATGTAAATTGTCATGTAGTATTGTCATCTGGTGACAAAGAATCATAAAGCCAACTGCTTACTGGTCTATCCTAACAGCAATAAATTAATAATGGAGCTTAATTGCATTCAAGAAGAATAAGCACTGACTGGCTTAGCTTCTGCCCCATACCACCCCAGTACCACGAGGCCAAGTATATAGAAGATCCTAAATAACAATTTTGTAATGCAATCCCAAAATATCAATGCACAACTCTATAAAATTACTACTAAGAATAACATTGCAGATGCCATTCAGAATTCAAGTCCAATGTGCATGATTGAAAATTGGAATTGTAGATGGTCACAGGTTGAGGACAAGCTGAAGACGACACCCCGGTATTCAGTCATTTCGCATAGTTTCCTCAGTTCCAGCTGTATCCTTAAAATACAATCAGGCAATGCATAATATATTCATAAATTATAAACATAAGATAACCATACACGACTAAATAATAATGGATCTTACCACTAAAAAGGAGATGTGTATGCATGAAACATCTCCCCTGGAATTCACAGCGTAAATTCACAGCTTTAGAAATGCATTTACCAGTAGACAGGAAAGAGACATTTATTCACTAGAATAGAAGGTCCTTTGAGACCTAATTAAAGGAACATTCCTACCTGTTGCAAAAAACACTACCCATTGTGAGAAAACTTCACCTGTTAGTTAACTACCTGTTGTAAAAAACACAGAAAGGAAAACTCAAAAGTGAGACCTGATGGTTATGTTGTTAAGGGGACATTTCTCTCTTATACAAAAAGGTGAAAACAACTACCTAATATAAAAGAAACTTTACCTGTTGTATAACCACCCGTTATAAAAAACATAACAGGTCAAACTCCATATTGAGACCTGATGATGCTATTGTTTTAAGCATGTAAATGAACTTAGCCTCCTCCTGTTACAAAATATGTTTAGAGTTGATGTGGTTATGTCTTGGTTTTTTAAGGCACCATAATACAAAAAAAAAGGATATGTTTCCAAATGACCTTTCTTGATGTAATGGGTAACCTGTGGGGCATCTATAACGTGTGAGCCTATTCTGGATTTGAGTTCTATCACACGGATGCGCAACGCTCTAGTGCCTATGTATAACAGATTACAAGGACATAAAATTGCATATACTACGTTCTTGGTAGCACACGTAGAAAAGTGCTGCAATGTAAATTTGAACCCTGTGCTGGTGGATTCAAAAATTTTAACAGGAAAGATTTCATACTGAACAGTGTCCACATTTATAACGGCCCATTAAATGGGGTTCAGGTCCTGATTCATAATCACTAATATCAGACTGTACAATAATATCTCTACAAGCAGATGTTTTTCTGAGTCCAAACGTAGGATATTGTGTGCAACCAGGGATATGTTACACTAGATGCCAATGTTTCTTCACAATATACTGTATATCAGCTGTATACTTGGTATAGGTCACGGATTAAAAAATAAAGTTGTTAGGGCCTGGTTTAGTGTGAGATTTGGAAAATAATGTAGATCTATCTTTAAATCTTGTTTTGTTCTTAGCCTCTTGAATCACATGGGAAGGATAGCCTCTATCATAAAGCTGCTGTTAAATTGTATGCAGCTGTTTCAAAGTCTTGTATGGAGGCAGTTCTCTTTAAACATAAAAATTGGCTAAATGGCATGTTTTTCTTCAGATATAAAGGGTGATGGGATGAGTAGTGTAAAAAGGCATTTTTATCTGTGAATTTTTATAAGGAGACACTGCTAATGTACCAGTACTGGAAACATATACTATTACATCTAAGAAAGGCAAAGAAACTGCATTGGAATTAGAAAAAAAGCTCAAATTGGGGTCTAGGGAGTTAATCCATCCACAGAAACCACAGAAAGACAATTCATTATGAAACACAAAAAAAGGTCATCAATGTAACGCTTATATAAGCACATATGGTCTATAAAAGAATTATTAGACAAAAGGAATCATTTCTCAAAGTTGATCATAAATATATTTGCAATAGATGGAGCACAAGAGGAACTCATAGCTACCCCTTTTGTTTGCAGGTAAATTGGTCAAAGATAGGACATTTTGGAGGACTTTCATTCATAGGGTCGCCATGAGTCGGAAGCAACTTGACGGCACTTAACACACACACACAAAATTGGTCACCATATCGAAAATAATTGTGTTCCAAAATGATATCTAATAAATCCATGAGGAAATGTGTGGGGGATTGTTGTCCACTCTTGATTGAAAACATAACTCCACTTGCAGTCAAGCCACATCTAGTGGTATATTGGTGTATAATGATGTGACATCAAGGGTGGCTATAATGCACCCTTTAGGTACTTGAATGCCCTCAATCTGTTTAATGAAACCCTTTGTATCTGCTACATAAAAAGGGGTAGAAGTAACGTGAGGTTGAAGGAAATAATCAAGAAATTTAGAGAGGGGTTCAGTGATAGAAGAGGAACCTGAAATTATGGGCCTGCCAGGAAGAGATTGCAATGTTTTATGTATTTTAGGTAAGGAGTAAAATACTGCTATTCTGGGAAATTTGGCTATCAGAAAATCAGCAACTCCCTGGTTAATATAACCTAGGGCAGATCCTTCATTCACCACAGTAGAAAAATAATTAAAGCAGTAGAGTCTGTGGGATCACCAGGAAGTTTTTTATAATATGATGTATTGGCAAGCAGTCTTAAATTCTCATTATTGTAGTCTTCCCAATTCTGTATAACGATGGCTCCTCCTTTATCAGCAGCCAAATCCATTAATCTAGTGCTCTATCAAGCTAGCTAGCTATCCATTTTGCAGTGGTTTCCAAAATAAGATAAACAATAAAACAAAATAATAAAAACAAAAAGCAAAAAAGCACCAAGACTGAAGTAAACGTTAAATTCGTAGCAGGGTATTAAAAGCATCAATTCAATATCATAAAGGAATCAGCAATAAAAACAACAGAAAAGCCAGAATCTAAGAGTGGCCATCAATAAAAGAAGCAACCTTCAAACGTTTTTAAAACAAATGTCAATTCCCAAGGCAAATTGCCAAGGTCTATCTAATCATACTATTTTATACTGCTTTTCCTCTGATCAAGTAATTTACAAAAAAATACAATGAAACCATTTAAAACCACAATTGCAGATGAAACAAAGTGATAGGAAATTACAACAGCATTCAAAAGCTGACAGATTAAATCAGAACAGTTCCTTCTGTTTGATCAACTGTCCAAAGCCATCCAGCACAAGGAAGGTTTATAGTCCTTCTGGAAAGCCATGAAGGAAGAGCCATTTCTGATCAATCTCCCAAAGAAGGTCCTTCTAGAGGCTCTGGGCAAGGCCCGCTCCAAACTATTGTCGCTGTTACCTCACATAAGGAAGGCATACAGCGTAGGGCCTGCTAAGGTCATTGTAATCATCACCGAGATGTATATGGAAAGAACTGGTCTCCAAAGTATGTAGGGATGGTCTTAGCCAATGGGCATCAGGGGCAGCTGCCCCCAGCCCCAGGCTGGGAGGAGCCCTGACAACCACCACTTCCAAGGAGAGAGGACAAGAAGAAGAACAGGTTTCTGCTGCCACTCATGCCCACCGCATCTGAGGCTTGGGTAGCTGGCTTTTGGTGGATATTCCCACCAACCTTGCGCAGGTTGAGGACCACCCCTTCTTTGGCCCTGGTGGTGGGTCATCCTGGACTTTTGCCCAAGACCCCATAATCACTGAATTTGCCCTAGAAAGTATTCAGGTCCCAAGCCATGAAGAGCTTTAAGATTTTTTTTTTAAAAAGAGCACCTTGTACTCAGAAGCTCAGACAGGCAATCCAGAGTTGGTTGAAGATGTTTTCCTATCCCAATATCCATTAGTAATCTTCACAGCATTCTGTACCAGCTGCAGCTTTTGAGCCATCTTCATTGACAGCCCTTTACAGAGTTCAATTCAACAGTCCCTAAGACTGAAAATGGGTGGCTTATCAATTTTGCCAACTGTTTTCATAAAACATTCTGGGCAGCCTGCAAACTATAGCCTTATTTAATAATTTGATATTCAACAGCTAAGGGTCTAGACCATGGATTGGATTCAAATGTTGCTTTCTACCAAAAGAAGACACTTTTGTCAATTAAATGGGCTACCTCACCTCTCCCCACAGCAGTCCACTGATGCCACAAAGTCGAATTCTGGAGAGGTAGTTTGTTAGTCTGTTGTGGCAAAGATAAACAAGAGTCTGACATTTAAAAAATCTGGCATCAAAAGCTGCAGTTTTCAAAAACCAGTAGGAGAACATTTCAATCTGGCAAGATACTCTATCTGACCTGAAAAATCAGTTTTCCAACAAAAGCACTTCAAAGGGAGACTCCAGCATAAAGCTGCTGAACTGGAATTCATTAAGAGTTTTAACATTACCAGCTCCCTCCCACCAACAGCTTGAGCAATGGCTTAGGATTTCTGAATCATGATGGGTGTTAAGTATTTAAGAAAAACTTGGACATCCCTACTCAGTCAAACTAGTGAATCGTGTTTCTACTTTTATTAATTTTTCAAATTAAAGAAGTGAGTTCTAGTCAACAGAAGGTTATGATAGAATAAAATACTGTTAATATTTAAGGTGCCTCAAAAATCCTGCTTATTTTTGGAGAAAGTCCAGTCTTCTGAAGGGATGTGGTTGAAAGCGGAAAGAGAGAGTGGTCTTGTTATAAGCACAAAGTGGGGTTGTCAGGTTGCCACCGCCAGCTTCCATTTCCTGCCACCACTCTGGTGGCCAGCAGGAAAAAAAAGGTTTTTAAACTGCTATTGGCCAAAGACATTACGTCACTTCTGGAGAAAACCTAGAAGTGACATCAGGTTGTTTT
The DNA here is from genome assembly GCF_029931775.1 of Euleptes europaea. Taxonomy (NCBI): domain Eukaryota; kingdom Metazoa; phylum Chordata; class Lepidosauria; order Squamata; family Sphaerodactylidae; genus Euleptes; species Euleptes europaea. Next base: position 49,095,062 of record NC_079313.1, on the reverse strand, counting down.
AGGAATCACCAGAGACTCTATGGTAAAACCATAGAGTTTCTGGTGATTCTTGAAGTAGACTGGCATCATTTCTGGGTTTTCCCTAGAAGTAACATAACATTGGCAGCCAATGGTTTCCCCCATCTCTCCCCCTCCCCCGACTCCCACCTGTTGTCAGCACAAAGGGAAGGTCTGTATAGCATTTAGGGATGTTCAGTTTGCATGAAACCAGAAAAAAATCTCCTAGATGGGGAACCTATTTATTGCAGATGGATAGTATGTGCTGTATAATGAAAGGTAGTCTATGAGATGCAGAGACCAGCCACCCGCTATCAGAGGTGGTAAGCTTTGTCCCCAGTACAGAAAGTTTCAATCTGCCCCCCAATACCCCAACTACAATGATTTATTCCCCCTGCCCATGAGTGAATACTGTCATGCTCTTCTATAGAAGAAATTTTAAAGATGCATTCAGGGACAACATTGATGCAGGGGCTAAATGTGACCCCCCCACACAAGTTGATGTCCTCAGCATGTTAAATGAGATTATGTTTTGCACGCACTCAATGGAACTTCAGATTGTAGCCCATTTATTTTGATTTCCAGAATTTCTGGAAGCCACTGAGAACTGAACCATCCTTGGTCTATGTAGCTCCACCAATTAATTTGCGTATTGCTGGACTTATTTTTGGAAACTGATATTTATATTAATTATGATCACTGTTCCAATAGAAAAAGAGTGTATGAACTGTGGATATGTTTTTTTAAAAATACTATTTTTCCCTTAGCCAACTTACCCTAAATACCTGACAGATTCTTCCCTGACAGTTACGGATCTCTCTTCACTGATGTGGGAACTTCCTGTGAGTGCTGCTTAAGTGTGCTATACACTAGTGTAAAGAGAAAAAGGGCCAGGCTATTCAAAGATTCTTATTGATTCAGAAATGATGTGCATACTAAACAGGTTTTCCTATCACTCCTTGTAGTCACGTAAGTGCAGCTGTTTTAGTTTCTTTTGAACTTAGAGATGTTCTAGGAAGCCATTAAGCTACATGAAGATGTACTTGGCTTGGAAGCTCTGGAGGAGGAAGGGGAAGACAAGATGGCCTCCAGCACTTTGCTTAAGAGAACAATTTCCTCCCAGCAATTTGTGTCAGTGCCAGGTGGAAGTATGGTGTCATTTCTGTCCTTCAGGCATCATCAAGCAGTGGTGCAAACAGAAATTCTCCTACTTTGTACATTCTACTAATTCTTGTGTTTGGTGTCTTTCAATTCTGGCCCATTTGTTGCCTATAGAAAAACAAGCAGATGGGTTATTAGACTTTTTTAAAAAAAGGGTTACACCCACATCCCACCTCACCACAATACCTGGTTTTTGCTTTGTTACATTTTTACACTGCCCTTCCTCCAAGGAATAGAGTAGCATACATGGTTTGCCCTCTTCTGTTTTGTCCTCCTCACAACAACACTGTGATGTAGGTTAAGCTGAAGGTAACTGCCTAAGGCCGCCTAAAGGACTTCATGTCTCAGTAGGGACTTGAACCCAGGTATTGCAGGACTTTACCCAACATTCTAATCACCTCACTCACACTGGTTCTGAACTGGTGCCCTGAGAAATTACTGTTTACAAAGAAAAAGTGCTAGGAAGTATTGAACATAAAACACCAAGCTTCTCATCTAGTTTAACCCACTGGTCTCAGTTGTTTAGATACAAATTGAGGGAGATGTACTTTTATTATTATATCCAGGACCAGCCCAGGATGTTGTTAGCACACTTTTTGTTTATTCTGTTTACTTAAAGTGTATTTCTGTATCTTTGATATTTTGCAAGCTGCTTTTTTGCAATCCCCTCCCAACTCATTTCAAAATTTAAGTGCAACGCTTACCCTGCAAGGTAGAGGCCTTGCTGGGGAAAAGATTTTTACACTCCCAAAAATGTCTTAGTTTTTTGGTAGGTGGCTTCACACTCACACAAGACACTTAGATTTAGGCTTGGAATCCCAAAATCAAAAGACACAATCTATTTAAAGGCTAACAATTTATTTATAAGATTTATGCTGGTTTACAGGAAAGAAAAAGTCTTGCTTAAAAGTTTTAAGCAAGAAAATAACAAAATGATTTAGCATAGCTAACTCATACAATACTCCAGTTTTCCAAGGTTCACAAAATTGTCAAGGCTTTTTCAAAAGCTGGCACGCTGCTAGCACTAATGAGGCGTCTTTATAGATGCCATAAATCACTGCACACACCGGCCGCAGCCCACTTGAAGACCCTAGCAGAGTTGTTCAGACAGCTGGAGTTGAGGGGAAAAGTTATATCAGCGGAGGACCGGGTGTATTTGCTTTTGAGTTCTCTGGATGCGAGCTTTGATGTTTTAGTAACCTCGCTGGAGAGCCTGGCAGCAGGGCAATTAACCTATGAATACTTGACGGGACGAATTCTGGAAGAAGAGGAACGACGGGAGGAAGGACGTAAGCAGAAGACAGCAGCCCAGCTGAGATACACCCCCGAGGTTAAATCAACGAATCGCCCATCTGCCGAGACCTCAGCCCCCCAGCGCGTTTTTCATCCCAGGCAGAGAGACTGGATAGAGTCTACGCCGAGGACTGCAGCCGAGCTGTTTAGACAACCCCGAGACGGGCAAGAGGTCTACTCAGCGCAGAGCCAGTGGCAGCAGCAGAGGGGAGGCGACGGAAGGCAGAGTAGGAGCTACAAGCAAGATGAGGAATGCGCGATGTTTGTCAGAAAGTGTTTTCTTTGTGGGTCCTCACAACATTTGAAAAGACATTGTCCCCAGTTGGCCAGGAATAAGCAACCAAAGAGACAGTCAGTGAATGGAACTTACACTGCTGTTGTGCTGGCAGAGGCTGGAGACAAAGAGAACATTTGGCTCTTGGACAGTGGGGCAAGTACATGTTTTGTTAACAAAGCTTCCATGTTGGTTAACCAAAAGCAGTCTGCTAAGTCTAATGTAAGTCTAGCAGATGGGAGACACTTAAAGGTACACTCTGAAGGGGAAGTGTTTTTCCCAGAGTTAAAGCATAAGTTTCAAAATGTACTATGTGTGCCTGAGTTACAGCATAGTTTGCTAAGTGTTTCTGTGCTGGCTAAGACTGGTTTTAAGGTGCAGTTTGAAGAAAACACCTGCCAGATAAGCCAGGGGGAGGTTGTAATGTTAGAAGGGCACTTGCAAAAGGATGTCTATGTGGTGCATAGAAGGATAGGAGAAACTTCTATGGTAGTGGAGTCTGTGAATAAAAATCCACATAATGAGTGCATACACCTTCTACATAGGCGTTTTGGCCACGCCTCCTTTTCCATTCTAAAGAAGACCCTGAGTGTGTTAGGGAAGGATGACATTAAGTTGAATGGGTGTAATTCTTTCCTAGATTGCACTGTCTGCAAATCTGTTAAAAGCAGACGTAGTCCAGTGGCTAAGGTAAGCCGAAGGGTGGCTACCAGACCTCTGGAAATTGCTCATTTAGATCTCTGTGGTCCATTTCCTGAGAGTGTGTCTAAGAACCGGTACGCTTTATGCATTGTGGATGATTTTACTCGTTATGGCTGGGTGTATCTGCTGAAGCAGAAAAGTGAGGCATGTCAAACCATCAAGTATTGGATTAAAAGGGTGGAAAGGCAGCTAGTGGAAAGGTATCTAGTATACAATCTGACAGAGGCGGTGAATTTGTCTCTAGTGCATTTACCCAGTGGTTAGAAAGCAAGGGAATTGAGCACAGATTGGCTAATCCCTGTGTTCCTCAGGAGAACGGTGTGGCTGAGAGGAGGATTGGTTATCTAAAGTCAATGTTGCAAGCTTTGATAGAGGATGCTAATCTAAAACCCAGGTTCTGGGGGGAAGGCATCAAGGTGGCTTGTTATTTGATTAATAGACTTTGGACCTCCAGCATCAACAATATTCCCTACAAGGCATTGTACAATAGAAATCCCTCTTTAAAGCATTTAAGAGTGTTTGGTACAAAGGCTTGGGTGGATATACCTTTAAAGAACCGCAGAGCAGGTGGCAAGAAATCCAAACCGCTGATTTTTCTGGGATATCAGAATGCAGCAAAATCTTATCGCTTTGCTAATGATCAGAACCAGGTGTCTTTTAGCAAATCTGCGAACTTCGGAGAATCTTTTAATTGGCCACGCTTACATGGTACTGAGAAGGTTTCTGAAGAAGTTTTATTGCCGGCTAATGGACAGCCAGAGGCAGATGAAAGTGTTTTTCCTGAAGTTGTTGCAAGCAGGGAAACAGTAAAGGTTGAGACTCCAGAAGGAGGGGAGTCTAGTGGCACGGTAGTCAGACGGTCAGACAGAAGTAATAAAGGAGTACCTCCACAAAGATATGGTTTTGAAGAATGTGACTTAATCAACCACGTGTCTGTAACGGAACCTGCAAGTTACAAGCAGGTGCTTTCTCTTGGTGATAGAGAGAGAGATTTATGGCTGCAAGCCATGGGTGTGGAAATGAATGCTTTGAAGGAGCACAAGGTAGTTACACCAATGGGACAACCTGTGATAGGTTGCAGGTGGGTTTACAAACTCAAGCAGTTGGCTGATGGTACTGTACAAAGAAAAGCCAGACTAGTTTGTAAAGGGTTTGCTCAAAGGAGATTTGTTAACTTTGATGAAACTTTTTCACCCACAGTTCGTTGTGAAACCATTAAAACAGCCCTGGCAGTTGCAGGGTTGAAAGGTCTGAAGGTTTTCCATTATGACATTCAGACAGCTTATCTAAATGCACCTTTGGTAGAAGAAGTATACATGACTCAAATTCCAGGGTTTGAATTAAAGGAAGAAGGCAAAGTACTAAAGCTGATCAGAGCTTTGTATGGTTTGCATCAATCGGCCAGAGAGTGGCACAAATGTTTAATTGAGGCTGTTAAAAAGTTAGGCTTCACACAGAGTGTTGCTGATCCTTGTTTGTTTTCAAGGTGCACAGGTCAGAAGGAGTCATACGTGCTGATTTACGTGGATGATTTGTGTGTAATAACCAATAATGAGAGGGACCAGGAACAATTTCAGAAACAGCTTGGAGAACGCTTTAAACTGAAATGTTTGGGAGAGATAAGAAATTATCTTGGGGTAAAAATAAACAGAGACAGTAAAGGTGTTTTTTACTTGTCTCAAACAGAAAAAATAAAACAGTTGCTGGAAAGGTTTAGCATGCTTGATGCTAATGCAGCTGAAACCCCAATGGTCACAGGTTATTTATGTGAAGAGTCTCAGGAACAAGAAGAGTGTGACAAATCTCTGTATCAGTCCCTGATAGGAAGTTTGTTATATCTTGCTTGTTGGACTCGCCCAGACATATATCAGGCGGTACATTGCCTGAGCAGGAAAAATATGTCACCAAAGCAGAGTGACTGGAAAGCAGCTAAGCGTGTACTCAGATACCTGAAGGGATCTGTGAACAAACAGTTATGCTTGAATGCATGTAATGGGGAACTGACTGCGTATGCAGATGCATCATGGTCAGATCAGGGGAACGCGAAATCAACGACCGGGTATGTGTTGTATTTTGGTGAAGCACCCATACATTGGAAATCTGTAAAACAGTCATTTGTAGCCATGAGTTCATGTGAAGCAGAATATAGTGCTGTGAGTGAATGTATAAATCAGGTGGAATGGTTTGTCTATCTCATGAAGGAACTCAATGTGTCTGTACAATTACCAGTAAAGGTGTATACTGACAGTCAATCAGTGCTACAACTTGCGACTGAGCAAAACTTTAAAGGCAGAAGTAAACATATAAGAATCAGATATGTCAATGTAATTGAATCTGTGAACAAAGGCTTGGTATGTATTGTAAAGTGTGCCAGTGCTGGTAATGTGGCAGATCTATTTACAAAAATTGTGGATTGCAATAGATTCATGAAACTAATCAAACTAATCTGAAATCCTTGAGAAGGAGTGTCAAGATTACAAGTCTGTCAGATAGTTTGACAGGTGCAGGATAGATCAGTGAGATCTAAGGATGATGTAATCAGCCTGGAAAGTACCTGGGGAGCTAGAGAAAGCTGGCCTGATCCAGTTAGAGCCAGGTGGCTGATGCAATGCAGTAGCAATACCAGGATAATTGGATATCTACTGTGATTGGTGGCTGCAACCACCAGGTGTATATAATGAAGTGAAACCGCAGTTCTATGCGGGATGTTATGAGCGGAGAGTGTGAAAGGAGTATCTGTATATATTTCTGCACTGTACAAATAAACTGCACTTTTCTATGTGGCCGTGGACTTTCTGATGGGTATCCTGGACAAGACTGCTAATCCGCTTGGCTTCCGCATCACTTTCAGCATACAAGAGTTTCAAAAGGTTGTCCAAAGGTTTCTCCAAAAGGTCAGCTTGACCAGAGTTTCCCCCTCAAGGGCCAAAATCAAATGGGTTGTGATGCCGCCTGCACAGCCTTCTTGCTGTGCCCCCAACGAGCATGATTTGCTCAGGACTGGTCTGTCCTTATATCCATTTTCTCAGTGGCATGAGCTCATAGAAGCCAATTGAGAAAACAAAAGTACTTAGCTGTTAATTAATCGCTTGGTCAGAATGCTGACTCACTAATTGATGTTCAGGTGATGAGGCCTGCAGAACTCCGGTACCTGGACATCGTCATGATGGCTAACTGATTAATTACCGTGGCAACGCACGGCCTTGCATTCCAGAAAGGGGAGAGAAGGCCTTAACGAGCACCAGCTGGTGCCTACCTTGCTCCCTCCACAAAAGCAGTTTTCAAAAGGAAACTATTTTTCTGTTCTAACATCCCAATAGCACAAATTTCATAGGCCTCCAGGCCTGAACCAAGGAAATCATGAACCCCAAGAAACTGAGGGTCCTCAGCTTCTTGACAAGGTGGTTAATACATTTCGAAATGAAAAGAAAGGAAGGGTCATTATAACCTTAATTTGTTTTCCATAAACTTTGGAATGGTTTAGATGCATGTTTAATTTCTTTCTGGTTTGTATATAAGATGAAATCATGCCATATTTTGTAAAAATCCAATATATTAGCCTTGCCTTTAATAACTCTAAGTTGATGTGTCAATTTTTCTGCCATAGCTATTTGCCACAGTTCAGAATACCAAGAGTGTAACATTAAAAATTCTGCCGTTTTCCAATATCTTGCTATAACCCTCTGAGCGGCTATTAACATAAACATTATTAATCCTTTAGATGTTACTTTTTGGTTTTGCTCCCCCCCCCCCATATTGATAGCAGGGCCAATGCAGGTGTGGCATAAATGTTTTGATGCGTGATATTTGAAATTTCTGCAAACATTTCCCCCCAAAACTGAGATACTAGGGGGCAAGTCCACCACATATGAATATAATCGCCTGGTTGTTTGCACTTTCTTCATATACGTTAACTATAAATTTTTTGTTTCCATTTTTACAAAGAGATTGCAAAGATATGTTGCAAAGTTAATTCATCCAGATCAAACTGGTTTCATTCCGAAAAGATATATGAGAGACAACGTAAGATTCATTCTTAGCACTATAAATCATATTAAATCCCCCTCTCAAAAAGCAGCATTCATTTTTTTAGATGTGGAAAAAGCCTTCAGTAATGTTTCTTGGGGCTTTATTTACAAAACACTAGAGCAGACTGTGGTAACAATTTATTAAATATTTATAAAGCAATTTATTCCAACCAACAAGCCAGGCTCCTCATAAATGGAAAACTTACTGAGAACTTTACTATCAATAAAGGTACCAGACAAGGTTGCCCACTCTCACCACTTCTTTTTGATTTAGCAATGGAGGTCCTAGCAAACAACATCAGAGCTGACCCACTGGTTCATGGTATAAACTTTCGAGAGGAAGAATTCAACATCAAGAGCTATGCAGATAATGTTGTATTAATTTGTCAAGATCCAATAAAATCGATTCCTGCAATCAAATCACACATTGAAAAGTTTGCTCTGTATTCTGGATATAAGATTAATAAAACAAAAACTAAAATCCATACTTTTAACCTCACAGAACAGGAAGATTTTTTATTAGCAGATATAACCAACTGCCAAATCTCTAAAGATCCGATCAAATTTCTTGGAATTTATATTGCCTCATATAATGATACTCTCTTTCAGTCAAACCTCACTTACAACATCACTTAGCCAACAAGATTGCAATATAAAACCTGCTCTTTTAAAAGTTTGGAACAGCTACAGAAAAAGAATGTCCATCTCCAACCACTCTTATGTCTCCATTTGAAGCTTACTACGAGCCATCCATCTGGAAACGCTACAAATATCTGACCTATCAAGACTTTATTAACAAATCTGGAGATGTTAAGTAATTGTCAATTTTAAAAAAAGAAAACAAGGACTTAAATTGGTTAACGTATTTACAGTTGAGATCAAGACTTAAAGAAGATTGTTTTAAAACAGGTGCACTTAGGCCACAAACAGAATTTGAAACTATTATCGTGAAACACTAAGACCATCTATTTGGTAGAATTTACAAGTTATTGTTGAAATATGATACAGGGACAGAACAAGTAAAGACTAATACAATTAAATGGATGCAGAACCTTGGGGAAATGATCCCCATCGATAATTGGGAATTGCTCTGTACCAAAGAACTAAAATATTCTATTCTAGAGGCCAGAGCATCTAGGCTGGCCTGCACAGGTCCCCCTTTGTAGTCCACTCCTATTGCTCATTCTTTCCCCCTGACTGTTTCAGGGGGAAAGAATGACTGCAAGCGAGCTGCTACACTAGGCTATACTGCACTCTGAGTCTGAGCGGTTACTACCCTGCTCTTGAACCTGACTCATTAACCTGCTGCCCTTGACATTTTCTGTCTACCTACCCTCCTGAGCATTAACCTGCAATTTTTTCAACCCCCCACGGAACCTAACTCCGCCCCCCCCGTAAAACTATACCTAGGCTTGCTTCAATTGAATTATTTTTTAAAACCTGCTTCTGACTTTCTAGCATAATAGTTGACAAATTTTTGTAACTACATCTTGTAGTGGAAGTACAGAATTCTTTTTAAAAACCTCAATTTATTTTTTCCCAAGCCCACAAGCAAAACCTAATTTCTTTTCAACCAAATCCCCAGTCTTCCTGAAAAGTTGACTTCAATTTTTTGAAGATTAAAAGCTCACCTTGAATCTTATTTTTTAACTACCTGGCTTCAATTGTTTTGAAGCCCAGGCCAGCCTAATAACATTTTTAAAAGTAAACCCAATGCGCCGATTATTATTTTTTAAAAACCCACTTGGCTTCTTCCTATTTTGCAAGCCTAACCAAAACTTAATGTCTTAGATCACTGAACCCTAAGCTGATTTTTTGTGTGTTTTTTGAAATACCTAAACTCTTACCTACACTTAACTGTTATTAAAAACTAACAAGAAATTTCCTCCAGAACCAGTGCTAACAATTACATTTTTCAAAACCAACAGGAACACCACAAATATCCATGAAGCCACCCCCGCCCCACAAAACACAACATAGAAAAATCTTTAGAACAACTATAGTAGAACAATTGTAAAACCAGAACCAGAAGAAAGCCAAATATTTTAAAAACAGGAAGAACTTCAATTCTCCCCCCAAAAGCACAAGTCCAAAATGCAAAGTAGTTAAAAATGGTAAAACAAGCCAAGAGAAGAGAACCCAACAAAACAGCGCTAGCCTTTTAAACCCTGTTAACAACAGTGCGAAACAAAACCAAGGAAAACTATCTTTTAAAAGAACCAGAAGGAAAACAGAGGCTCCCTCCCAACTACAACCCACCAGGAAAAAATTAAAAACAAAGATCAACTTGAAATAATATTTTAAATAATATTTTAAAACAAAGGCTGAACCAGTTCTGGCACAGAAGATCTTCCTAGGCAGGCAGCAGCAGGTAGCAGAATTAATCCAGTGCATGGACAGACCAGAGCCAGCATTCTCCAAAACATCTGGCTCTGAAATAGAGTCAAGCTGCAGTCAGGCATGCTTTCTATCTTCTTTTCCCATGTACAGAGATCTATGGGCTACAGGAGAATCATTGTGATCTGGTGGACTGTTCTAGTGCTCTCCCCAACACTTGATTCCACCTTCCTCCCTTCCAGGAAACCTGCAAAATGTAAACAAAAAACAAAACAATCTTTAAAATCCAGGAAATATTTCTGGAAATATTTGGGACCCAGATACCAGTATCCCAAGTATCCAGAATATCAATCTGGATACCCGAATATACCCCAAAAATGTGTGTGTGTGTAAAGTGCCATCAAGTCGCAGCCGACTTATGGCGACCCCTTATGGGGTTTTCAAGGCAAGAGACTAACAGAGGTGGTTTGCCAGTGCCTTCCTCTGCACAGCAACCCTGGACTTCCTTGGTGGTCTCCCATCCAAATACTAACCATGGCTGACCCTGCTTAGCTTCTGAGATCTGACGAGATCAGGCTAGCCTGGGCCATCCAGGTTAGGGCTACCCCAAAAATACTGATGGTATTTTTTAGGGATATATTCAGACTGGAAATATCTGGATGCACATCCTTATTAAATAAATACACTACCTTAGATTACCTCAGAGGAAGGGGCTTGGGAAGGTTTACCATAAAATGCCTAAATTTCCCCCAAAATTGAAGGAGGCTATCACAACCCACAGTGTGTGATGTTTTTAAGGCCAAGCTGCCCATCAAACTGAGTAAATGTGCAGCTGTCAGACTGAAGCCCTGTCAGTTTTCTAATGACAAATCTTACATCTGCCGACCAATGACTGAGTCACACATAACCAACCTGTAATGAGGCAAATGGATCAGGCTTTACTGACTCCATTTGGAGCCTCCCTTGCCGGAATAATGGGAAAATACATTTTGTAACAAGGTTGTCCCTTCCCAGGAGTGCAGCGAACTAAGTGAAGACAGGGAACTAAATTCAGATAAGCTTTCAGAAACGGAGCCAGTTACCCTCTGTCTCCCTCCCTGAGCTCCTGCCTCTCAGCTTCCCAGCTTCACTTCTTTAGGCTTCTGGACTCTTGCCATTTTGTGTTGATGTTTCCCTTCTAAATGGCATTTCAACATTAGCCTCCCTGGGTAACCACCCTCCTTGCCTGGATTAACTCTTGGGCACCATATGGCGCAAAAGGCCTGTCACATATTCTCTGAACGCTATTTTTTTAAAACTGCCAGACTGCTGACTTTGTTGGCATCGTGCCTCGTGGCTCTGTTAAATGATCTGGGAGGGTGAAGCTGCCTGAAAATAATTGAGAATGAAGTTTGTGAGATTTTTCTAGTGAAAAATGTTTTCTTGGTGTCTTTTCCACTGCCAGTTTTTTCCCCTAAATGACTTCTGTATCCTGTAAACAAAGCCTGTTATCACCATCATTTAACTCGATCAGATATCTGCTCCAGTCGACATGCATTCCCATGCAAAAAGGGCACCTTGAGAAATGAGCAATAAACACGTACAGCCCAATTTCTCCCCATATAACAATTCCACGGGGAACTGTTGTGCAATGCCAGGTCCATTAGCAATAAGACTTCTATCCTGCGAGATTATTTTATTTCAAGGGACCTGGCTTGCATGACCGAGATCTGGGTTTGAGAAGGCAAAACGGTTGCCCTAAAAGAACTGACTCCCCCAGGTTTTTCAATCCTCCTCCAGTCTCGGACAGTGGGCCGTGTGTGTGTGTGTGGCATTGATTGTCCAGGAGGCTTTCTCCTTCAGGGCCCTACCTGACCCAAAGATACCCGGCATTGAATGTGTTGGCCTGGTGTGGGGAGCCAAGGCAAGCTTGGCTATCTGGCTGGTGTACTGGCCACCCAACACACTGGCAGATACTCTGTCGAGCTTGCTAGAGGCAGCAGCAGGCTGGGCCTTGGAGTTTCCTAGGCTGATAGCTCTGGGGGACTTCATGCTAATGCCTCACCTTCTCCTCATGCCTCGGAGCTGGTGTCATCCATGCCGGTACTGGAGCTCTCCCGATTTGTTTCGGGTCTCATACACCAAGAAGCCACACACTGGACCTATTGTTCGAGGCTGGGATAGATTTGGATCAAATGCCAATGAAGAAGTACCATGGTCAGACCACTTTGTCCTGAAGGCTCGGATTGACTTCCCGCCTCCACCCTGTTTGGGCGATGAGCTGATTTATGCTTGCCTGCGGAGACTCATGGATCCAACTGGATTCCAGAGAGCTCTGCAGGATCCTATTTCCCCTGGCAATTCCCTGGAGGCGCTTGTGGAGGACTGGCATAGCTGACTCTCTGCGGCCATCAATGAAATTATACCCTGATGTCCTCTTCACCCCCACCGAAGCCGGTATACTGAGGGGCTCCAAAATATGAAGCGGGAGCTTAGACAGCTAGAGCTTCACGATGAAGGTGCAAGAACATCTTATAGACCGTTTATGAAAGCCTATGAAATGGCAGTGAAGTAGGGCTGTCAATTCGGTTCGGTCCTTCCAGGCAGGTTTTGGCTGCTGACTGCTAAGGGGACCACCATAAGAGGATATCACATATGTTTGCCAATCTCCAGGTGGGACCTGGAAATCTCTTGGAACTACAATTGATCTCCAGATGACCAAGATCATTTCCCCTGAAAAAAAATGGCTGTTTTGGAGGGTGGACTCTATGGCATTATACCCTGCTGAGGCTCCTCCTCTCCCCAAACCACTAGGGTCCACTCCCCAAATCTCCAGGAATTTCACCACCCAGAGTTGGCAACCCTAATAGCATAGAATTTAGCCACTTGCTAGTTTCAGCCCTAGCAAGAATTTAGTTCTCCTGATTGTGGGTGGATTTGGGGGGTGCTGTTTGGGGTTTTTTTTTCCACCTGCCTCACAATATCACTAGGAGGGCGTATTTTAGATTAAATAGGTTTGGTTTTGGCTGGTTAAGCCATAACTAGTTTTTTCAGGAATAGGATGGGTTACTCATAATAGGTAGGGATGATTGGAAAGCACCCTGAGACATCAGGCATGATGTAGGGTTAGGGTTGCCAACTTCCAGGTGGTTAAGCCATAACTAGTTTTTTCAGGAATAGGATGGGTTACTCATAATAGGTAGGGATGATTGGCAAACACCCTGAGACATCAGGCATGATGTAGGGTTAGGGTTGCCAAACTCCAGGTGGTTGAACTCAAGCAAAATTAGCACAAGTACAAAGGCCAAAATATCTGGCAAATACACTCCACACTTGGAAGTATGCTAATAATACATTATCAAGAAACAGCAATATGCAACCGCAGTTGACATCAAACACAAATAAGCACGTAGGTTCATATAAATTACATAGAACGCGAAGCGTTTAACGTATCAAAAAAGCAATGGAGTATATAAGACGCAATGGACTTCCGGTAAATTTCCCATTTCAAGACAGCTTTGTCAAGCTTCAGATTCTTCCGTATGCATGAAAATTCATTTTAGGACAAAGGTGTACCTTCCCTGTAATAGTGGACGGCTGGCTGAGGTGTCTGTGGTGATAGCTGGAGAGTTCCCACTATTACAACTGATCTCCAGGCAACAAAGATCAGTTCACCTGGGAAAAATGGCTGCTTTGGAAGGTGGACTCTATGGTATCATATCCCATTGAAGTCCGTTTCCTTCCCAAATCCTGTCCACCTCAGGCTCCACTCCAAAATTTCCAAGTATTTCCCAACCCGGAGCTGGCAACCCTATCTAGGGTGTGTCTGGAACAGCCCATCCAGGCCTTATGGTGGGGTGATGCGCACCTTTGGTGCTCAGCAGCATCTTTCAAGCCTAGTAGAGGCCTTATGGTGCATCAGGAGAGGAGAATGAGGCTTGGCACCTCTTGGCACATTAGGATAAGCAAGGCCAGCGGAAATCCACAGGCCACGTTTGGAGCCAGGGTTGATCTGTCCAACAAAAGCAGACATTGGTGGGCTGCCTAGCACAGCCCTCCCTTTAAATATGTTAGCATATTTAATAAATTACAATGTAGAACAAGTATTTAAGTAAACCTAGTTCAACCCTTGCTGTAATTTCATGCCTTTATTTGGAGGTGCTGAGGCAAGTGAGTCTGTCCTCACAAGCTAGTCCAGAGTCGCATAACTTGAGGCCCACGAAACCAAAGGCAGATCATCAGTCATGTATACTGAGGAACTCAACAAAGCATCTGTTCTTGCTGCCTTACAGAACCTCAAGCATGGAGCAGGTGGGAGGGGTGTACAGCAAGTGGAAGGCCAGAATAGGGGGCTACACGAGTTCAGGACTTGTGAAAACTGGGGCTGTTGCAAAGGACATTTCCTTCTGTTTTATTGTTAGGTCTTTTCAGAAGCCTTCCATGATAAAGGAAGCTGAACTCAAATAATAATATTCCATATCAGTAGGCAGTGGAATACGCACACACACACTTTTTAAAAAAAGGAAGAATATGTGTGAGAAGAAAATTGACAGGTAGTGTTGGTTGTTGGTGGTTCAGATGCAGCGGTGTAGGCAACGGAGGTGTTTTGTTCCCTTCTGATGTGTTCAAATGAAATATTTGTACAATGCGTCTGCACAAACCTTAGAATGTTCGGTGCTTTTTACTGCTAAGGAAAGATATGACTTTGCTATTAATTCAGTTTGAATGAAAGTGATAGTAGAGCCCACTGTACTTGGATAGAACTTCTGAACCACAACAGTGACAGGGGGAAAAAAAGTGTTTCGTGTTTGTTGTTTACTATGCACTAAGGGTAGGAAACGTCTTTGCTGTCATTACATCGTGTGATTTTTTTTGTACTGAAGTTCTTAAAAAAGAACCTGTGCCCAATGTGTAGAAGAACTTTCAAACAACGATATTTATTATACATGTATGTGCTGTATATATTACAGCTTTGTTGTCACCACTGGTTGGTGCGCTGTGGCGGAAACGAAAGGACACTTGTGTCTGGGGTGCCACGATGTGCCTTATGTCTCGGGGACACTGCTATTGACATAGTATTCACTGGTTCAGAAAGCGGATCAATGAAATTAAGCTTCAGCTAGCCCAGCACAACGTTCTGAGTGTCATATTTAACGATGAGCAATATGCATGTATCGCTTTTTAATATAATGTTTGTACTTGTCCAAGCTGTGAGCAGAAAAAAGAGAGTCAGATCCTTTTGGGAGTGGGCTTGTTTACTTGTAAAATATGTTTTATTCTTTATTTTTATTATTTTCTATAGGTTGGTAGGATCCGGAAAAAGGAAAAACAAAAATAAATCAACAAATCATTAAATACTACAACTATTTAAAAACGTGTGCAAGAAATTTAGCAACAGCTTGTAACCAGTCCATACAAACAACAATTTCCGGGCATGGCACAGGGGTCACTGGGGGTGCAGGTGGGAGGTAGTTGTGAATTTCCTGCATTGTGCAGGGGTTAGACCAGGGATGGGGAACGTCTGGCCCCCTGGCCGTTTATGGCCCCCGAGGCCATTTTCGGTGGCCCCCGGGAGCTCCAGGGCCCTGCCAGAGACAGACAGCGCAGCACGGCCCTCCCTGAAGCCGCAGCATGCAGGAACGCTGCGGCCCCTTTAAACCCCCTCTCGCCGACTGGCAGCTGTTAATCGGCCAGAGGAGGCGGGAGGGAGGAAGATGCTTCCCCCAAGCCAGCAAGGCAAAGCGTCCCTGCACTCCGCACGGCACAACAGTTTAAACCTCTCTCGCCCGCCGCGGAGGGAGGGAGGGAGGGAGGGGGGAAGAGGAAAAAGCCAGTCACTCCCGGGGGCGGAGCATGCGTGTGGAAGACGATCAGGTGGAGAACTTTTGTGGACTTGGGGGTGGGGGGGAGGTGGGAAGGCTGAAGCCCGGTAGCAGGGAGCTGGCCGTGTGTGTGTGTTTGTGTGTGTGTGGAGGCTTTTCTCTCTTTCCTTCCTTTTTCTGTCACTCTCTCTCCTATTCTTTCCCTCCTCTTTTTCTGTCTCTTTCTCCCCCCCTCTCTTTCTCTTTTTTCTCTCTCTCCTTTTCTTTTTCTTTTTCTTTCTTTCTCTCTTTCTTTCCTTCTTTCCCTGCTTCCTTCCTTCTTTCTTCCCTTTCTTCCTTCTTTCTTTTCTTTCCTTCCTTCTTTCCTTTTTTCTTTTTCCTTCTTTCTTCCCTTCCTTCCTTTCCTTCTTTCTGTCCTTCATTCCTTCCTTCCTTGCTTCTTCCCTACTTTCCTTCCTTCCCTTCTTTCTTTCCTTCTTTCCGCTTACTTCCTTTTTTCTGTCCTTCATTCTTTCCTTCCTTCCTTCTTTCCTTGCTTCTTTCCTTTCTTCCCTTCCTTCCTTCTTTCCTTCCTTCCTTTCCTTCTTCCTTTCCTTCTTTCCCTGCTTCCTTCCTTCTTTCTTTCCTTCCCTGCAGATCGACCGCAGGCTGCAAGCTGCGCCCCCCTGGCACCTCGGTTGCCTGGGCCTACCACTGGCTGCCCTCCCACCTGGGAGGAGGGGGAAGACCTGGGGGAGCACCCTCCAAGCCTTCTCTGCATAGCCTCCCCTAGGGTTACCAACCTCCAGGTGGTGGCTGGAGATCTCCTGCTATTACAACTGATCTCCAGCCAATAGAGATCAGTTCCCCTGGAGAAAATGGCCACTTTGGCCATTGGGCTCTATGGCTGTGCAGTCTTCCTCCCCAAACCCTGCCCTTCTCAGGCTCCACCCCCAAAACCTCCCGCCAGTGGTGAAGAGGACCTGGCAACCCTAGCTTCCCCCAAACACACACCAGGAGATCTACGCCTGGTATGGCCCCCGAACGATGTTATAAATATGCAAATGGCCCTTGGCAGAAAAAAGGTTCCCCACCCCTGCTTTAACACAATGTTAAGTAGCCAAAACTCTGATCCAGAAGTACTCTGATTGTCAGTCAGTTTCCACGATCAGTTTAAGGTATTGGTATTTGTCCCGCGCCCAGGCTAGCCCCGGGCGCGGGACTGCCCGGCGGCTCACTTATCGGGCAGGAGGAGGCGAAGCCGGATGGGGAAAAGGGGGCAGGGCCGACAGTGCCACAGCCCGCGGGAGCCCCAGGAGAACTGCCGGCCTGGCCGGGAGGGCTGGGGCCGAGCGACTCGGCAACGCCACCCAGTATTGGCAGGGTTTGCGGGGCGACGCCTCTGCCGGCCCAGGCACTGGGGCGAAGTCCCCCGGCAGAGGAGGAGCCGGGCGGGGAAGGGCCGGAGGGGCGAAGGGACGGGAGCGGGAGCGGCAGAGCACGAGCCGCCGATCAGCTGGGGCGGGGCCGCAGCCCTCCTGAGGGGGAGGGCGGATGGACGGAGCTGCCAGGGGCTGATTGGTGGAGCCCCTGTCAGACAGGAGGGGAGGTGGGAAAGGGGTGGAACCCCGGAGGGCCTGGCTGGCTATATGACGGGGAGGGGGTGGAAGGCCAGAGAGGAAGGGGTGCCGGGCGTCCCTGGAGCTGGTGTGGCTCAGAGGAGCAGGAACGGACCGTGGGCTGAAGAGGAGGAAAGGAAATCCTCTCAGGAGGCCCATTCTGAGGCCAAAGGAAGCCCTCTCCAAGTCAAGCCGACCAGGCCACGGGGCTAAGAGGCGGGGCCCGAGGGGACGGATCCTCACAGTATTAATCTTTAAAAGCCACAGTACCTCATCCTTTATGAATCCCAGACATGTGCTAAAATCGTCTGATGATCATCTCATGACCTTAGGCAGATCATGAGAGGGAGGGCATCTAGGCCATCTTCTGGGCATGGAGTAGGGGTCACTGGGGGTATGGGGAGGAGATAGTTGTGAATTTCCTGCATTGTGCAGGGGGTTGGACTAGATGACCCTAGTGGTACCTTCCAACTCTAATTCTATGAAGCCCTTCTCTAGATGCTTTCGTTTTTTGGTGGTTAGTTTGTACCAGGACCATAGCCTTTCCTCGTGTAGCACCTTCTCCTGGGATACTCTTCCTGAATGCTTACAGGCTAGACAGATCAAAGCTTTTTGGAAGTGAGGACAAATTCTCCTGTTCTGCCAAGTATTTCAAAATTGTGGGATTAGATTGGGTGGGATTAACTATAGTCAGTTATTACATATATATTATTAGTGGATTTAACAACTTGATGTTGCTGGCTACTTTTAAAATGTCCAAAAGAAGAGAGTGTTCAAGCTGGCATTGAGAGAAAAAAGTTCTATTGCATCCAAATAAAAACCACGGAGGGTGAGTGTCCAGCACACATTTCAATTATGAATCTTCCTCAGTAGGAGCAGCAGGACTGAATATTCCATTCCTGCAAAGGTGATTTCCTTAGATGAGCTCTGTCAAAAAGAATTATTTGCTCTGAATCCAGTGAGCCAAGGCCCATCCCCATTCCGCTAGTGATGTTGCTTTCCTTCCTGGCTGGCTCCTTGTGTGGGAGGAGAACACTGCTGTTAGCAAAACACATCCACAGGATCAGACCCACTAGTCTTACTTTTTTGGCACACACATGCAAGCGCACACATATATACATATATGCACATCTTCCAGAAATACACCCAGTTCTCTTCCATTTGGAAGATCAGGTTTCATTTAACTAGTGGCAAATACAGCCAGAACTAGCTTCACCGTTCTAGTACATGAATCAACTTTCAATATAAATAAAATACATACAATAGAGTACATTAAAATATTGGATGGAGCCATTTCAGTATGGCTAAATGTTAATGACACCCACAATGGTTTTTAATAGGGCTTCTTTCGTTCTGGTGTGTTGTTATAAATAAGGGACAGAAAAGAAAATATCAGTTCCTCCTAATAATAAGCATATGTTTATTCAATTAGAACTACTTTTGTATCTCAAAAACACACCTGTACTGAGGCTTTGGTAATAGGTGAACATATTTAAATATAACCAAATAATCAGCTAAACAGTTAAAAAGTAAGCAATCAGTAAAAATTCTTTAATGGCTTATCTGATTTTTAATTGGCTCTATACTAGTCAGACAGACAGACATATATAAGATTATGCTGTCCCATCTAGTCTTACTTAAGCTACGTAGCACTATAGAAATTTCAGTCTTGTTTTAAAAACTGTTATACTTTACCTCCTTTACACTCAAATGAAGACATTTTGTAGAGCAGTTTAAATAGGTAGTGTGTAGTAGACAGAAAAATTTTATAATGAAAATTCAGAGAGGCTTTGTTGAGCATGGAATTAGAACACCAGTTAATTAGTCTAACTCTAGTAGTCTAACTCCTGAGCTCCTTAAACTTGAGAGGACATTAAATTAATGGAAATAAATATGCTGTGACAACTTTCATCTGGACTTGATTGACAGAACTTCACATTTGAGCATGAATTTTAATATATGCTAGGAAGTTAAAAAAAATCTGTCTGCAACATTTTAAATGCAAATGTACAGCCCAGATGTTGAGCCTCCCAATTTCTTGATCAAGCAGTTTCCAATGTCAATTAATATAAATCAATTACAGCACATTGCTGCAAGATTTGAAATAGAATTGGATTAGGAGAAAAGACACTTTAAAATTGTGTCCTGGTAGGCAAATCCCTCGTATTTTCAGTAGATCTTATTTCATATCGATTCATGACATGAATAGGTATAAAAGAAAAATTCTTTTATTCCTCTAAGTGTCAGAGGTTTGAACAGACAGAAAAGGTACTACACAGGCAGAGCGAGGTTACTCTTCATCCTGATTAACAGGCTTTCTGTTATAACACTCTTCCATGTAAGGGCCTTCTACTTTCTCTCTTAGCTTCCTTAAAACTCACTGTAATTGCCCTTATTAGAACAGCAGCACTTAATGCTCAACATGGATAGCTTCAAAAACAATAAAGTGAAACATAATAATAAGACCCCGCCAGCAATAAATATCTATGTGAAACCTAGAAGAAGTGAATTGTCTTTCACTGGACCAAGTACTTGTTTAAACCACTGCAAGTGTCTACATACTCCGGTTCTTCATCAGCCTAGTTACACTGAGTGAAAACAAATTGAATGTTGTAAAATGTCAAGGCTGATGGGAGCCCTGAGGTAAAGTAATACCTCAGGGTAAGGAGGCGGTGGAATGACTTGAGTTACAACCAAAACATGAAGGGTCCCATGAGTTTACCTGCAGGTGCCACTGGGTGGCAGTAGAGGAAGGAGGTGGATCAGAGCCACATGGTGCAGGAATCGTGGCACAGTGCATGGGAAGTGATAATCATTGATGCCCATTCAACTAGGTGTGTAATACATTAAACAGTCTTGCAGTAGAGCCATAGCCATGCATGCTCTTGTTTGTGCCATCGTTTAAAAGTGTGTATTAGGAAGCTTTCTACACAATTAGTTTATGCACAAGAAATGTGAATATGCCTTGTTTGTTGGCTCAGGTGTGAACATCTTTCCTCAAGAGAAGATGTGCTCATGTGGCAGGGATTTGACATTTTCTCAGCAGTCAAAGAACACTAAAACATACCTAGAGAAATGTCAAAATTCTCCCAAATGGGGGATACATTGTAAGGGTTGTATGGAATGTGATGGTGTCACTGGCTGCTACTAGACATTGCTTATGTATTTAGTATTCTTTTTCCAAGAAGCAGTCTGCCTTCATTCAATTTATCCTCACAACAATCCTGTGAGGTAGGTAAGACTGAGAGTAACTGGCTCAAGGGCTACAATCCTAAAGGCACTTTCCTGAGAGCAAACCTCACTGAATAGCATGAGATTTCCTTCGAGCAGGCCAGTTTAGGCATTCTCCCAAGATCAATCAGCAGATTTCATAACAGAGGAGGGATTTGCACCTGAGTCTTCCCGATCCTGAGGAGCCCCGTGGCACAGAGTGGTAAGCTGCAGTACTGCAGTCAAAAACTCTGCTCACGACCTGAGTTCGATCCCAACAGAAGTCAGTTTCAGGTAGCCGGCTCAAGGTTGACTCAGCCTTCCATCCTTCCAAGGTCAGTAAAACCAGCACCCAGCTTACTGGGGGTAAAGTGTAGATGACTGGGGAAGGCAATGGCAAACTTCCCCGTAAACGTAATCTGCTTAGTAAATGTCAGGATGTGACGTCACCCCCATGGGTCAGTAATGACCTGGTGCTTGCACAGGGGCCTACCTTTACCTTCCTGATCCTAGTTTTGCATGCTAACCACCATGCCGTGTCATAGTGTCATAATTATTGATGAAAGAAATGGTGGTGCTTATAGAGGATACCTTCTAAACTCTGGATTTGATTAAATTATTACATGCAACGTATAGCACCTCATTTAAATTTGATGCCGATAAAACATTGTAAACCATACTAACTATGCTGCTCTCCTTTATTCATGGGGGAGCCCTACATTATTGAGAGGCATGTGATCCATGGACATCAAGCATTAGCTGCATTTTTCACCAAGACATATTAAATTTGTTTGACAGATCGCTAATGAGCTGTTGTTGGAATTACTGAATAGTCAGTTATCGTGCATTCATTCGCAGTTTCTGCACCAGCCCCTTGTTACTGTGGAGCAAGGAGGCTAGGACAGTTTCTCCATTCACACCTTTTGCCACTGGAGGCCTCTGTGAAAGGACTCGGCTAATTGAAGTTTTTAACAAACATGTTACCATCTTCCTTGTGCTGTTATTCAACCACACCACACTGAGGCGAAAGTTATGGCTTCACGGCAAGTTGTGCAGTCCATTGCATTGTATGCATTTCTCTATTGGCTGGTGCTTCAAGATGTGCACTGATCCTTATTCTTCTGCGGAGCAACAGAAGCTGCTTTCAACTTAAGAGTCCTCCCAGCAGTTGTTCTTCTCCAACATTAGCAGCTTCATAATAATGTAATGGAATACAGCAGAAGGGAGAAAAAGACCTTCTCTAATTTCAGCTGCTTCTCCTAGCCCCACACAAGTCAAGAAAGGAGGAGCTCAGCAACCGGTGGCTGATGGGTTTAATTTGGCCCTGTAATGGGTGCTCTCTATTCCATTCACCATCAGGATCCATATAACTTCTCTCCCAGTCTACTTGCTCAGAGAGATAAAGGCCTCATTGTAATGTCTGGGTTGTGTAAATGAGGGCTCACAAAATCGAATATTCCTGCTTTTAAAAAAACTAACAACCTTGTACGTATAAAACTGGGTCCATCTGGTTTTTTTAGGGTTGTCAACTCTGGGTTGGGTAACGCCTGGAGATTTGGGGGTGCAGCCTGAAGAGGGTGGTGTTTGGGATGTCCAGGAGATCTCCAGCCCCACCTGGAGGCTGACAACCTTGAGCTTTCTATGCAAAGGTTTTTTTAAAAAAATATATATGGAAAAGTGAGCTGCCACCTGCAGTTCGAAATGGCAGAACCAAGACACAGGTTTACATCCTCAGTGAAATAAAGTATACCAGAAACCCAAAGAGTTTCCTCAAACAAGAAAACCGTTATGCATGCACATCCTTCGTTCTATCTGCAAAGTGAAAAACAGTAGTTAATTATCTTCCCCCCAAATGTGATTCACAAATGTGTCATTGTAGAAAGCAGGAAGAAAGTAATTAACCCATAAAACAAAGGAACAAAAATACATTTTTGGAAAGAAGGGGGAACCTGTGCTGAAAAAGAGCTACTTCTGAATAAACATCTAGGAGCATCTTGTCCACAAGGACAGGCATTGCTAGATTGTAATGACAAATATAGCATAGAAAGTGCTAAGTGGAATCTCTGTTTCAATTCCACTTGCAGTTGATTGCAAAAAAGGGACTAGAGAGAAATGGAATAGTCTCTTAGCGTGGAAGCACCGAAGGACAAAATTGCCAAGGAGTCTTCTATGTTCCTTCCTAGAGGACCCCAGCAACTAAGTAGAATGTCTGCTCCTTTCTGGATAGCCCAGGCCAGACTCTCTTTCTTGATCACACTAAGTTGAGAAGGAATGTTGATTCGTTATGCTACTTTTCAATAACTTTGACAATATATGACTTTGACTGTCATACATCATATATTGTCAAAACTAGGTATTTTATGTCACAAATCAAACAGTCAGATAAAAATACCACTGAACTTCAGCTGTCAAATACAAATGCTAAATACTATTGCATGTCAATTGTCAAAATGTTAAGTACATTCACTGTGATTTACAAATAGTAATAATACTATTCATTATAGTAATAGTAAAGGTAAAGGTCCCCTGTGCAAGCACCAGGTCATTCTTGACCCATGGGGTGATGTCACATCCCGACATTTTCTAGGCAGACTTTGTTTACGGGGTGGTTTGCCAGTGCCTTCCCCAGTCATCTTTCCTTTACCCCCAGCAAGCTGGGTACTCATTTTACCGACGTCGGAAGGATGGAAGGCTGAGTCAACCTTGAGCAGGCTACCTGAAACCAACTTCCGTCAGGATCGAACTCAGGTCGTGAGCAAAGCTTTGGACTGCAGTACTGCAGCTTACCACTCTGCGCCACGGTATTATTATTAATATATATTATTAATATATTAGTAGCCAATGTAGGTATCAAATGTTCAGTGAATATTCACCAAATAGTTGAATATTTAGAGCCTGTCAGGAAAACAGTCAATATCAAATTTTGCAGAGGAGAATTTTTGGGATCACATTAGTTTTTGTCTTTCTCCTGGGACATCCTTGAGAGGGACCCCACAAATTAAACAATTTAAAGAAGGCAGAAGAATCAAAGGCAAATAGGAAAATATTTTGTGCAACTGTAAAGGTGGACACCTCTGAAATGGCAGCTTGAACTTGCAAAGGAGGCATTTTCACAGCTCAGAACTGCAGGTATTGTTGACCTTGTTTGACACTATTACAAAAGGTCACCTTTTCCGATGGATGAACTGCTTATGAAACATTCTCCAGCGTAATGAGTAGAAACCAGGGTTTTTTTCCCCTGTGTCAGCCTTGGCTAAGTATTTCTTTTCCTTGAATCTCTTTGTAATTCAGCCAGCTGATGCACAGTAGCCATAATGAAGGAATCACACCAAGCTGCATCCGGCCCTTTGAATTTGTGTGCTATGGGTGTTGGGTTGACACTTCTGGAAATCAAAGTTTAAAGCCACAAACATGTCCAGTGCAACTACACCAGTCCCCCCTACACTCCCCTGCTAAGCACAGATCATAGCTAAGCTTATCCTTGGAAAATCCTAGAACTTGACAGACACATGCATCATAGAACACAAGATTCTTTAAGGGATCAGTCAATCCAGTGAGTACCATCAAATGGTCAGATCAGATTACATCCGTTAGTGTATGACTAAGGAACACCTGGAAATAGTGATAAGTAAAAAACATTTTCTCCTTCTTTCTCCATCCCTTCCAGGTAGCAAACATTTCAGACCACAGGTGGAGGCAGACTTGTGTGTCTGAATGCTGCTCCGAATAACCAGTTCTCTCCATACGTATCAAAGAGACGGGTTCTAGCCTAGCCATGAGGCATAAATAGGTAAATAAATAAATGGCATCTTTGACTCCTCACCTCCTGTGGCCTTTACTGCTACAACCACGTAGAAGTATTTTTTTCCTTCTCAGTCACCACCACCCAACAGCCTTTTCTTTGTAAACTTGCAGACTTCTAATAGGACCCAACCAGTTTACAACTACCAGAAAGTGTTGGGATGGCTCTACAGGCTCTACATGTGAGGTGCAAAACAATGCACAAACAATGTTTCAAAGATCAAATCACATTTGTAGTGAAGATTTTTAAAAGCACCAATAACATACACTTTTTTAAAAAATTTAAGCAACTTGTACACAACACTAAGAACATTTCAAATAAGAAAATAACAAGAAAACAATTATCCAGATAAACCTAACCAGACTGTTATCATAGATTCTTAGAGTGGGAAGGGACCACCAGGGTCATCTAATCCAACCCCCTGCACAATGCAGGAAATTCACAACTACCTCCCCCCCAGCCCACACACACCCCAGTGGCCCAGAAGATGGCCAAAAAACCCTCCAGGATGCCTGGCCAATCTGGCCTGGAGGAAAATTGCTTCCGGACCCCAAAGTGGCAATTGGCATTTCCCTGGGCATGTAAGAGAGGGCCATGGGAACCAAACACTGATGCAACCTCTCCTGCCCTCCCTCTCATGATCTGCCTAAGTTCACAGAATCAGCATTGCTGACAAATGGCCATCTAGCCTCTGCTTAAAAACCTCCAAAGGAGAGCCTGCCACCTTCCCAAGGAAGCCTGTTCCACTGAGGATCTGCTCTGACGGAAAGTTCTTCCTAATGTTTAGCTGGAAACTCTTTTAATTCAATTTCAACCTGTTGGTTCTGGTCCAACCTGCTGGGGCAACAGAAAATAACTCCACACCATCCTCAATATGACAGCCCTTCAAGTTATCACAGCAAGAATGAGGCTTTTTGCCTCATTCAAATCCTTCAGCAAAACTGTCTCGTTGGTCCTTGATGCATGAGTACTTTGACTCATGTTCACCCCCAGACTGACTTGGTTGTTCCTTGGAGTTATGCATGAGTTTTCCGTCCCTCAGAGATGACCTCGCGCCCAGCCCTCACAAATTCCAGGTCTTCCCGATGCTGTTAAAACCTGATTCTTCAATGTCCCCTGAGATCAGCCCAGGTCAAATCATCCTCATCTCCATGCATAATCCAAAGTGCAGGGCAACGGAGCTTGGGGTGGGGGGTGACGTTTCTCTCACAGAAAGCATGACAGCCAGTTACAAAGCAGTGTTTCAAGGGGCAGGGACTCAAATCCTTCCTGATTTTTGTCTCCCACACAAAGTTCTTTCTGAGCAGAGATTTGCCTCACATAATAATGGGTTTTAAAACTATGCTTGGGTTTCTCTCTCTCTCTCCCCCCCCCCACATTCTTTTTAAAGAGCTCAATTTTGGGAAATTGTTTTTCCACTGGGGGTTCAGGGGAACTGGATGCTTTTCTCACAGTAAGCACTACAGCCAATTTCAAAGCAGCGTTTTCAAGGGGCGGGGACTCAGATGCTTCCAGATTTGAGCTGGTGATTTTGCTGGTGCATAGCATTTTAAGAATTCACACCAGAAAAGTGTGGGTCAAGCGAGCATCGACCACCAGGTAAAACTCCCATGCATAAAAGACCCTTGTATCTCTTCTTTAGTGTGTGGACCAAGTTGCTGCCCAGCAGACATCTTGCAGATCAACATGGGAACCAAAGGCTGCCAAAGAGGCCTGAACCTCCACGGCTGGCTGCTGCGCAAGCAGTTCCCATGTGGGACTGCACAGAGAAAACGACAATGAAAGTGATAAGCAATGAAAATTGAATAATATCTGTCACACTAGTATTGCCAAATCTGGGTTGCAAAATTCCTGGATAGTTGGTGGTGGAGCCTGGGGAGGGTGGAGTTTGGGGAGGGGAGGGACTGAAGCATAATACCACAGAGTCCACCCCCCAAAACAGACATTTTCTCCTGTAGAACTGATCTCTGTAGTCTCAGGAGATTGCCACCACCACCCCAGGTTGGCGACCCAACAGGTTCCACACCTGAGCCCTGGTTCAAATTAAGCCCCACAAGTAATGACCTGAAGTAAGCACAAATACTAAAAGTAAATTTAAGCCATCCCTATAGGACCCACATAGGGTTGCCAGGTCCTCCCTCTCAAGCAATGGGAGGTTCTAGGGGGCTGGGGTGGCCATGTGCATGGGCAGCTGCGCACATGCATTGACATCACTTCTGGTTTTACTTCTGGAAGCGCCACATCACCGCAGCCGATTTAGCATTCAAACTGCATTCAAAGCAGCCGCAGCAATGCAGCGCTTCCAGGGGTAAACCTGGAAGTGGCATCATTGCGTACACGTGGTCACAGCTCCAGAGCAGCTGGGTGGACTGGAGGGCAATTGCCCGCCAAAACAACCTACCTAGCAACCCTAGTCCCACAAAGCTATATGCATGCCTTATTCAAATGCTGACACATAGTGGTGGTCAACACAGAATCATACTTCCATCGCGTTAACATGAATTTTTAGCAGGTTGTTTAAGGAAGTCTGCATACCTTGGCACAAGACCCAACTCTTCCAGACCAGGTAGGCCATTTCCACTTAATAGCAGTCAAAGGAACTGAAACAAAGCAGGCTGCAGCAAAGCAATGGAAACTAAATCTGAAACAATAAACATGGCATTCACTGTAGTACTTGCTGAAAAACACACTTTACATCCTCAAGTACTCAAGGGGGTAAACTTAATGAGCACAAAATATTCTTCCCTAATAAGAACATACTGTCATAATCACCTTCTACACGTGATAAATAGATTACTGGGGAGTTGCAGCCCTTCATTTCCCTTCCCCCCTTATTAAGCTAATGCTTTAGCCATCAGATAATTTAGTCAATTCTCTAAAAGCAAATCACAGGTTTTCAAGACCCAATGGAAGCAATGTTGTGAATCTTGGTTTGAAACCAATTTTATCCAAATAAACTCTCCCCATTTTTTAAAAAGCTGCCACCAACTATTTTGTTGTTCAGTATAATCAGGCTCCCAGTTGGCTAACCTCTTTTGGAAACCATCTTCCTCTTTCATTTGAAGAAAAAAATTATAATTTACAAGCAGAGGCAGAAAACGTGTGAATGTCTAAAGCTTATGCAAATTAAGAGGCTATGCACACTGGTCCTAAAAATAGTAAATAATTACAGCATTTCTTCACCATCTTATAATTATAGGCCCCCTGTCATCTTTCCTTGTTCTCTATAAGGTCACAGTAGTATTATATAAAATTTACAGTACATTACAAATTAAAAAAAAACAATAATTAGCAACTGTGTATCTTCAGCTTCAGTGATGAATGCTCACAGTAGATGCAAAAAAAATTAAATACCAAGCATTGCTTTATGTGGACAATGCACACTTTCAATTTATTCATCAGCTCAAGCTATACAGTGGGCAATATTCTCTCACTATTATAATGCTATTTGCTAAGTCCAGAGTGCCCCCTTGGGCTGAATTTATCCTTAATGAAAAAACAAGAAGTCCAATCTTTCTCAGTCGCACCAGTGATGTATACCTCCTAAGCATATTCCTTTAAACTCAATAATTCTATTGAGCTTATTGAATTACAATGTTGAAGAAACTAGGAGAAAGAATAGGTTATTATTTGAAGTATTATAATGAGCATTCATATTTAGTATTCCAAAGATTTAAATCACAAAATAGCAGCAAATTCTCTTTCAATGTACATCATTTTTCAGTGTCCTTGCATTTTGAACAGAAAGTGGAAGGAAGGATGAAGCCCAGGCTTCCTGAATTTCCTATTGAAGAAAGGCAGTCTAGAAGGACTGATAAAGAGTGAGTGTGTGTTCCAGCACTATAAATTTTACAGAAATGTGCATGTATTCCTGCCTTAACAAACAATTTCTGCAATGGAAAGAGCTGTGTGTCCTATAGACTAGATGTGGATCAAGAGTAAGACTGGGCACCTAAAACAACTTTATCTGGTAGGGCCTCATAAATTTTAATCAGTAGGAAGTTTTTAAAAGTTTGCCTACAGTTTCATTTTTATGGAAAAGATAATCTGGGTAAACTTCAGATCAGTTTTCATATATTGCGATCTCACACACATTCCGGTAAATTCAATTGCCAAACTGCTTCTTGGGAGAAACTTTCAGGAAGAACCTTCATTTCTCAGTCCCCTTTACCTGTGAAGTCCTTGCTGGCAGATGATTGCCAACTTTGTTTTAGAATTTGTTTATCCACAAAAGGATTATTTCAGCCCCCAAAAAGAATACAGAGGTTCATTCCTGCTCTCAAACTGGAAGAACTGACCCAGTGACCCACTGACTGACCCATTGAGTGAAATGAGCCCTCTAGGTATGTACTGTAACCTGACACACACACACAGGATGTTTACTGAGCATTTAGTGGACTGCAATACATGGTTGTCAAATTGCCGTTAGCTCAGAGGGTTTCAAGTTGTGCAGGCCTGTTTCTACATACACAACTTTTATTAGGGCCAATGTAATCCCATTTGAAACTGATAAATACAGAGCAGAATGGAAATGTGGTGGTGAACAGCTCTATCCTAAGCAGCATTACACCCTTCTATTGAAGGCAATGGGCTAAGAAGGGTCTATACTTAGGGCACTATAAAAGGCTGATCCAGTGGTTGATTAGGCCAAAGAATATGAACTTCACCTAGTAGACCGAAATTAAAATAATGCTACAAAACAGAGCATAAAAGCAAGAAACTAAAATGTTGTGAATTTAGAAAGAAATAGTAATAAAGAATCCCCTAAGAAAGATCTGAACAGCCAAAGCTAGCCCGATCTCATCAGATCTCAGAAGCTGAACAGGGTCAGACCTGGCCAGAATTTGGATGGGAGACCACCAAGGAATACCAGGGTCACTATGAAGACAGGCAATGGCAAACTACCTCTGAACACCTTGAAAACTGTAGGGGGTTGCCATAAATTGGCCTTTTTTTGATGGCAAAAAAGGTCACACATACAAAGAAGGTACAGAATAAAGGGAGCTAATCAAACTAGTTTCCTGTTAGCAACCTCCCAAATAGGGTTGCCAGGTCCCCCCGCTCCTCCAGTGGGAGACTTTACTCACAGTTTGAGTGGTAAAAGGTCCCGCGCGGTGCAGTGCTTTCGGGTTTAAACTAGAAGTGACGTGCCATGGTGTGCAGGCGCGCGTGCATGTTTTCCCGCCGACCCTCAGCTGGTCAGCGGGCAGCGGGTTGGATTGGCAACCCTGGGCACTTGGCAACCCTACACCCAACATTCTGCAACTAGTTCTCAGCTCTAACCATCAAACCATCCTCTGATCTTATTACATCTACCACCAAAACAACACTCCCTCCTCCAAGAGAACAATCACACATAAAATATCCACCCCCAGGTGGAGCACCAGTGGCCAGCAGGAATGAAAAAATCAGTCAGCAATAGTGCAGAAGTGATATCTCTAGAAATTGTCAAAAACAATTTTTCCCTGGAAGTGACTTCATGCCATTGCTGACAGCTACCCCTCATGTTTCCTCCCCAGTCTCCTGCTAGTTCCCTGGATAGCCCAGGCCAGACCTGGCAACCTTAATGGCAAGAGTTGCTGATACTGAGTTGGGTAGGTACTGAGCTGGATAGGTGGTGTAACATTCCCATAGAGTCCATAGATTAAGACTACCAGAATCAGGAATTATTCAAACAAACTTTAAGATGAAGAACAACTAAAACTTCTTGCACAGCCATTGTTCTAGAACTAAGGTCATGTGATCCTAGGGCAAGTCCTCAAACAACCAGTTCTCTAACACTGTTAACTATAAAGGAATGTCTCTCAATTACAAATTCTATCACAACAGGCTGCTCAATCGTCACTCAACAACAAGAGGCCCTAGACCAAATTCACAAATCAGCCCATCATGTGTGTGATCTTCCCTTTTGCTTGTTCGCTAGGGTACTCACTCGGTTCTTGCTCTTAGGTTCACACAGCAGAGATGGGTGTATTCAGAACAACATCCATTTATCAGCAAGATGATACAGGGATGGAGGCGACTGTTTTTAAAACAAGGGAGTTACAATTCTAACAGAACCCAGCAGGGACTCCACCAACTCATACAAATATCAGAGGGGGGAACTAACTGTTCCACTGTATGCAAGCTAACCACTTCCACGTTCCTAGTCTGGCTACTCACCCAATACCAATTCTACTTTATGCAGGTGATGCAGCCCTTCTTTCCTACTCGAGGGTGGGGTTAAGACGACTTCTCCAAGCTTTTGCCTCATACTGCCATAACAATCTGCTTACAATTAACTATGCTAAATCAAAAATTATGTTTTCAGAAATATCCATCATGACAAAAAGTAAACTACTAGGGTTTGGATAGGCATAGGATCGAGCAACTGTCGAACTTCAATTGCTTAAGCTTTCACTTTGCCTCTTCCAATAAGTGGAAATTCCATTACTTTTGTCTTCTTGAGACTACTAAAGTACATTTAGCTGCAATTATGAGATTTTTTTTATCATTCAGGAGGGCAATTTATTCCTTTTGCTCTAGAAGTCTATGAGGCAATAATTAGATCTTTTTTGCTCTATGGAGCACCAATCTGGTTTCCTGCACTTTCCTTTAAAATTGAATCTGTACAATCAAAATTCTTACATGCCATCTTTCAAGCACTTAATTTCAAACTCCAACCTATACTTAGAGGCTGGCCTTGGTTCCATCTCCCTGCTAGCATGGAAAACTGTGGTGAAATTCAGATTTTTCCTATTAAATCAGGATTTTGTTCCTGACCTTTAAAAATGGGCTCAGCTTGACCCATTTGTGTCTTCTTGGACAAAGATAGTAGATGAAAGACTTCCAAGCTTACAGATTTCCTACCCAAGTTTTCCTCAGATCTTCCTCTAGTAATGAACAAGATACTCACAGATTTAGAATGTAGGGACCATTGTGAATTATGTTGTGATGCTAAAAGGAAATGTGCTCCCTCTTCCTGGGGACAGACTACCCTATCTTTTCCAGTGCTGCCAAATTATCTAAAATTCCTAACTATTCCAACTTTCCAAAGACTTTTCTTCTTGGCCAGACATAATGCCTTACCCCTCAACGAATGATTTGGCAGATTCTTAGACAGTCCAATCGATCAGAGAGTCTGCCCATGTGGAAAGGCAAAGACAAAAACACTTACCCATTTTTTTATTCAGTTGTGATTTATATTCTTCTTTAAGATCATCTTTTATCACCCCATTGATTTCACACTTTCCCTGTTTGTTCTCATGATTACCATTTAATTTATCTGCTGTCTGGTAAATATAAGGCTATTACTCTATCTGTAGTTTATTACTTAACAGCTGCCTGAAGATACACCGAAAATTATAACCAAGTTACGCCTAAATGCTCATCTTCATACAGGCGCTCTTTTTGCACTGGAACTGTTCCACTATATTGTATGCAATAAATACACCACATCCCTTCTTTCCTTTGGGGTTCCCACTCAGCACAATTCAAACATTACACTGCAATCTGCTGTTGGAATGTATGTTTGAAACCTAGGAAGGCCGCTATGAATGTACAAGGATTGGGTTTCTGATGCGTGAAAAGGAAATTTTTGAGTTGACTCAGCTGAGGCCATTCAGACAGGTTGGTTTACAATTGCATTTTAACCTTCTTGCACTTTACTTGCATATGTGAATATGGGCTTAGACTGGGGAGACCCACAAAATCTCATCTTAGCCATGAAACTGGCAGGATGAGTTTGGACCAGACATTCTCTCTCAGTCGAACCTTCCTCACAGGGTTGTTCTGAGGGTAAAATGGACCACTCTACGTATGCCATTCTTAGTTCCTTAGAGGGGAGAGAGGACACAGCTGTTATAAAACAAAAATATGCAACCCAATCCTAACTTAGCCCACTAAAAGACCAGGATTGTTAAGACTCGCGTTATTTTTGTCCCGGTGTATGTGTTCCAAGTATTCTGTTGTCCATAGAGGATACAAGCATCATTTTCTCCTTCTTTACATCCCTTCCAAAGCAATATAAATTGGCCTATAGTGAAGGAGACCCAAACTGCTATCAGCAATATTTCTTAAAGTGAACTGTCTTTGACAGTGCATTGTTTGAGTATATCTTTTCAGATGAGTGTGCAGCCTCTGTGTCAGCTGCTCAGTGGTGATCTTTCCTTCGACACCCTTCCCCAAGTGTATTGCATAAATAAACAGAGTCTATTTGAACAAGACCAATGACAGCAAAATTGCTTGCTTGTCTCTAAAAAGACTCTAATAATGTGCACCAAGGGAGAAGGCCTGTGGTTTGACAGGCCTCCCCCCCATTCCCCCCTCCTCAATCTAAAACATTAAAAAAAATCCATTTTGGTAGCAAGGAGAAAGTAGTTTAAAGTGCATCCCTAGATAATTGCATCCAAAAGAGTAATAACAAAATAAACTATTAAATTTAAAAACTTTCTCTTTAAAATATTAAGCAGCTGACAACTGTGATGTAGTTGAAATGCACCTCATACAGTCTACTATGTAGCTTTGTAGAAATCCCAGACACAAAGTCCTTTTGCAAACCATCATTTCTTGCAAAGGGTGGGAAGAGGATACACTTTTCTTGCTCATTTTCAATCAGCTATCCAGACAATGGAGTGGGAAGGAGGCATGGTATAGCCCAATCTTGTCAGATCTCAGAAGCTAAGCAGGGTCGGTATGTGGAAGGGAGACCACAAAGGAAGACTATGTAGAGGAAGCCAATGGCAAACCACCTCTGCTTCCAACTTGCCTTGAAAGCCTCTTTCTGGGGTCACCAAAAGTCGACTGTGGCTTGACAGCACTTAACACACACGTCAAGACAATGGTTTTAAAAGAACCCTTCCATTGCAGGGAAATCACATTTTGCCACCAACTATGCACTTCCACCTTACCACAATAAGTTGATCAGGATCATACATGTGCCTAAACCATTTCTGCATTGGCACTAAGGTTGTAATTTTCTGACTGCAGCACAACCTTGCCTTACATTGGATGAAGCCCAAACCTGCTCAGAGTTACTAGGGCAGAGTAATTCTACATAGGATTGTACCAATAGTCACCTATTGACTAGAGCCTGTGACATCAGTAGTGAGCAACAGCCCGGTATCCACATCATTTTGAGAACTTCTTAAATGTTTGTTTTAGTGTTGTATATTTTTACCTAGAACTTAAGCACAGAACCACCTCAGAAGCTTTTTAACATAAAAACCCAACAACAAAAAGACTTCTTCACCACTGCAATTTCTCAGCATTTTATAAATCTGCCCCTTCTGGTAAATTTAGTTCTGGTCTAGAATCATAGAGTTGGAAGGGGCCACCAGGGTCATCTAATCTAACCCCCTGCACAATGCAGGAACTTCACAACTACCTCCCACACACACACACACACACACACACACACCAGTGACCCCTACTCCATGCCCAGAAGATGGCAAAAAAATAAACCCTCCAGGATCCTCAGCCAATCTGGCC
Source organism: Euleptes europaea (assembly GCF_029931775.1). Taxonomy (NCBI): domain Eukaryota; kingdom Metazoa; phylum Chordata; class Lepidosauria; order Squamata; family Sphaerodactylidae; genus Euleptes; species Euleptes europaea. Next base: position 49,061,391 of record NC_079313.1, on the reverse strand, counting down.
TGGAGGAAAAATTGCTTCCTGGCCCAAAGTGGTGATCAGCACTACCCTGGGCATGCAAGAAAAAGCCACGAGAGTCAAACACTGATGCAAACCTTCCTGCCCTCCCTTTCATGATCTGCCTAAGGTCATAGAATCAGCATTGCTGACAGATGGCCATCTAGCCTCTGCTTAAAAACCTCCAGGGAAGGAGAGCTCACCACCTCCTGAGGAAGCCTGTTCCACTGAGGGACCGCTCTAACTGTTAGAAAGTTCTTCCTAATGTTTAAATGGAAACTCTTTTGATTTCATTTCAACCCGTTGGTTCTGGTCTGACCTTCTGGGACAACCGAAAACAACTTGGCACCATCCTCTATATGAAAGTCCTTCAAGTACTTGAAGATGGTTATCATATCACCTCTCAGTCTTCTCCTCTCAAGGCTAAACATACCCTGTATGTTTTTCTTCTCCAACAATGGGCTGCAATACATCTCTTTAAGAGAAATTGCACATGCCCCCCCCCCAATGGCTATCACTTCTTCAGCAAAGCAGTAACCCCCACTATCACCCTGGGGAGCTATGGAATGCCTTTTTCTAATGCTAAAAATTAAAACTGCTGTTTCTCCATTTGCAATGAACCTAAACTGTTCACTAATATGACCCAGTGTGTTTCCTGGTTTTATAGTGTGTTTTAATCAGGTATGGATATGTTGTTAGACTTTTTTAAAAAAATAAAAGATATTTAGCTCATCTGGCACATGTGAGTGGAAAATACAAAAGTCTGCCCTTGACTTCACACCCTCGATTGCTGCTCTGATGTGCTTAGAGAAAGAGAAATTAAGATGTAAGGTGTCCTACTGGGTCCTAAGTCACTGTAGGAGAGGATGGAGAACTAACCACTGTTTTTAAGAACAACAGTTCAATTCCTGGCACAGATTCTAGTGAGCTGCTGACAAGATAGGGGATTATAGGCCGTATTATAGCTCCTGGCTGTGGGGGAAGCTTACTTTGATATCACTTCAATAAAGAGCAGTCAAAAGAGAAATGCCTGGGAAGACAGTAGACAAAGTAATTTGATATAAACAGGTTAATGTTCTGCCTCTTTTACTGAAATCTGTCTACCTACCCACATATCTATTAAACAATCATTCAATCAATCAAAGGCTAGTGAATAGGGTTGTGCAAAAAAAAAATTCGGTACATTTTGGGTTTGGGTTTTTTGGTACAATTTTTTTTCAGTAAACCCAAAATAGGTCGAAAACCCATACCAGTAAATATGGGTATTTGGCTTATTTTTGGGTTTCCAGAAAAATTCAGGCTTATTATAGTCAATGAGGATTTTTTGCAAAGCTCCTGGGGGGCAATTTGGGAGGTAGAGTCCCTAAATTTGCAGCATGCCTCAAAAGGGCCCCAACTATGGGCCCTAACAAAACCAGTTTAAAAAAAAAAACGAAAAAGGGGAGAAAGCACAGAGCAGTGCCTGTGAGCAAAGGCGAATAGCTTAAGCCGAAAAGCCGAATATCTATTTGTTTTTTTCGGGAATCACCTATTCGGCTTCAGCTTTATCCCCAGGTTTTTGCATTTGATAAACCCAAACCTGAAATTTACTGAAACGGCTAATTTCGGGTTTATTTTCAGTTCGGGTTTATTGATATGCACAACCCTACTAGTGAATGATAAGTTAAAAGCCCTCTTTCTAACAAGAGTATATATTATTTTTCCTTTGAACAAGAGCATACATTATTTTTCCTTCTTTAATAATAATAATTATTAATCACATTACACACCACCCTTCCTGCAAGGAGCTCAGGACATGAAAACAGAGCTATTCAATCACAACAAACCTGTGAGGTAGGTTAGGCCAAAAGATAGTGACTTGCCCAAGGTCATCTTTATGTTTTGTGGCTGAGTGGGGATTTTGAACCAACAGTGCAATCCTAAACAGAGTTACACCCTTCTAAATCCATTAAAATGAATGGGTGTAGAGTATAACTCTCTTCCAAATCCACTGTGCCACAGCATTATCAAGAATCACCTTCATGTTGGAGATCCAAAAATATCCCACTTTTCTATATGGACTTCCAAGACTGCAGATCCAAGATATTACTTGGAGCTATACCAGTCCATGGTATTCTACACGTGATTCCTTTTTCCCCATCGCTCTTCTGAAACAACACCAATGGAGCTGGCTGCATTTTCAAAATACTTCATAGTTGCAGAACCGCTGCTCTATATCAATTAAACATTGATGCTTCATTACTCACATTTGTATGTAGCATGTAGTTTCCTCAGAATTAATTCCCAACTCCACTTCTTGTCTGAATTTTTGGTTGTAAATCAGGTCTTCGTAATCACTGACAGCCATAAGCCTGTGAAATCAGCATTCTTCTCTATACAGAGATGTAGAAAGGACTAGTCTGAACTTGGTACTAGGCTTGTTGATTCTGAGGAACAAACGATATATTACATGTAATCATTTGTTATGAAGCCCCAACAGCCATGTTATTTACAGAAAACCAGAAATTATTCTACAGTAGGGTTGCCAGGTCCCCCTTTGCCACCAGGGGGAGGTTTTTTGGGGGGGGCAGAGCCTGAGGAGGGTGGGGCTTGTGGAGGGGAGGGACTTCAATGCCATAGAGTCCAATTGGCAAAGTGGCCATTTTCTCCAGGTGAACTGATCTCTATCGCCTGGAGATCAGTTGTAATAGCAGGAGATCTCCAGCTAATACCTGGAGGTTGGCAACTTTATTCTGCAGAGAAATTTAACCCTTTCTCCATTGCCCATTTTTCCTCTCCCAAACTGCTCCTAAGTGGCTTTTTCTCATTGGTTGTGGTGTTAAAATCCCTGCTCTGCCATCATGCAGGAGAAATTGCAGTCTCAGCTTAATTTACCTTACAGGATTGTTGCAAGAATAATGGGAAGGAGGGACCATATATACCACCCTGATCTCATTGGTGAGATAAGAGTAAATAAATAAAATAAAATGTTGCTTGAATTCTGGGGGAAAGGACAGACTGGGAGGAATGGTTTGCAATAGAAAAACAGACATCAGAGACAGGATTAAGCACGGCCCCCACTTGTTCACTGAAAATGTCCTGCTTATGAAACAAAACAGCCTTTGATGCTCCATTGCATGTATATGCATGTAGTTCACTCAGAATGATTTCCCTGATTAACCTATTCTGATGTAGGGAGCAATCTTAAAGTGATCTATGTAGAAGTAAATCTTACTTTATCCTATGACACATACTCCCAGGAAAGTACTCATAGAATTGCAGTCATAGAATAATAGAGTTGGAAGGGACCACCAGGGTCATCTAGTTCAACCCTCTGCACAATGCAGGAAATTCACAACTACCTCCCCCCACACCCCCAGTAACCCCTACTCCTACAGTCCTAGTGTTTGAGTAGAATTGACAGTACCAGACTTATTTCCAGTACTGAATTTGTCTGAAAAAACATGTAGCATTTCCATTTTTCCAAGTCTCTTCTGAAGGGTTATATCACTGAATGTTAAATATTAAGCGTCTACAATTTTCACCAGAAGCCTTTTAAAGAGGCCATTAAAAGCTATAGTTATGGGGGGGAATGACCCTAACAGGAAGGAGAAGTGAATTTTGTATGGTCTACTTTTTGATTCGTCATAGTTCACTGCTATGTTTTAAATTTACAAAGTAAGAATACATAGGATCTCTTCTCAACTAAGGCATAACTTAACTGCATGACATGATCCTGAATATGCAACTTTGCTTAGGAACGCAAGTGTTTTGTTTGATTACACCAAGGTCCACCTTGTCCCACATTATATGAATCCCAATGTCACATTGTCCACCAGTGGATTGTGACCTGTTTTCTGTTCACCCCTGCCCTAGACCACACTTCTCCCCATTGATATTTGTGGCCCAAACATTTTAAAAGGTCTTTCTTGTCTCTTTTGGCGGTTCGAACACAACTAGGTTATCCATGCTCGTTTATACTGCCTGAGAGTCCTATCAGAATTGAACTATTCAGACATTTCCGTTATAAACTATCCTTTTAAAGGGAGTGCAACCCAGCTATGAAAAATGTGCTCTAGGCTAAAACTCTCTCAACAAGATATCATCCTTAGAGCGCTCCTCCTTATTCATTCACAGTATTTCAGAAGCCTCAGAACAACCTTGCTGGATCAGACCAAGGGTCCATCTAATCCAACATCCTGTTTTTTGTGCCCTCAGAATACAGTTGCCAACCTCCAGGTACTAGCTGGAGATCTCCTGCTATTACAACTGCTTTCCAGCCGATAGAGATCAGTTCACCTGGAGAAAATGGCCACTTTGGCAATTGCACTCTATGGCATTGAAGTCCCTCCCCTCCCCAAACCCCACCCTCCCCAGGTTCTGCCCCCAAAACCTCCCCCCAGTGGCAAAGAGGGACCTGGCAACCGAACCTCAGAAGGCTTACAAGCGAGGCAAAAGCCTCTCTCTGCTGTAGCACCCCAGCACCGATATTCAGAGGGTTACTGCCTCCTTCAGAACATGGTATTTGTTGCTAATTAACCTTTTCTCCATGAATTTGTCTAACCCCCTAAGGTAGCCACCTCCAGGTTGGGAAATTCCTGGAGCAAAGGGAGGGCGGAGTTTAGGGAAGGAAGGAAGCTCAGCAAGGGTATAATGCCATATAGGCTACCTTCTGAAGCTGCCATTTTCTTCAGAAGAACTGATCCCTGTAGTCTGGAGATCACTTGTAATTCAAGGGAACTCCAGGCCCTACCTGGAAGTTGGCAACCCTATGTGTAGCAGTGATTTCCACATGTTAGTTACTCTTTGAGTGTTTTTTTTATTTTCTCTGTCTTTAATTTACTATCAGTTTCACTCTCTGTACTCTCTTCACCCTGTACATTTTTGCATAAATCTCATCCATATCCCGCTCCCTCCCTGCCCAGTTATCCTTTCGCTATACTACTAGGTCCTCTGAATTTACAGCTTCCATTAAGAAAGAAGCAAGGGCTGGATCCAGACTACATTTTCTATCAACAGAACTTTCCTGACTCCCCCCTTCCACTGCAGCCCACCGAACTCCACAATATGCTGCTCCTGGGAGACATGGGAGCCCAAGGAATGACATGAGTGACATCTGCAGCAGGAAGGGGGCATATCAGTGGAAATTGCCAATTTAGTCCGGATCAAACCCTATATCTCTACCCCTTTTATTATGGAGGTTTAATAGGAAAGACACACAGATGCAACAAAAGAGACTTATTTCTATGTATTGATCATCAGGGATTTACAAACTGTTTGAATGACCACAGAAGCTGAACTCTCTGTTGAAACTCACCATCTTCTATCTGCATTAAGACTGAAATACCAAATCAAATTCAAAGAAACAGACTGGGGATTTGTTGAAAGGGGAAATAGCACAATCAACCCCTCTCCCTGATTTCTAGTAGCCAAGGCAAAACAAAGTTCCATGTTCTCACTGGATCATGGCCTTCATTGTTACTAGAGCTGACCTTTTTTTTTGCCATCAGGTTACAGCTGACCTATGGCTACCCCAGTGGGGTTTTCAAAACAAGAGCCATTCAGAGGTGGTTTGTCATCATGACCCTGGTATTCCTTGGAGGTCTCCCATCCAAATACTTGCCAGGGTCAACCCTGCTTAGCTTCTGAGATCTGACAAAATCAGTCTAGCCTGGGCTATCCAGGTCAGGGCAAAGTTGACCCTACATTTTGCCTAGAATGAAATCCAAAGTACAATTGAAAGTTACTCATCAAAATTCAAAGGAAGCTAAAACAGTTTTTTTTTTAAGACCAGTGAAAGGTCTCAGGGAAATTCCCTCCATTCCTAAAATAATTTCCTTTTCAACGATATTGAGGATATATTGGTTAGGGATGCTGGCAAGCAGAGCTTTGAGAAAACCAGCTATTGTTTTCCCTCCATCTGGCCCCAAGAGGTGAGTAATGCTCCAGGCATGTGATCTTGACTTGCAGCAATTTTTGTACATAAGATTGGTACAAGCACACAATACATCATTTTTCCCTTCAGTGTGTAGAATGAGATTATATATGGGTAGAGGATACTGAGGTTCAGAGCTTCAAGAAAGCAATCTTTCCTGTATTCCTCTGGCCAGTCTGGGAAGTGTTCCAAGTGTACAATCTGACTTCACAGCTAGTTGACCAACAAGTACACAATATTTTGTCTTATTTCCCCCTATATGGAGAACAAGATAATATATGAGTAGAGGTTTCTGGTATATGGGGGATGGTAAAACCAGTTATCCTTTTCCCTCTTTCCCTACATTTATTTCCTATTATTCTGTCTATTTCTATAACACTACCAATGCCTATAGTGATTTACTGAGCAACCTTTGCAAAAAATAAACAAGTCCCTGCCCCAGAAGATGAGCCAGTATGTTCACATGCAGTATACTTCTGTGTACAGATGCTGTAGTCAAAAACTTACAAAATGATATCATCTTCATGCCCTAAGAGACATCTCTGGCTGGCAGCAATTGGAAATTGAAAACTGACCCTAATGGAGCTTGATCTGATCCAATAAAGAAATGTGAATAATTTTATTTGGTTCAGATATCCCTTCTTATCAGTAAAAGTATTGTGTGGTTTTGTTTCAAGGACTATAACCAAGGGGTCAGAAAGCGCTCACTGAAAGAGCAATGCTCACATATTTATTACTATATTTAGTAATATCTTTTGGCTGTAAAGATTTCCAAGACAGTATTTTTAAAAACCTAAAACCAATTCACAATTCAAAACTCAGAATAAAGAAAATAGGCAGGGAGCCTAGCCAAAGAGCAGCAGGACCACAGTAATCAAAATACATTGTTTAAGCTAATCTGTGAAGGCCCAGTGGTACAGTTTAAGTTTTCACTCCCCTCCAAAGAGAAAGAGCCTTGGCTACTTACCGTGAAGGCTTCTTCTGCTCAGAGGGACGAAGGGCATCTTCAAAATGGGTGTTTCCTTTTCCTCTTAGCTCGGGAGGCAGGATTTAATATTTAAATTTTTCCTTTGACTTCAGAGGGTAAACGCCCCCTAGAGCCAGTTAAAAAACTTTCCAAGCCTTATAGAAGTGACTGAGAAAAATCTTGCAACAATTAGTTAACAGTAAACTGAAAACAGGTATCAGTAATAACATGGAAAAAACTTGGAAAAGAGTAATCAGTAAAGAGACTACTATATTGAGACATAACTGATAACATTAACTTATGGAATGAATAGATACTAAGGTTATAACGGACGTCTGGGCGGGCAAGATGCCCTTCGTCCCTCTGAGCAGAAGAAGCCTTCACGGTAAGTAGCCAAGGCTCTTTCTCGGCTCAGAGGGACAAAGGGCATCTTCAAAATGGGACATACAAGAGCAGTCCCCGCCCAGGGTGGGTCAGACGTCCTTTAATATGCTTTGCAACACTCGTCTGCCGAATGCTGCGTCTGCTGAAGAAAATAGATTTAATTTGTAGTGTCGAACGAAAGTCGACACCGACGACCATGTGGCTGCCTTACAAATTTCATCTATGGGAGCCCGTCTGTCGAAGGCGGTAGAAGTGGCCGCACTCCTGACCGAGTGTGCAGTTATGCCCCCTGGTACTGGTAATTTGCTTTCCATGTAAGCTGTTTTAATGCACATGGAGATTGTGCGGCTGATCGATGCCCTTGACATTGGTTTTCCTAATCTAGGTTGTGAGATGTTAATGAACAGGGCTTCTGATGTTCTGATACTCTCTGTTCTGTATATGTAAATGTGAATGGCCCTCCTTACGTCTAATGAGTGCCAAGTCTTTTCCTTTGGTGTCTTTGGATTGGGGCAGAGTGAAGGTAGGACTATGTCCTGCTCTCTGTGGAATTTTGTATTACACTTAGGTAAAAAGGAGTGATCATGTCTGAGGACTACCTTGTCCTTGTGAAAAGTGATAAGACCTGGGCGGACCGATAAGGCTCCTATTTCAGATACTCTACGCGCTGATGTTATTGCAGTCAAAAATAACACTTTCATCCTAAGCCATTTGAACCCTACTTTGGTGAGAGGTTCAAAAGGAGGTTTGGTGAGTGCGGTTAGGACTGTGTGTAGGCTCCAGGTAGGGAACCTGTGTCTTACCGGTGGGTTGATGATGTTTAACCCTCTAAAGAATAATTTGATGTGTGGGTGATTGGATAACTTATAACCTGCCACCCTTGGAACGATGGTGGCTACAGAAGCTAGTTGTCTGTGCAATGTAGATGTGGCTAAACCCAACCTTTGACCCTCCTGCAAGAAGGATAATATACCCAGTGTAGTCGGTTTGAGTGGGTTAAAACCTTTACGCCTGCACCACCTAGTAAAGGCCCTCCAAGTTGAATTATAGATTCTTTGGGTGGAAGGTTTGCGTGCAGCTTGTATAGTATTAACTATTTCCTCGCTATAACCTAAGTTGTAGAGTCTCCTCCGTTCAATGCCCATACGGTCATTTTGTACCATCCTGGATTGGGATGGCACACGGGACCCTGTAACAGTAGGTCTTGCCTGTCTGGAATCCTCCAGAAGTTGTTGTGAGACATTTGTACTAGTGTCGGGAACCAGGGTCTCCTGGGCCAATAGGGAGCTACGAAAATCACGTGTGCCTTCAATGTTTGTATTCTCCTCAGTACTCTTGGTATGAGAGGTAGAGGAGGGAAGGCATATAGCATCCCCTTGGGCCATGGAGCCGTTAGGGCATCCGTCTGTTCCGCCCCTTGTTGTGCAAACCTGGAATAAAACCGAGGTAGTTGGTGATTCAGATTGGAGGCAAATAGGTCTATTGCTGGAGTTCCGAATCGTTGTGTGATGGTCTGGAATATGTCTGGGTGGAGGGACCACTCTGCTTCGCTGATGGTCTCCCTGCTGAGCCAATCTGCTTGGACATTCGTGACTCCCTGAATGTGTTCTGCTTGGAGAGAGGTTAGGTTGGACTCTGCCCAGTTTAATATTTTTAGGGCCTCCTTGTGTAGGGTTGATGATCGTGACCCTCCCTGTTTGTTTAAATGTGCCTTTGCGGCCACATTGTCTGTTCTTATTAGAATGTCTTTCCCTCGAATCAGTGTCGTGAAACTTTGGAGAGCTCTGAATATTGCTCTTATTTCTAGTGCGTTTATGTGTAATTTTTGTTCCTGGTGAGTCCAACTGCCTTGCGCTATGTGTTCGTGAAGGGTTGCTCCCCACCCAGTTGTGCATGCGTCTGTGTAAATTTGTTCTGGTATTGGGAGGATAAATCTGAGACCTTTTGAGAGATTGTCCCTTTGTGACCACCACAGTAGGCTGTGTTTGACTTCTTTGGGAAGTAGAGTGTTTAAGTCTCGCTTCCTTTGAATGTCCCTCTGATAGGGTCTGAGAAACCACTGTAGGGGTCTCGAGTGTAGACGGGCCCATTGTATGGTGGGGATGCAAGCTACCATGTGTCCCTGCAGTTTGGCAAGAAACATGAGTTTGGATTGATGTGAATTGTATGCTTTCTTGGCCAGAGAAGAAATAAGGTTGACCTTTTCCTCCGTCAGGAATAGTTTGTTGTGCTGTGTGTCTATGACTACTCCTAGATGTTGTAGGTGTTGTGAAGGGTTTAACTTGCTCTTTTTGTAATTCACTATGAAGCCGTGTTTTGTCAGTTTGTCTAGTACTTGTCGTGTGTGTTGTAGACTTTGTTGTAGAGAGTCTGCACATACCAGGATGTCGTCTAAGTAAGGATGAATGCGTATGCCCTCTTTGCGCAGTTCTGCCACCAATGTAACTAGTACTTTGGTGAATACCCTTGGGGCAGATGTTAACCCAAAGGGGAGGGCCCTGAATTGGTAGTGCGTCCCCTGATAGAGGAACCTCAGGAAGCGTCGATGTTGTGGGTATATGAGTATATGCATGTAGGCTTCTGTGAGGTCTATGGATGTTAGGAAGTCCATTGGTCTCAGTGCCTCTGAGACTGACTTCAGTGTCTCCATTCTGAAGCGCTTCAGTGGGATAAATCTGTTCAGAAACTTCAGATCTAATATGGCTCGCCAGCCGCCATCCCTTTTGGGAACGGTGAAGAATACTGAATAGATTCCCAATGAGCGTTCCGATAGAGGCACTGTCTCTATCGCTTTGATATCTATTAGGTGTTGTATTGCCTCTGAGGTTCTTTGCAATTTGTCCTTGTTTTTGGGGGTTGGGGATGTCAATAGTCTGTTTGCAGGTATGTGAGAGAACTCTATTTGATATCCCTGCGCTATTATGTTTTGTACCCACAAGTCTACATGAGGGGTTGACCATTGTGGGAGAAAATGACTGAGCCTGCCCCCTACAGGCTGAAGATCGGCGTCACTGTTTTGATTGTTGGCCGGATTTGTTTCCTTTATCACCTTGGAATGAGGAGAACTTTGAATTCCTATTAAATCTACCTCCTCTCCGAAAGGAATGACGGTTCTGGCGCCATTGGTTATTTTGACCCCATTGGTTTCTACGCTGTTCGGGTCTAAATTTGTGTAGGGTATGGTAGGAACGAAAAGAGGAGGGGTTGGAGGAGGTCTTAAAATCTTTGTGAAGAGACTTGGGCAGTGCTTGCTTTTTGTCCTTAGTCTCCACTAAGATGGTATCCAATTTCTCTCCAAATAAGCGTTTGCCCTGATAAGGGTAGCCCATTAAAACTGATTTTGACCTGTGTTCTACCTGCCAGGGGCGGAGCCATAAGACCCTTCTAGCCGCTGCTGCAGTAGCTAGAGCTCTAGCTGCATAAGTCATGGAGTCTAGGGTAGAATCGGCTAGGAAAGACACAGCCCTTAGAATTCTAGAGACACCTTCACAGGCCTGTCTTTCTTCCTGTGGAATAATTTGAGATAACTTTCTGGCCCATATAATTGCTGCTCTCGAGACCAGAGCAGATGTAATTGAGGCCTTGATAGCCAAGGCGGAAGCCTCATGTGATTTTTTGCAGGCCAGCTCTGCCTTTCTATCTGCAGGATCTCTGATTAAGGCCTGGCCTTCTTCTGTGACTGTGTCTGAGGTGTGCAGTGTAGTTACTGGTGTCTCCACCGGGGGTACCCTGAGCATCTCAGAAGTGGCCTGATCTAAATTGTAAAATTTCTTTGATGTTATTGGGAACTGTTTGGAAGCCATTGGCTTGTCCCATTCTGACTTTATGAGAGAAATAAAATAATCTGGTACAGGTATCACTTTGTCTGGAATGTCGTGTATATGAAAGAATTCTTTCATCCCCTTTTTTGTTTGAGTGACTGAGGAATCAGTGTCATCAGAAAGATCAAGTGCTGCTAGAGTTTTAGAAAGCAGTAGAGGAAATTCCTCTGTATTGAACACTCTAGATTGTTTAGGCTGTTCAATTATGTCTTCCCCATCCGAACTGAACTCGCCCTCCTCTCTTTCAGCTTTCTCTTCAGCTGAAGATATTGATTCATCTCCCTCCTCCCCTTGCATAATTTGCTGTCCTGAGGAGTCTTTAAGGGCCGCCTTTGTGGGCCATCTACCGTCCCCAACGTAAGTATAGCCAGCATTAGCTTGCTTTGGGCGCGCTCCCAAGGACTCATAGTCCTGCAAAGCCTGGGTTTGCCTGGCTGAAGAGGGGGGTGGATATATTGGTGGAGGAGGGGTTTGGACTGCTCTCAAGCCTTCAGTGAAGGCGTCCTTAATGAGAGCCGAGAGCTCCGCTCGAAGAAAGGCTAACCCGCCATCTTGGGAGAGGGGGGGGGGAATCCTACCAGAAGTTGATGTCTCCGTCGACGCTTCACGTCCTTGAGAGAAAGGCGAGCCGCCAGAGGACGGAGCGTTAATAGGCAAAGGCGAGCCGCCAGCCTGCTGGATCTCACTTTGCATTTGCTGAGGAGGAGCGGCAAGAGCCGCTGTATCCCCCGCGGCGCTAACCGTAGCGGGAGCCCATCCGCTTCTTTTTGGCGCGCCTGCAAGTCGGGCGGCGTCTATGAGGCGTTTAGCGCGCTTGCCGCCAGCCGAGACGACCCTCTTGCGCTTGCCGCCGCCTCCGCCGCTTGTGCCGTTTTTCTTTTTTGATTTAACCCTCGAGTCAATAGATTGACTGGTGGAGGGTATGTTAGGATCCGGCACGGCCTTCAGTAGGCTAGGATCTAAATCGGCTGACGCTATATAGCCGTCTTCTTGCCGATCCGCCATCTTGTTTTGGCGGGAAGGAGCTCCCTGAACACTTTTTGTCCTTTGTCTACTAAGGTAGATAAGGGAAGACAGATAAAAAGAATATATATAAGAAGAAAAATAGCAATATAGGTAAGAAATGTAGAATTAGGATAGAGTAGTTAAGAAAGGCAAGGATAAAAGATTCGTTTTCCTTGAAGCTGAGAGCTGCGAAAGGCTGCTCTCCCGATAAGGCAGGAAATAGAACTGGCTCTAGGGGGCGTTTACCCTCTGAAGTCAAAGGAAAAATTTAAATATTAAATCCTGCCTCCCGAGCTAAGAGGAAAAGGAAACACCCATTTTGAAGATGCCCTTTGTCCCTCTGAGCCGAGAAAAGAAACTGTCCCAATAGGAGGGAGTTCCAGAGAACATGGGCTACCACCCACACACACAAAAAAAAAAAATCCTGTTCCCTTTGCAGCAAAGCCGATATCTGCAATTCATGGAACCCAGGCAGCCAGCTCAAGGTTTCAGGTAGCCGGCTCAAGGTTGACTCAGCCTTCCATCCTTCCGAGGGCGGGAAAATGAGTACCCAGCTTGCTGGGGGTAAAGGGGAGATGACTGGGGAAGGCACTGGAAAACTATCCCATAAACAAAGTCTGCCTAGGAAACATCGGGATGTGATGTCACCCCATGGGTCAGGAATGACCCGGTGCTTGCACAGGGGACCTTTACCTTTTTAACCCTGCTTAGCTTCCAAGATCTACCAAGATCAGGCTAGCCTGCGGTATCCAAGACATGGCCTGAGTATTATACATCTGTTCATAAGAACAGACTAATCAGAAGCTGACTCTCGGTGCTAGCATATGCTCTTTGACATCTGTGAGGAATGTGTGCTTCTGATCATTTAATATGCTTCAGCAAGGTGTTCACAATAGTTTATTTTTTTTAAGTCTTCAGAGCAAATGTACTGTGGGAACTCTTCTAGCAGTAAAATTTCATCCGATTAGGTCTTCCAACCAAGGTATTCTTCAGTAGCCTTGCTGAATTTGTCAAGCATGTTCTGGAGGGAATCATTTTCAAACTGCAGTCTAAATGGCATCTTCAATTGTGATGGTTTGAGCAGTAATAGGAACTACAAGCACCACAACCTTCCCAGTCCTTCACATCTGTTTCTAGTCCAAAACACAATATTTGAATATTCTCCTGCCCTGAGAGATTAGCAAGTTATCTGAACCCCGGCATGCAAGGGTGATATATGATTGTTGTTGTATGGCAGAACAGACAGAATGAGGCATTTGTGGTTTCTGTTACCTTGTTGGAATAACTTCAAGTCTGCATTAAAACAACAACATTGCTATGAGCTCTCACTGCTCAACCAACCCAAAATTTAAATATTACAATCTAACACAGAGCTGATCGCACCTAAGCCTATTCATTTCAATAGGCTTTTTCTTGGATCATGGCCTGAGTTTTAAAGAGCATAACTGTGAACTGCCACAGCTATAAGGAGAGTCAGTGATGCATGATCCCAAAATACCATACACTGAAAGGAAACGTTATGTCTATGAGTACTTTTCTAAATTTAAAAAAGCTTTCAAATTAAGCTCACATTCTGGCGAACATCCCGATTGATTGATTGCAGGAATTGATGATGCTGAAACTGCTGACTTGTAAAGTTAATGGAAAGTTCGCTACTTATTGGAAAGAACAGCAGAATCCTAAATCTCTAGTGTCATCCAAGTGTACAAATCCCATCAGCAATAACTACTGACACATCTCCCTATCGAATCTAGTGAAGCAACTAATGTTAATAAAACATTTACAGGAATAACACAACCTATTACAATAACATCAATGAAATACTTTTGTGCTCTCCTCCAACTCTTTGTTTATTGGGAAAATATCAAAGCTGGTAGAATAGTAGGTGTCCCAAAATGTCTTAATTCAGAGAATTAGTGTTAACTGAGTCTGATTAACTCCATTTATCTCTAATTAATTACCTTTACCTAATTAGACACCCTGTTTCCAGCAGACATGGAGTCAAGTAGACTAGATTATTAGTGCAGTCATTGTGCCTTTACAAAATCCTGAAATTAATGAAACGTGCAAAAGAATCTGCAGTTTTAATTGCACAGGTGTTGCCTTATGGCAGAGCTTTATCATCTGATTACACCAAGGGATTATTAGTGACTTTTTATATAGAGGATGAGCCTGTGAAATGTACCTTAGCAACAGCTCATTAGTTTAGGGTTGTTACTGTATTATTTATTACTTTCAGCCTTCCCCATTATCTAGATTGATTCATGGACCTATATATTTCTTCCCTTCTGTGCAGGGGGGGGGGATTCTTGGCTATTGCCAGTCCAGCTGCGGGGGTGGGGGGAGGCAGGAATATAGAGTCTTTCTTTTCTATAGCAAAGCTGCCAGTTTAGGCTGTTGCAGATAGATAGGTAGACAGACAGGCAGGCAGGCAGGCAGGCAGGCAGGCTTTGGACACAAGAACTCTAAGAATATTCTTGTAGATGAAATACAAATTAAAAATGTTTATACCACAAAAGTCTTCACCTTCTCTAACTCAGATGGTCACTTTACAATATTGATTGGAATTTATACAAACCTGTGGGTATCTTATTTCATTGTTCCTACACCAGATGTAAAATGTTACAAATTATAGAAGTTTGGTTTATTCATTTTGAGCTATTCGACATCTTCTCCACACTCCCACACCCCAACAAAGTGCAGATGTTAAAGGTCTAGAAAGGTATGACCTTACATTACCCAGTTCTCTTCAGCAAGCACCTTTTAGACCTCTCTGCTTCCAGGCTGACATGCAGTAGCTGCTCTGGATTGTGGCTTTGCATGAAACACAAGGGGCACTTATTGATAAATCAATAAACCCTTTAAATAGACTGTAAACAAAGACTGTAATATATGGGAGTCTACAACACACTTCTCTCCCAACCCTCAGCCCTGCCTGACATGCTCCACAAAGATCTTCATCTTTAAAAAAAAATGTTGTGCAATTTAAAATGCTGCTGTTCACTCATACTGCTGAATTTAAAACAGTGGAAGATAGCGGGTGCCCCTTGTATTCTATAGTATCTGACAACTAATCTAAGCAGTAATGATGAATATTTAATGATACTTCTTTCAAGCATGAATGCATAACTATGCATGTGTGTGCCCGCATCACAAAGCGTATAAACTTTAATCTCTAAACTACAGCTGTAATTAAGTAGGTAGATAACTCAACGTGAATAATTAGAATATACATACATAAATATGTGATGTGTTACTGCTTTTAGTCAAGCAATTCGCCAAAGTGAGCGGAGCTTTCCTGAGGAGTAAGTATTACTTGATTAATAAGGATGGCGAGTTTTAACCATACAGTGCAATTGGCCTTGACTATTGCATCCTGAGCACAGGGAGCTGGAGTTGACTTTTAAAACTGTTACCTTGAGAAAGGAAGTTTCCAATACATCAGAGGAGGTTTCATGGACTCATGTGTATCACTTCATTAATCTGTATTTGCCTATTGTACACTGCGACTGACAATTGTATGTGTGAACTGGCTCCCTTGAAATGCATTTGAGAGTTACAGCTGTGGTGCTAGGGGTGTGATGTCACCATTCATACATGCAAGTCTTCACTTAATGTGGCTGGCATCAAGTGAGGAACGTGGACTGTGAACCAGACCTAAATATCTCAGTATACAATGAGACATGCAAAAAACGAATCTGGAGCCCACTACTGAGTCTACTATAAATGTGGACTGTAGGACTCCAGGAGACCAGTTCCTACATCTGCAATGTCCTCTCTCTTTTATGCTCTGCTCTTATGACTACAGGCTTGAGCACTAACAATTCTAACAACAAAACAACAATAAAAAGAAATGATGATGATAATGATGATGGTGATAAAAACACACCTATAGCAACCAGGACATCAGGTTGCCCAGATCGAACTATTAGATTTGATTACATGGGGTGGAGGGACTTGACAACTGCCAGAGTAATATTATGATTGCTTCCAGCCAAGAGGATCTGTAGCTTGCAATGGACTGTAAGGCTAACCAGATCCTTTAGAAAGCGAGAGACAAACATGGTTCTATGACTATGGAATTTTGGACAGTCCAATGGACAATGGGGCAAGGTGTCAAGGCTGCCTGCCTCACAGCTGCAAAGTCTATTGGCAAATGAAATCCTCCCAAAGCAGTCAAGAAGTTCTGCCATTAGGATTGAATTGAGGTGAGCCAACATAAAGGCTCAAGGACTCCAGGAGATTTAATAGTGAACCTGTGCTGAGCAAAATGTAAGATCACAGCACTCAACTCTCACTCAACAACACGATCTAGTAACTGTGTTTGGATCCAGTGCAAAATTACTATTTTTTTGCACAAGCAGAAATGCAGGGGGTGGGGAGAGACTGCACTAGCCACTTGCGCCAAGTCTGACTTATTGTATGAGTTTCCGCTTGCACAAGATCTTATGTGACCAAGTTCTGGGAACTATAATATATAGAGAAGAAAGCACTAGATGTTGCACAAGATCTTGAGTAAGCAGATCTGTGCCAAATCCATTATTTTCCCACTTGCGTATAGCTGGATCCAAGCCAACAGCTATTGGTGCTCTTTTGGGCTCCATCCTATACAACCACAACCCTTTCCTCCAGGGAAATGACAATGGTGGGAAGTCCATAGAATGGTGGGTATTCTGATCAATACCCAAAAAGTGACACTGAAGAGGAGGGATCAGTACAGCCTTAAGTCTCTAGTCCATGGGTGTCAAAAATTAGGCCTGATCCGGCCCCTTGAGGGTTCTTATCCAGCCCGCGAGCCAGCAGAAGCCACCATCTCCCCCAGTCCCAAGGTGTCAATTATCAAAGACAGTTAAATAAAAGAAAATGCTGTAAGAGTGTTATTGTTTTAAGCAGGTTTGTATTTTCAGCAGAAAACAAAGTAAAAAATTATATCATTAATTGGCTTTACTTATGCCTTCTATAAAGTTTTATCTCCAGTACCTGGCATTAAATTTTATGGTACACTTGGTCCAGCCCGACCAAGTGACATTTAGGTAATATCCAGCCCTCATAACAAATGAGTTTGACACCCCTGCTCTAGTCTATGGGCAGCATGTGAATCACTCACACTGCACATCCAGTTCCTGGAATAACCAATGCAAAAATGAACCATTAGGTTCATAAGTGCAATGAGAGGAAGACACGTGGTTGCCTTTTTGTTACTTATACATAGACATTCGCAATGCAAATATCACATGACCCTCACGTCAACATAAACAGACCATCCAAGGGAAGTTAATTTTTTTAGGCTCTTGACTTGATGGGGATGATGCACTTTTGATTTCACTTTCTTCTCAGACTGCAATGATTAGGAATGTGTATATGCCATGATTTGGAACAAGCAAGGCAAAATTATGATTGAAGAAATATGCTAGAAAGCATATGAGCAATACTTGATAAAACCTCTGAAACCAGGAAGGGTGCTGAGTAACACAGATACTATGCCACCATACCCCATTGGAAACCTTCATCTGAAAAATTGCAAAATTCAGATTTTCTTAGAAACGAATTCTGATTTTTAAAGAAAAATAGTGCAGACTAACATAGCATAGATGACAGCACCATTGGGTTGTGTGAGACAACGCATCTACATGAAAGCTGATGATGGGTGCATGCTGTTGTGCTAACTATGAAGCTACTCTGTGAAAAACCATGAACAGTGACAGTTGATCAGGTCTTCAATTAATTGGTAGCATAGTTGCAACTAGGGGTTAGACCCAAACTGGACGTCAACATAAACAGACCATCCAAGGGAAGTTAATTTTTTTAGGCTCTTGACTTGTCTGGGGATGATGCACTTTTGATTTCACTTTCTTCTCAGACTGCAATGGTTAGGAATGTGTATATGCCATGATTTGGAACAAGCAAGGCAAAATTATGATTGAAGAAATATGCTTGAAAGCATACGAGCAATATTTGATAAAGCCTCTGAAACCAGGAAGGGTGCTGAGTAACACAGATACTATGCCACCATACTCCATTGGAAACCTTCATCTTAAAAATTGCTAAATTCAGATTTTCTTAGAAACAAATTCTGATTTTTAAAGAAAAATAGTGCAGACTAACATAGCATAGATGACAGCACCATTGGGCTGTGTGAGACAATGCATTTACATGAAAGCTGATGATGGGTGCATGCTGTTGTGCTAACTATGAAGCTACTCTGTGAAAAACCATGAACAGTGACAAACAGTTGATCAGGTCTTCAATTAATTGGCAGCATAGTTGCAACTAGTGGTCAGACCCAAACTGGACTTGGCAGGAGTTCAGGCATCGCTAGAAAGCACCACAAATTACAGCTTAAAAGTCAAAAACAGAAGGGAAGTCAAGGGTCTCCCCCCAATAGCATGTAGGGGGAGAGTGATATAAATTTTCCTGCTTAAAACCAGAATATTCCTGTGACACCAATGAAGAACCCAGAGTACTATTGAAAACACACTTTAAAATCCTGGATATGCACTGAATCCAAATCAGAAATGTAGTTCCAAACCAGAGCAGCAAAGTGTACAATGGAAGCTAGCATTTGGCAATTTAATCAAAGGGGACATGAGTGATGATCTTTTGCAGAACACTTCACGTTCCTTGAAATGGCACATTTCACACCAAAAAGAAAGAGCCTCACATAAATCTTGCGCAGGCTTATTGAACTGACTAAACTGCAGAGCTGGGGTGCCATTTAGGGAGGTGGGAAGGGCAATTCCTCCATATATAATTATACCTCTGAGCATCTTTATCTCGGCCCACCTCACAGGTTTGTCATAGAGCAACTATTATTACAAACAATTCAAAAGGCCTACATACTGAGTATGCACACCAAAAAGCATAAATCAATTTGTTGAAAAATATGCGGGGGAAGGGTATGTGCCTGTATAGCTCCTGTGCTAGCAACCACCGCCATTGATGTTATGTTGGTTTTGCATAATTTCTCTTTAAATGCCCAAGAGAAGGTCTTTGGACCTTAATAAATATTGCTATCCTACCAAAGAAACATCGGTTCTATGAAAAAAACGCACATGAAAAAAGCCCACATGAAAATTGCCCAAGAAAGCCAATGGGTAGACCAGGCCTCGAGGGGGACGGGTTTTTTCCCCCCATAGAAGCCAATTAATAGACCTGGCCTCTGCGGGGGGGGGGAATCAGCCCGATCAAGAGACATTTATGTTGTATCCAGCCCTCACAAATGAGAGCCTCCTTGTTGTCTCAAAACACAAGAACAGGAAACTACACACAGTTCAGCAAAACTACAGGTACTTTTATTTTTTATTTTTGCCTTCCGATGGGACTCAGCCAATGTTTTTCATGATTTCGAAATAAGAAAACATGGTTCTTTCTGCTCTAGTTATTTTTTTATTAAATAATTGTTAATGTTAATAGTTATAAAAGTTATGTTATGGGTTCTAAAAATTATGTTATGGTTTAATTTTTAAAAAACAAAATAAATAAATAATATTAAGTATTCAAATGTGAGCATTTTTCTGTGTGGGCTTTTCCCCATGTGGGCTTCTTTCCATGTGGGCTTCTTTCCGTGTGGGCTTTTTTCCATGTGGGCTTTTTTATTGTGCGCATTTATGACCATGGGTTTTTTTCTGTGAGCAATTTTCCTATGCGTTTTTTTCTGATTACCGAAATATCACCCTCACTCCATGTTTTACTCTATACACATCCTGTGTCAGGGAGTACATTCTTACTGCTCTTATTGTCACAAGAGGAACTGAGGAAGATCCTACTAGCTATCAGATGAATAACATTTTGCTGAGGTTGTTCTCCTCTGCTCACAAGTACTTAAGGTTTGGGTGTGCCCAAAGTAGTGACCCAAAGGGCAACAGTCTCTGTCCTTTGGCTCCTAGTCTGAGAGTCATAGCCTGGAGCCAGGTGTTTTCTGTATTCACCTGCTTTAGGTCCCCACTGGGGAGAAAAATAAGCTACCAGTTTAGGCTGTTGCAGATAGATAGACAGACAGGCAGGCAGAGCTTAGGGTGCCTCAGCCCATCTGCTCCACAGCTTTGAAATTGATATTTTTAAAAGAGTTTTAAGAGAATCACAAAGCCACCTGTTTCTGAACTTGTCTTTTTCAGTGTGTCATGACAGGTCACCACCAGTCTTGGCAACTGTCTCTGAAAATTGGAAGATGAGAATACAGTTTTCCCATCACAAGGTAATGTTGACTATACATAACTGAAAGATAAAAAGGAAGCAAATAACCCAACAAAGAAAGTGACTAATACGTTCAGTCAACCAGCCTCAAAAAGTCTACCTATCCTGTGGATGCATCACACAGCAAGGCCCATAGTCAAGCCATTTTTTTTCAAATGAAAACAAAAATGGAGCTGTGAAGAGATGTCTCCAGATTCACAGTAATGTACACTATCTTCATTCCCAGTTAGAATCACATTACCTTTCCCCTCCTGCCTTTGTCATATGCAGAACTGAGGATACTGCCTCCAGCTCCTTCGATAAACAAGGCCAGGCTCTCTTTCCCTCTTGCTCCAGGCACTGACTCCTGCAAAAAGCTGGCAGCAGCTGTTTCAATGAGCTGGCCCTAGCTACCACCCTGGGAGGCCTGATGCCAGCTATGTTGATGAGCCAGGCACCATGTTGGTTAGTTGGCTGAAGGGTGTAACACTCATAAGCCAGACAGGATGTCCAGTGTACTCTACTGCCCCCTACAGAAATGACTAGAATGATACAGAAAGACGTGGTGTTTTTCCCATGCCATCTTCTTTGTTAAGAGGTTCCTATTCAGCAGCAGCTAAATGGCTATCAGTATCAAAATAAACAAAACAAAGTACTAAATTCCTAAAATGGTCTCTCATCCGCAAAACCAGCGATAGTTTTTGCCACCGTGCCATAACCCTTTGCATTTGCAGAACTTGGTTTATACAGGAGAATCTTGTCTACGTATCATGGGCTAGTCTTTGTCTTGAAATAGCCAAGTATGCCAGGAACTGCAATTTACTTATTTAAAGTATTTGCATACTGTCTTTCCAAAAAATACCTAGTGCAGCAATTTAGGATGTTTCTAACCAACACAGGGATTCCCTGCTTCAGCCTCCCCCATTAACGTTTGAAACAGAGTCTTTAGATGTTGAGCATTACTAGAACCTAACCTGACTTTCCTTGACCGTTGCCTAAACCAAAAACTGGCAGAGTATGGTAAGATAGCAAGAATGCTAGACTTGAGCTAGGCAGACTTGTATTAAAACTTCCATAGGAACATGAAGATCCATGTTTATGTAAACTTGAACCAGTCACTGTCTCTTAGCATCTGGGGAGAACTAGTGAAAGAGACCTGTGTTCTTTTCTCCATCCTAAATTGGCCAATTGATCCTTTTCATGGAGGGTATTCTAAATTTTGGAGAATTTTGATCTTTTTAAATGAGATTTAAGAAGCATTGCACCTCAATAAATTAATCTCGAGAAAGAGAAACATCACCAGACATTGGCACCATTGGTTCACACATGAAATCTCAAATTGTTTATGTAGTGCTTAGAAAAACCTTTGCATGCACAAGTTCATGAAGCATGGTATGGAACTCATATTTTCATAGTAACATGTGCTTTTTGCATCCTCACTGAACTCAGTAAATAATGCGCAAAATTTGACAAGGCTTTGTTACTGCGTTACTGTGTTCACAATTATTTTCATATCTTAATAACAAGGAAGATGAGGAGCAAAATCATGAACTACGTACTGAGAATAACTGAATTACTAATGTAGCTTACCATTCGTTGAAGACTGATCCAAACTGTTGGTTTTAAAGTGTTGTATATCTATTTATAAATGCAGATTAACTATACATCGAGAACTGACATTTGTTAAAAATCTCAAGAGTACAAAAATCCAACTCAGGGTACTGGATCCACCAGCTGCAAGTATGGGCTAATGTGTTTCAGCAAAACCTCCATGGTGACCCCACAGGTAAGATCACCTTCAGAGTAGATGTCACCCCAAGGCAATAGCTTTCTGAGGGGCTTTGTTCTAAGAGGGTCTCTTAACGGTAGGGAGAGAATGTATATTCACTCAAGGCAAGGACAGCAAGGGGCATCCAGACTAAGAGCATACCCAGTGTACACAGCAAACTCATGGACACACCTTCTACCAATGTGCAGTGTGTACTGTCTCACACTTTGCTAGACTCCACAGCAAGAGGCAGTCAAACACAGTGTGGCCTTTGGCCAACTGGCCCTTTAGAGAGATTGGAGCCAAGCCCTTGCCTATTCCCCAGTGACTATCACTCTTACCAGATCAGTAATGCATTTGCTCCAGATTTCCTGATGGACTTGCTCTCTCTTAATCGAAACTTACTTTCAAACCTCTACTGTTGCAGAGTATTTTTCATTTAACCTTCATTTTACAGTCTTTTTAATCATCTACTGCACCTGTGAACCAGATTGGCCTCAATGATAAACAAGGAGATCTGCAGACTCTTCCAAAATCCTGAAGAATACAAACTCCTGAGTAGTATTGCAAGCAGAAAAACTCGCAGGATAAGCTCCCCCAGTTTGTGCATGCATTTTAAACCATTGTTTGTCCATTCAACCATTGAGGACAGAAAGGAAAAGAGAGATGCACACGGATTACAGATGCGGCTACTGAGAAACCCCTGGCATTCCTCACCTCCTTGCTTGTTTTTTTAACAAAGTTGTCTGGAAAGCCACAGCCAAGCGTTCCTCTTCCCCTGACACTTCCGCAGGCGGCAGTGCTGTCCTCAGCAGCTCTGTGGGGTGGTGGTTAATTGCCCCCGTAAATCACCGTGCAGCAGCGCGCTACTCCGTTTATTTTTCTGACAGTAATTTAGTGCTTGCTCTTTTCCACACTTGTCATTGCGTGTTTTTCCTCACATTAGAAGTCTGTAGAAAAAGGACAGTAATTAACGGTGCAATCCACCCTCGTGGAAACTCTTTCATCATATTGTGATAATTGTACTTCTTGTCTGTCAAGGTAACCCTCTCCCTCTGCCTTCCCAAGCATTCCACACAGTACTATTTGTCAACTATAAAGTGGAGACACAGGTTTTTTTTCGCCCCTTTAAAAAAAATTGACAATTGTGTAACTGCTTCTCCCCCTTCATTCCCCCAACCAGTTTTTCTGTTTGTCCGAAGACGAGGTCATTTGTATTTTAGGAGATGTGTCAACAATTTTAGCCTGATCCGCACAATTACATTCATAGCAACTATACACCTGGGTTTTGAGTTTCTTAGTAGGGACATGATTCTACAGCTATGTCCTTTTATTAAGAAAGCAAAAGTCATCTAGATTTTGACAATTTTTCAAGATATAATACATCTTCTACCTGATGCCATATTCTAAATTCAGTTGCCTTTGGTATAGCAAAGTCATAGTTATCCAAGCACAGGCATACTAAAGTGCTAATAAAACTGCTGTAACTAGGAATTTGATAGATTTTGTTTCCACTCAGACGCCTGCTGCCGTGGTTCAATATAGAATGAGCCTGGTGGTAGAAAGTACCATCAAGTCACAGATGACTTATGGTGACCCTATAGGCAAGAGACATTCAGAGGTGGTTTGCCATTGCCTGCCTCCATATCACGACCCTGGTATTCCTTGGGGGTCTCCCATCCAAATATTAATCAGGGCCAATCCTGCCTAGCTTCCGAGATCTGTTGAGATCGGGCTATCCAGGTCAGGGCAAAATGAGCCTAAACCCTTTTATTTTCTATGTTTCAACTTGCCAGGAAGAAGAAGGGGTGGCAATTCCCAAAGAAGTTCTAATTTTTCTATTTTTGAGCCACTTATAGAGTTCCCTGAAAATGGTTTCTGACTGAAATACTTTCATGATGAGAAAAGAAAGGGTTACGAAATCTAAGCTGTACAGTCAAACAGACATTTGGCAAGCATATTTCACAGGTGTATCCGAACAGGCCATGATCAAACAGAAGTGTGCATAACCACATTTCACCAAAAGTAGCTATTCTCACACAGTAGCTATCCACAGTAGCTATCCAGTAGCCTGCCTGAGGCAGTCAGGAAAGCGCTTTCCGCAAACTATGTAAAACATAACTGTTCAAGAGGGCATTTTTATAAAGGAATAGGGCTACTTTATAACAGAATTATTCAGGAAGACAGTTCAATAGAGGGAACGGGACTTTGGACTATAATAATATGTATTATCTGTTGCTGTATATTTTTATCTTGCACTTACTGAATTATATTTCTAACTGTGTTTATTGCATTATTTAACATGTCATGTAAATACTTCTGCCTTATTTCAGATTTCTGCTATCCTATGAGATTGTTTATTAGATGTCCCCTCATCCATTTGATTGTACTGACATTGTTATCTGCCTTGAGTGAGAAAAGTGGGTGATAAATAAATTTGGAAGAATGTGTGTAGTATTGCGGCAGCAAGATAAACGATGGGTGTAGAAGTGAGCCATGTTACTGTTCAGCTATCCTCAAAAGTCCATGGATGCCATATTGGATGACACCTAGGGAAAGGCAACTTCCTAGCTGCATCCCCAAGAACTATGGAGCTATTAAATGAAGCAAAACAGCTAAATATCTGAACAAATGGTCTTTTGCTCATCTTTATAGAACGTGTAAAACAAACAGAAAAGTTGAAAAAGTGCTCAAAGGCAGAATAGAGCATTTTCCACTCATCAATGTCCTATAGATCATTTGGCCACACTTCCATAGATACATAGCATGGTATAGTGGTTAGGCACAGAGGATTCTAATCTGGTGAACCAGGTTGGTTTCCCCACTCCTACACACGAAGCCTGCTGGGTGACCTTGGGCTAGTCACAGTTCTTTTTCAACTCTCTCAGCCTCACCTACCTCACAAGGTGTCTGTTGTGGGGAGGGGGAAAGGGGAGATTGTAAATCGGTTTGATTCTCCTTAAAAGGCAGAGAAAGTCAGCATATAAAAACTAACTCTTCTTCTAACGTACAAATCATGTTACTAATGATAGAGCTACCTGATGGCAGAATTGTAATTTCCCTGCAACAAGATAATGTAGCTGGAACACTGGACCGTACAGTGCTAGAAAACAAGTGTTTGAATTGTTCCAGCTGTGTGACATCTGCATCTCTCTTGCCTTACTAATCACCTATACAGACTTTAAGATTCGTGCAGTTATTAAACAACACCAGTCCTTTCCTTTCCCTGCAGGGTATCCTTGGCCATAAATGAAGAAGTTTAGGAGAATGCTCCTTTTACTGATTATTAAAAATGTGGTTGTTTTCTGGCACACCCTGGCAGTATTGAACAGTTTCAAATGGGGGGGGGGAATGTGACTTAAATTAAGAAGGCATTGCAGCTATTCCTCCCATCAGTCCAAAAATCTTACCCACTCCTTTGTCAGCAATAACGTGGGAGGGGGGGGGAAACATTTTCGAAGAGACACTTCATATTTTACTGTGGCTCTTTTGCCTGCTTTCCACCCTTTCAGTCATTTCCTCTCCTTCCCCCCCCCCCATTTTAGCCTCCTCCTTCCACTGTCACAGACAGAGGCTAATGGGCTGTGTGGTCAAGATTTTTTGGGGGGATCCATCACTGCCTCTTTCTCGGCGAGAAATTAGCATGGCCCCGATGCGGCAGCTGCCAGAACTGTCAGGCCTTTCTTTTTTCCTCATCTTCATTAGAGCTTCCTGGCGCGCTGCTACCTGTCTCCCCCGGCTGCTCCTCGAGGCCTAGGCAGGCCTGACAAAAGGGGCCGCCACGCCCTTCAAATGTCAACCCACGGCGGCGGCGGCGGAAGGGAACGGGGAGGGGGGAGGGAGGAGGCGGGCGGTTGGAAAATGGCGGTTGGCCGCCACGCGGAAATAAACCGCCGGCCCTGCCGCTGTGGCCCTTCTCCACAGAGAAGTGGGGCGGCGGGGGGAGCGGGGGAGGGGCACGGGCTCCATTTCCCCAAGCTTTACAGTGGGAATTAGCCCATTAAAAGCTATTAACGTAATTAGGAAGAGCCTGCCCTTCGAAGCGCGGGGCTTTGCTTATTCCCGTCGCAGGCATTGTTATCCAGGGTCGCCGTCTCGTCTCATTGACACTGCCTGACCCGCCTCGGCTCTTTGGGAGCTTGTTTCTGTGGGCTTCTGAGAGCTGCTTGTTTCCCTTCATCTTCCCCTCTCTCTGTGTGTGTATTTTTTCTCCTGCCCCCTTCTTCTCCCGCAGATTATATCAGTAACTGCTAAGAAGGTCACGATAAAAATGAAAAGAGTAAAACCGGAGAGGTGCGGCCGGGGGGGGGGGGGGGACTCGCCCTGTTCTCTCCCTTTCCCTGATTAGCAAATCAAAGCCGCCTGAATGATTCACACTTTTCACCCGATTTTTGTCCTTTTCACTAATCATGTCGCAATTTTCTCCTGACTGACAGTTTTCTTTATAATTGGCCCTGATCTAGCCGGGTTCTAATAACCAGGAAAATCCCCTCTGCGGTCCCAGAGCCCTCCGACGAGCCGCCTCGCGCTCCCCCGCCTCTCCCCGGGCCATCTGTGGGCTGTGGCGGGAACCGCGGTGGAAAGCCGCCTCATCTAAATGCTCCATAATGGGGGGGGGGGAGGGGAAGCGAGGCTGCTGGAGGAAGGGCTCGGGAGGTAGCAGATTCTAATTACTGTTCATTTGCCAGAGTATCAAAGCCTAATTACTGTTCAGTTGATGCTCCCGAGGAAAGCCGGAGTCAAAGCAGGGTTCTGGAACCTCCCCCCAGAGATCCCCGGGAAGCCCTTGATCTGCCTCCCTGTTTAAACAGGGTGAGCGGGACTCTTGTTAAATTACATCCTCCAAGCAAACAAACACACAGGCGATCCAGGCTTGCCAAGCAGGACGAGGGATCTTTTTAATATCCTTTTTTTTTTTTTTTTGCTTTCTGTCTTTTGCGCCTGATTTGTCCCCGTGTAATGCGTGCAATAAATATCTGGGAGAAATTTAGCAAAACCCCATCCCATCCTCCTCCTCCTCTGCATTTCTCGCTCTCTCCCTCCCTTCTCCTCTCCCCCCCCCCCGTTTTTTAAAGGCAGCAGTTCATCTTTGAAAGGATTTTCGCACCTTCGGGGAGGGCGAGGGGGGGGGGAGCTCCCCTAGTCGCTCGCTGCCGCTTATTTGACAATTTCTGTCACCAATTAGCAGCTAAATCAACATCAGCACAAACAAAAAAAAAATAAAAAAGGCTCGCTGCGGCGCCTAGCCGCGCGCGCGGTGCACCCCCTTCCCTCCCTCGCTCTGCCTCTATATATTATACGGCGCCTGTATGTTTTCCCATTGCCCCATTAGGAAAGCATCATATTGCTATCAATTCACTGCAGCCCTCAGCAATAGATCAATGTGCTTTCCCTTCTGCGAGGAGGGGATTGATGGGCCGGATTGAATTGTCTCGCTTCTCTTCCCCTCCCCGCCAGGAACTTTGTCAGGTAATCTGCTGGCTGCAGCCTGGAATTTACAAGCCGCCGACAACAACCTAATGAGGCAGGCAAGCTGTTAGGCGGGCTGCTCGCTCCATGATGAGATGCTAAATGAAAAGCTGGTGCGACACACGCAGTTTGTTATCATTCAATCTGCTTGAAACCGCAAACTGGTCATTATCCAGCCATTATTTTCGTTGATTTACAATCGCGGTGGATGAAGCAATTGCTGCGGCTTGTTCAAGTCCCTTGGCGGGGAGATGGGAACCAGCTTGTAATTTGCATTTACACGATCTGACTGAGCAGCTTATTAGATCTGGATATTTATTTTCCACTTAACCGATGTTTGATTACACTTTAATAAAGTACAAGAAAGCTGTCTGGCTGCCTGCGACTGATTGATCCTGCCGGGTGGCTTCAACTGGGATTTTTGGATAACGGAACGAGAGCGAGAGACCAGCCCTGCAAGGACTGGAGCTCCTTAAGACAAAATGACGATCAAATCAAAGAAATTGCGTCTAGAGAATAAGGCGCGGAGAGGGAGAGCGCCCAGAGAGGTGAAAAAGGCCAAGTGTCAATCAGGACACGACACGCCCCTCTAGTCACCGCACAGGGCCAGCGAAGCCGGGAGAGCAATACAGTAATTACAACCATTATTGACCGGTTCCGCCTTTCGTGAGCAGGTTTTACTCCATTGAATTGTGAAGGGCAACGGCAGGGGGCGCTGTGTAAATGCATCAGACTATGGCCTAATTTTCCAAACCCAGCGAAGAGCGCAGCAGGGCTGCAATCCAAAGGGTATTTATTAATCCGCTCCTCGTTGAGTTCCAGTAGGGATGATTCTGATGTCAATCACCGTTGGAGATCTCTAGAATTTAGCAATTTCCCCCTTCTCAAAAAAACAAAACGAAACTCAGTGAGCCAAATGTTTTGGTTGTGATTTATATAACCTTGAATTGCTTTTCCTCAGATACATTAATACTTGTTTCATTTGTAAGAAGATACGAATGTACAAGAAATAATGCAGCATAACAACAGAAGTGTTGAACTGAGACATGATAGAAATCCTTGTTCAACTATAGCCTTTCTGTGAGGACCTGTGCAAGCTGCGATCAATTACTCATTGGTGAAATGGAAAGCTTGCCTCCAGAGTTGCGGTCTTTTTATAAGGAGCTTGTTGTCCCTTTTGCCGTTGCAGTTCTGGCAGCTTTTCCTGGCATAAAGATGTAGAGAGATAGGGAAAGCTGCACCAGTTGAATTGTCACACTATGGTAAAAGGCAGGTGGGAACCTATCATCAACTCTCAGAGCTAAGGATTGACGAGACTGCTTGGAAATCCATATTTCCTTATAGGTAACCACAGTAAAGGGACGTGGCATGGTTAAAACACATACTATCACAGTGGAATTACTTGCTCTACAAAATCATGAGGTAGAATCCTTCTGGATCTGTATTACTTCAGACTGCAGGCAAATGGCTGCTCTTTTGAATAGTCTCCCCATTTTAAAAAATCTACACAGAAACAGAATGTACCGGGGAGAGTTTGTCTCCCTGCTGTGCCAGTTTTCTGCATGGATGATGGCCTCCTTCTTTACCCAGGGACACAATCAAAAATATTATCCCCCTAGCTGCAGTCTAGCCCACTGACCAACTTGCTGAATGTGCATCTGCTCCAAAGGATTGCCCCCCTCAATAGAACTTCCAAATGTTTATCTTAGGTTTTATCCAGACTGGTATGCAAAGCAAGCCCCGGCATCAGTTTTTCTGTTGAACAAACTTCTCACTTCTTTGCTGTTCTATTCCATTCAAACAGAACAGGAGGTAAATATGAGTGGGGGGAAGGGTGATGCAGAGGAGAAGGTCTTGCTTTAGGGATAGCCCCATTTCCTCCAGCCTAACTGGGGTTTTGTCAGGTTCTGCACTATCAAAAGAAGGATGGTTAAATGTCTGTTTCTTTTTTTAAGGGAGAAAATTGGAGATATATGCACCTGTTTTTTTTAAAAAAAGAAAGAGGGCAAAGATCTATGACATGATTACTGCTATTGGGGGGAAAGAGTGGTATTCTTATGCTTGAGTGGTAAAATAAGAACTGTCCACCTCTAAAGATTTTTTAAAATGTGTAACTTGTTTTAGAAGGGCACAACATGACAACTAGAGAATGAGTGGTTTTGCTCATCACCAGTTATGTCCTGAATACTAGCCAATAAGTGCACATATCATGGAACTGCCTATGATGTTCATGATGGAGCAGCTGCATTACCTGGGGCCAGCATGGGGTTAGGGTGAAGAATCATATTTTCCAAGCATCAAATATAATTTGAAAAAGTCGTTTTCCTACAACAGAATTGCTAGGTTGAAGAAAGCAGCCAGGGTCTGATCCTGTGCAACAACCTTGAAAAGATAAAAATATTTTCTGGAAAGCACTTACTCTTAAACGTACATAAATATGAGGAATTTGCCTTTGTGTCTTTTCTTGCACTAGGGTTGCTGGGGGGGCGGGGGATTCCCTGGAAAGGTTTGGTTCCTTTAATAACTGCAGGACAGCAGAAATTTAGCAAGTTTAGCTTTACCCATACCAGTTGAGAATTTGCTTGCTGATTTGCAATTTTAGCCCCTCAGCTCTAGAACTTCAGTTTCACATGCACCACCTGATATTATTCATGTTTTCTTAGAAGAAAATGTGCTTATTTTAGTGGTGCTTCTGACTAAGCATGCTTCCCGCTGCAGTCAACTTGCAAGTCACTGCCACAGATTCCAAGATAATATATTTTTATGTATGTGTATTTAGGATCACACCCTAGGAGCGTTTGACATATTCTTTGAGGACAGCAGGGGGAGGGGGGCCTTGAAAAGATCTGTGCTAGGTTGCTAGACTAGGACATGATTTCTTTTTAAAACAATTAAGAACCCAGTTTAACACCTCATGCCTGAAACTTCAAAGATGGTTAGATCAAGGACAGAAGTGTATCACCTCTGTAAATTCAGGTCTAGGATATCCTTAAAGGCAAGAACCAAAATAATAAGGTAACCAACATTCAGGGACACCTTTTTGCATTTTGAGCCTAGTCACTAACTCAGAGGTCTCAAGTGCACACAATTCTCATTGAAGCCCATGGCGAACAAAGCCCTGTGTTGCTTCTGAGGGATTGTGATCATTGTTGTTATTTATGTTAACTCCCCAAAGATCCTAGTCAAGATCAAGCTAGGCACTGTGAAAACATGCAGAGGAAACGTTGCAATAAATCCTGGCTTCATTGAAGTCAGTGACACAGCTTTAGCAGAAATAAGGTTTCACCTGCATAATACAGTGAAGCAGAACATCAGTATAGTGAAATAGAAACATAATATGCAGCACATGCAAACCAATAAGGGTAAGAAACAAAAGGGAGTGGGGGAAAGAATTCCAGTCAAGGGCACTAGCAAACACAATTTTAACACACAAAGGGCAGACTGTGAAACAAATAATTGGCTCATGCCAAAAGATTTAAAGACTTTCCTTTTGGAGGAGGGGTACATCTTTAAACCCAACCTCAAAATGTTTACTCTTTTTTTTTTTAAATCATGCTATTGAATCTGATCTGGGGTCTCTAGAATAGTGGTGGCTAACCTTTTTGGCAAGCAAACATCCTCTGAATTATGACCCAGGCTAGCTTGATCTTGTCAGATCTCAGAAGCCAAGTAGGGTCGGTCCTGGATGGGAGACCACCAAGGAATACCAAGGTCACTATGCAGAGGAAGGCAACGGAAAACTACCTCTGTTAGTCTCTTGCCTTGAAAACCCTACTGGGTTGCCATAAATCAGCTGTGACTTGACAGCACTTTACACACAGACCACCTTTTTGGCAAGCAACCCCCCACTGAAGTACAGGACGATACTACTCTAGTGTACATATTGTATATAGCAGCCTCTTATGATTTGTACAGCTTTGCCTCAACAATTGAGAGTTAGGGAGTAGGCAACATCACAGCACTAGAGAAGCAGACAGGCTGGACTATGCCATAGCCAGGACTACAAGCCCTCCTTCTCCCATCCAGAAGTGCCACGTACTCCAGCTGCCTTTGCCACTTATGGCCCCCTCTGGGTTGCCATAAGTGGGCTGCGACTTGATGGCACTTTACACACACACAATTCATAGGGTTGCCCTAAGTCGGAAGCAACTTGGTGATATTTAACACACAAAGTGTGTGTGTGGGGGGGAACCCTATTCAACAATTGCCTGCCAAATGTTGTGTGTGTGTGTGTGTGTGTGTGTGTGTGTGTGTAAAGTGCCGTCAAGTCGTAGCTGACTTATGGCGACCCCTTTTTGGGGGGTTTCCATGGCAAGAGACTAACAGAGGTGGTTTGCCAGTGCCTTCCTCTGCACAGCAACCCTGGTATTCCTTGGTGGCCTCCCATCCAAATACTAACCAGGGCTGACCCTGCTTAGCTTCTGAGTTCTGACAAGATCAGGCTAGCCTGGGCCATCCAGGTCAGGGCGCCAAATGTAGTAGCATATGCAAAAAGCAGCAACTATGACCAAATAGAAATAAATCAAAATTTACACAGGTGTGTATAAAATTATTGTTAACCCAAGAAAGCCACTAGATGTAGAAGCATGGCAAGGACGTAGGAATGTAAAACTTAATTCTCACATTGTGGCAAGGTGCATACACGGCTTGCCATAACTACAATGCACTCTACGCGGGGCTGCCCT
The DNA here is from genome assembly GCF_029931775.1 of Euleptes europaea. NCBI lineage: Eukaryota > Metazoa > Chordata > Lepidosauria > Squamata > Sphaerodactylidae > Euleptes > Euleptes europaea. The sequence goes on along the minus strand of NC_079313.1, from coordinate 49,029,212 downwards.
TGAAGACAACCCAGAAACTACAACTGGTCCAGATTGCAGCAGCCCGACTGCTGTTAGGGGCTAGCTGCTGAGAACCTATGTTGCCCATTTTGAAACAGCTTCACTGGCTGTCAGTCTGTTTCCAAGTTCAATTCAAGGTTCTTGTTACGACCTTTAAAGCCCTTCATGACCTGGGACCCACATATTTGAAGGATCATCTCCTTCCATATGTCCCTGTGTGCCAACCACAGCCATCAGACAGCCATCTGTTGGCTATCTCGCCACTTAGGGTGGCCCGCCTGGCACTGACAAGAGCCCAGGCCTATCCTAATGTGGTTCTGGCTCTGTGGAATGGGCTGCCTTAAGAGGTGAGGGGGGCTCCCTCCTTGGAGATTGTCAGGAGGTGCTGCAAGGTCTGTCTGTTTCTTAGGGCTTTGGAGGGAGTTTGTATAGCAGGCACCTTTTATGGGGGGAGTATGGGGCTTGTTGATTTTTTTAATTTTTGGTTTTAGCTGGGAATATTTTAACAATTGTTGTAAGCCGCCTTGAACCAAGAGGAAAGATGGGATATAAATGTTTTAATCAATTAGTAGTGCCACCATCCCCCCACACACACACACACAAACACTGCTAGCAGGTTTTTCAAGAACTGGTGAAGAACTTATTCTGTCCACCAATCTCAGTTGGTCAAGACTTTATGTGCCCTGTCTACAAATGCCTTGGATGAGGGTTGAGAGCAGTTTGGGCACAGAAACAGCAATGCAAAGATCACCCAGTAGAGTTTCTTAACCAAATGTTACTCCCTACAAGGCAAATAGAAGCTACTGTTGAAAAGAAAGCTTTAGTCATCAAATGGGTCGTAGTGGGACACCTCACAATTAACCCTTTTGCATCTTGTTACAAATTCATGCCGTTAGAATGGATGGACAGGCTGCAACAATCACCTCAGAACTTGGGTATCCAGCAACGGGCCCTTTTTGTTAGAGCCTCTCAGGAACCATGTCCAGGTAGATACACAAGAAAAAAAGGGATGGAGTGTATGGCATGCTACCTCCAGGAGAAGCACCAAAATTGCAGGAGCAGCTGCCAGGCTAACTGGAAATACTCCAAACCATACCAGATGTGGCACAATAATCTCTTTTGGAGCACTGCCAAAGTATTGGACAGAAGGGCCTCTACATAGAAGCTCTTGGATGGCCCTAAGAGGCAGTCAGGAGTCAGCCGGAGAGCTGAGAGGAGGACCTGGTTGCGGAGAAGGCAAGGGCTAGCCTATCCCTGCTGCCCCCCCTCAAACTGTCAGCAGAGGGAACCCTTGGCTGGTCTTGCGGCCATAACTGCCATGGCAATCCCTTTGCAATCGAGAGCACGGGGCATTGAGGGCATGGAGGTACAGGGGAACAGCCTCTGCCCACAGACCCTTAAAGAGACAGAAACACAAAATTTTATGGCTGGTGATGGGATAAGCATGAACTTCATGGAGGAGGTAGGGCTTGGAGCCCAGCATCTATATAACCCAAGGTTGGGGTGGTGTTCTCAGAGCCTGTGTGGGGCAGGAGAGATGACACCTTATTTATTTGCTTCTAAAGACAGACAAATTGCTCCTTGGCAGCATATTAAGAAGACAAACATTCATAATAATAGTTTTAATTTATTATTGCCTTTTACTATTTCAGTATATATCAGTATATCTGACCAGAGGCATTTTCAAGATGAACTCTTTCAATTTAACAACAAAGCCTGAACTACTCTTTATATAACATATTGCAAGAGTTGATTTATCACCCTATTTATCCCTTTTACTCTATTTAACACCCAGAAATTTAAGACTTGTGTAAAATTAGCAATTCCTTGCCTCTTTGCCTCCAGCCCCTTTCATACCAGGTTCTTAATAAAGCCAAACTGTGGGTTGATTGTGGACAAGGTTTTATGTTCTTAGTGATAAATGGGTGGCAGACTTTCATTTGGAAAGCTTTAATTACAGCACATTTTTAAAGAAAAAATACTTCATGGGCTAATATTTTTCATGCTTCTTCTCAGCCAAAAGGTGTTATTTTATAGTTGTTGGCACAGACAGGAATAAATATTCTACTTTGTTCCTTTTTTTAAAAGGGAATTGTGAAGGCTCAGTCTGCAGATCTGCCATTGAAGCAAGTGGGAACTTGGCAGTGATAGGATTGGGCCCCAGGAAAGTTTTTAAAACGACTTTTTCACACTTTCACACATTTGCTGATGCTTTCTCTGCATTCAGAGAACTATAGCAAGTTTATTTTTAACACGTCATACTTGGCATAGAATTAGGGTTTGATCCTGCATTCTGGAAATGTCATATATACACACACCACAGGAATATTTGTTTTAGCAACAACTACTACAAGTGTTTGTTTACACTGGATCTCATTCTCCAAGTTCAATAGGAAGTGAACAATTCCTTACGAGGATAATATCTTTGAGCCAGTTCACACAAGCATGTATATCCCAAAAGCTACCATCCTATGCACACTTACCTGGCAGTAAGCCCCCCTGAATAAAGTGTGACTTACTTCTGAGTAAACATGCCTAGGGTTGCACTGTGTTTCTCTCTACACTTTATAACTGGCAGCTGAATGTGTGAACTGACTCCACTGAAAAGCTTTGCATTAGTGGTGATGTGATATAACAGTTTATCTATGAAGCCCATTCACACATGCAAATCAGCACCCGCAGTCATCAGCCAATGAATGAGCATGCATGTGTGAACTGGCCCTTGGCTGTATAGGAGTGAATTCAATTATATTATCAGGATGCTGCCTTGAGTAGGAATGATTTGGAATGTTTCATCCTTCCTGTTTTCACTGAAAATCTCAGTTTTAATTTTGCTTTTCCTTTATATGAATATAACCTGTTTTTGTGCCATTTTTGGTTCCCTGGAACTGGGTTTTTCCTATTAAAATGCATGCATTTTTCAATGTTATTTGTGCATCAATAAACCAGTATTATATTTTATACAAGTAGGAACCTGCAAGGACTTGCAAGAAGCATCTCATTTCCCCTCCCCCACTATTTCCTCTTTCCCTTTCCTGAAATTTCCCACAGCCTCTCTCCTTTCCTGCCTTCTCTCTTTCCTACCCACCATCCAACTTATCTTTATCCCCACCCCCACCCCGTCTTGAGCTTTCCCACTTTCCCTACCTCTGGCACCCTCTACCCAGCCAGACCACGCCCAGTTGTACAGTGGCCAACCTACAAAGACTTGCAAGGTGGGACCTCATTTTCCTCTGTATCCCCCTCTCTGCACTATTTCCTCCTTCTCCTGGCAACCCCCATATCCTCACCCTTGTCTGCTCCGTTCTCTCCTTCCCATCCACATACCAACCTAACTTTTATCTCTCCCCCACCCCGCTTCAGTTATATTTATTATTTATTTTCTTCATTTATACCCTATCTTTCTCCACAATGGGGACCTAAAGCAGTTTACAGCATTCTCTGGGACCTTCACCCAAAGGAAGGAGGAAGAGGCAATCTGTTGGACCCTTCGCCTTGCCGCTGTCTGCCTCGCCTCACATGAGTGGGTTGGCTAGCCTGAGTGCCAGCGTATGCCTCACGTCATCCCCCATGTCACCTCTTATATGGGTCTCCAGCAGGCCAGGATCTTTCTCACCTGCCTTGCCTCAGGCTGGCTGGACGCTACTTCTCCGACCTTTCACAGGGCTTGGGTGGACTGAGCTCAGCGCTGCTGTCAGAGGGCTGGCTGGCCCAGGTGTGGGTGGGAGACCATCAGCCCACCAGGAGACGTCCAGGTGCTCTTAATGGTCAATCTTGCCCTGCCTGTAAGGTAAGTTAGGTTGAGAATGTGTCACTGGCCCAGGGTCACCCAGTGAGTTTTCAGGGCAGAATGGGAATTTGACATCCTAGTCTGAAACCCTAACCACTATACTACACTGGCTTTCATGGGGTGTCTGCTGTTGAACATTAACAAGCAGCCAGACCTAGGTGAGTCATGCAAGTCATGTGTTAGCAAATAGCCGGGTGATTCCTGCCAAAAGAGCCCTGGAAAGCCCCCTACCTTTTACTGACAGAAACCAAGCCTGTTGTGGTTGCCTAGCAACAACCAATAAGGACATCTTTTTCTTAAAGATACAGGTGCTCCTTTTATCATTTTGGGGATTTTTAACTCCCCCAATGCATTTTAAAAAAAGATTTCAGCTGTTTCTGCCAGCCTGAGCTGTTTTTCAGGTTTATCTCTTTCTTGTCCATTCACAGGTCCAATCTCCAGATTTAAGTATTCTCAGATTTGGCCAACTTGGTGGATGATATGATATAGGTGATGATATGGTGTATATTGTATAAAGGCTACATAAATTGCATATAAGGGCCATACAATGTGAACATATATAATACAAATGAACGTGCAAACCAAGAGTGAAAAGGGAAGAACCAATGCCACTGACATTATTGAATAGAAAATAAACATGAAAGAATCTCTGCTGTTCCCTGATTTTGAATTCAGTTACTTTCAGATTAACCTTACTAGCTCTATAAGGGTTTCAGGATTGAGGCCTCAGTTTCTGAAATTGTAAGTAATGTTTATTTATTTGTTTGAATTTTTGGTTGCTGCTCACCCAGGGGGTCTCACAGCAACTGACAACACTTAAAACAACATAATAATAAACAACTTAAAATCCAGAAAAATCAAATAATACATATAAACTATTAAAATATATCAAACCATCCCAGAGCATCTGGTTAACATCCAAAGGCCAACCTGAACAATTTGGCCTTGCAAGCCCTGAGGAAACTAAGCAAATCTCACTGGGCACTGGTGTCATCAAAGAGTGCATTCCACAGGTTGGGGCCATTGCTGAGAAACCCCTTCCCCTGGTTATAGAGGCCCCGACAGGATGACTGGAGGGGGCAAGGGGGGTTGTAACAGGAAAGATGGTCCCGTAAGTATGAAGATCCCAAGCCATAGAGGTATTTAAAAGTTAAAACCAATACCTTGAATTGGATCTGGAAACTAATTGCTAGCCAATACACCTGCAGCCAAATTGGGGTACACACATGAAGCTGCCTTATCCTGAATCAGACCCTTGGGACATCAAAGTCAGTATTGTCTACTCAGACCAGCAACGGCTCTCCAAGGTCTCAGGCAGAGGTCTTTCACATCACCTACTTACGGTACCTAGTCCCTTTAACTGGAGATGCCAGGGATTGAACCTGGGACCTTCTGCATGCCAAACAGATGGAGGAGGTACCTGGGAGGAGATCTATATGGCTGTGATCTGATCCCCACTGGATATGCCCATGAGGGTATTTGTGATGAGTTAATCCATGTCTTTGTAAGTTAATTTTCCCTTCTGTTGTATTCCAAAGCCCTCGTCCGTTATTCCAACTAAAGAAAAATCAAAAGTTTTGAAACAGAGTGATTTTAAATACCTTATAATATATTTTGGAATACAGTACAACAAATAAAACACTTGTGGTCCTATGACCATCGTCAGAGTAGTTAAGATTCTGAGTTGTGAATGTATTTCAGAACCAAATTACATTAGCCACCTTAAACATGGCAGTCCCATTCATGACGACTGTAGACTCTGTAAAAAGCCTTGGAGTGTGGTTGGACTCTGTGCTATCATTAGATAGACAAGTGTCCATGATAGTACGGCGGTCAGTTTTTCACCTTTGCCAGGCTCGCCAACTGGTTCCCTATTTGTCTGGGTCAGACCTTGCCATATTGATCCATGCAATGGTCAGCTCCAGTTTGGACTACTGCAATTCGCTTTACATACGGCTACTCTAGAAAATGCTTCAGAATGCGGCTGCTGGGCTGCTGACTGGAACATCACGGTCAGCTCATATTAGGAGAGGGGCCGTAGCTCAGTTACAGCTCTCTTTGAGCTCTCTCAGCCCCACCTACCTCACAGGGTGTCTGTTGTGGGGGAGGGGAAGGGAAGGAGATTGTAAGCCAATTTGATTCTTCCTTAAGTGGTACAGAAAGTCGGCATATAAAAACCAACTCTTCTTCTTCATCATCCCATCCTGAGGATAGAATCTCCATGCCATATGGCCATACAGACCCTCCTCCATGTCACAAAACAAATGGTTTTAGGCACAATGGATTATTCGTGGATCATGTCATGCCCAAGGCAGGCTGTAGTGTTAATGCTCCTGATGGAACACAATTAAGACGCTGCAGTGTGCAACAATGTTAGTGGTCACCAGGAGTGAGTGGCTAGTTTAGCTTCTTCCTCATCAGTATCCCTGAGCATACACTGTTATTTTCACACAAAAGTTGCCAAGACTCATTCCTGCAGAGGAAAGGACTGTTCCCACACAGGGTTTTTTTTGGTTCAAATGCCACCCATGGAGCTGTTATTTGGCCCACTGATGATGGGAAACATATACCCAACGCAAGTGACCTATATGTTTTCATGAGTAGAATAAAGAGCAACACTGAGAGGTCACCTAAAGTCAGTAAAATGACAAGGGAGCAAAGAGATAAAACTCCTGTTCTCCCCCTTTCCATGTGCCAAGGCCATATCCAAATTAACACACACATACCACAGCAGCTATGCTATGCATGTTTTAGCCATTTAAAACATGCTGGAGATCCATTCATGGATCTTCCAGCATCTTGTTCAGTTTGACCCGCTATTATTACATTTTCATTGTAGGTAATTCATATCCAAATCAACACATACATGTCCTTTGTTTGATACATAGACTGTTCATCTTAGAGGGCAAACAACTGAGAGTCTCCACAGCTGGAATCCTACAAGCCTTTGAAAAGACACGAAAACCTGGGGGCAACATGCTCCCACTAAAACAACATCTGTCTTTCAGCAGAGTACATGGTGCCTATATCAATAAGTATAAATGAATAGAAGTTCGATCTCTATTTCCCATACAGGGTTTGAGCGAGGAGTACTAAAATCTGTGGGAGTTTGGCCATTAACCTGTGAAATGTGCACACCATCCTAATTCTAACCTACCTTCAGATACTGCAGAACCAGTTCCAACACTCCGTCCACAACTGCACCACACAAACATGTATTGCCTTGTAGGCAGAGTCACACCAAGGGCTAAAAATATGATAAAGACCAAGGGTCATAATGGTACTTTAAAAATTTAAAGAATAACGATCCAGTCCTCAGAAGAACTGGATGCACCGGAAAGCGATAGAGCCATGTACAAATATCTCTTTCAAATGCCATCCTTCTAATGTCTTTTCTCCTTTACTGCTGGGGCCACGGATCTCCCTCATTAATGCCTCTCAATTCTGTAGTTGTTTCTGTTTAAGGAGTCTTTGGGATGAATTGTTTCTTTTGTTTATGATCTAGCAAACGAGCCTTGCTAATCCTTATATTTTATCTCCCTAACATATGGAAAAGCTATTTATTCCAGCCAATCACAATAAAGTGAAAGAAAACCCCATTTTATGGAAAGGTATATATCACAAGTTTGTTCATCATTAAAGATATGATTACCAGGGAAAAGCCTCCAAAAGTGGCACATTTATGGTGCTGCGAACAGATGGGGACATCCATTTTCCTTGCAAATACTTTGGAAATTGCTCTACTGGTAGCCGTATAAAAATGATATACAGATGCAGCAGCAATGGGGCTGGGACGAGAGGTCCACATTTACACAGTAAAAGCTTCACATGTACCCTGTCAGCTTTGATTGATCTGTCCTCTACCACAGGGAAACTTGTTGACAGGAGGAAGAGAGCTGGCAAATAATTCAAGGCAACAAGCCACCTCATTCACCTGCCCAGTCAGACTCCTGGCTACAAATCCTCTTTCTGACCAAAGGCAAGGCTTAATTTTTTTCTCTCAGTAAAATAGGTACCAGCTGGTGGTTTATTTCTCTAATGGTCTACGAACTGAATACTACGTGCGTGCTTAACTTGCTGTGGTTCATCAGTAGTAAGAGAAAAGCTCTTTGTACATACTCAGAGACCCTCCTTCTTCCAAGGATGAGTTTTATCACTTAAAAAACAACAACCTTGTTCCAGGGCAAAGATTGAGTGGACCCTGAGTCAGAACGCAGCCACGTTACTGGGCCTCCATGAGCATAAACAGTGGGAACCTGGACACCGGAAGCTTCACTGACTCTACTCCCCAGTGAGAGCTACAGCAGAATAAACTGCTCATCGCATTACTACTACATCACATGTTCCAAGGCTCAAATTAAGGCCCTCCATCTTGCCAGCTCACACCAGATCCAAGGTCATCAAAGAAGATTTGGTAAGGAGAGAAAAGGATACTGGATAACATACAGCCTCAAAACAAAGGCAACCCAAGGAGAATTTAGTTGGAACAATGGGTACAAGTTACTGTACCATTTTCCTTCTGAGCATCCCACATTCTATATGTGCACACCTTCACACCCAAGCAAGCTATTGAGCCCCAATTGTCATTATCATATTGATGAAGTTCATCAGAGTGCAATTTTGGGTTTAACACCAACAGATTGAGAAAAGGGAGCAAAGAATTATCTAAGAAGAGAACAGCATTCTTACCACAGGGACGTTTCCCTGTTCCAGTTCATTGATGGAGTTGATTAAGTTTAAATGAAGCAGACACTGGATAAAAGTAAGGGTATTGACCACTGGGGCAGCACCGGGCTGTGCTTGAAAAGGCCTGATACATGCAGAAAAGCAAGATTTGTTAAATGCTCTAATCTTCAATCAAATCTTACATCAATACAGACAAAGTTTGGTAATGAGAGATTCAATGAAGCATGCGGGAGAAAGAATTAATCCTCTTGGTCTAAACTGGGTTCAACTTTGAAGCCTGCTCAGAAAGGCAAGGCAGTTATCTAAATGCTAAATAAGAAACTTATTGTACTTTTCAGGGCAGCCTAATCTTTTGTCTATTTCATCTCCATGATTTGTATGCTCATAGATGGCAAGTTGTCATGGTAATTATATCAAGCCACCCTGCAGCCGAAGAGCCTAAAAATGCAACTGAAGCGCAAGCAGGGACAAGGGCAGCCCATCTGGCCAATCCGTCAAGATCAGCTTGGGGGTGGGGGAGAGGCAGGACTCTGCAGTCACCAAAATAGCTCCTTATATACCCCAAGACCACCACCATGTCCCCCCAAAGGGGGGTATTACTTCCAAAGCCACCCCTCCAGCCAAGCCACCGTACCCTTAGCAGGCTTATTGCTCTATGTTTTTGAAGATGGATATCAGACATTTGCCCATGAGGAGATGGATTTTAAAAATGGTGATTGACATTTGCTCTTTGACTCAGTGGCTCTGATAACTAATCTCAAAATGCCATATAAACATCTGATACATCGATGCCGATGAGTCTGGAAGAGGACAAGTGGAATCCACTAGAGGTCTCACATTTCCTAGATGTCATTTGTATCATCTTTTGATTGTAAGCACTGGAATCTCCCTCTGGGCCAAAACAGAGTTGATGCTAGGACATCATATCTTCCCAGCATTTTAATAGCTCTTGCACGGGTCCCTGGTTCAGCAAGGGCTATGGTGCAGGAGAGCAGGGTGTAAGCGTACACAGTTTCACTGTTAGCAACTAATGCCCACAAACAGGTTGTTATTAGCCCTAGAAAAGAAAGAAGGCAAACAACCTCTCATTGGGCTTTTATGCATGGCTGTCTCCCTCATGGTCCCCCCCAACTGCTTTGGGGCTTTGTTTTGATTATGCATGCGTTTTCTGACATTCAGAGGTCGCCTCGCTCTCCTGGTGCATTTCCCCTGCATTTTCTGGATGCTGTTTAGCCAGCACCCAGAAAATGTGGGCAAAACCTGCGAAAACCTGTGGGGAGAGCTAGGCGACCTCTGACAGCAGGGAAATGCATGCGTAATCAAAGCCCTGAAGCAGTGGGAGGGGGGTGACCACGAGGGAAACAGCCATGCATAAAAGGCCTTCAAGTCTTTTCTGAAGCAAAGTTTTTAAGCCCATCCAAAGGGGGAAAGGAGCAAGATGGGAAGGAGAGTCATTGGAAGGACAGGGAGAAAGGGGGAAGGTTGAATCTGGCCATGAAAACTTAGAAAAGCTCCTGAAAGAACCCTCAGAGAGGAAGTTTCTAGTCAGCGCACCATGTAGGAAAAAGGGTTTGCCTTCATCAACCTCTTTATTCTTTTTTCTTTCTCTTTTGCCTCTTTTCCCTTATTGCCATCAAGAACAGATACTTACATCTTCTCCTGGTGGTCCTCCAAAGGCAACTGTAGAATAGCTCAATGTGTTTGTCTTGTCAGATATTCACTCTCTATTGCCAGTATAATCGCCATCAGGTGAACTTTATAGGTTGCTGGCAGGCCACTGACATCCTCTGGAGCACTGGCAGGAATTAGTATGGTGCAGGGTGTGAGCCAAGTCATCCTTGGTTCAAATCCCAGCTCAGCAAAAATAAAATTAGGTGCTCTTTGACAAACCGCTATCCTCCCAGCCACACCCACTGAAATATAGACCTAATAGCATCCTTTTTGTAATGCTTAGTAAGAACCAGTGTGGTATAATGGCTATTATGCTGGACTTGGACCAGGTGACCTCAGTTCCAAGTTCTGTTCACCCATGATGAAGCTAAATGGATGAATTTGCGCTGCCCATTGCCTCTCATCCTAACCTCCCTCACAGAGTTGTTGTGAGCATAAAGGGAAAAGTCTATGAACCTCTTGGGCGGGATAAAAATGTAATCGAAGTAATTAAGTAAAACTAGGATCCCTTGTAATACACTTTTACTGCAAAGTGTTATTATAGTTTATTACAACTCTTCATTGCTGCAGCTACTTTGGGAGATCTTTCTTTTTTAAAATAGGGTAAAAGTTCCACATGGTTTCACTGTAGTTTGGGGAAACAGAAGCAGGACTTTCCTGCTTTCCCCCTGCAACCCACTGAGCCCCTTTCCCACATTTTATTTCTGGGGCCAGTGGACCCTCAGAACAGCATATGTGGCAAAGTGGGAGTCTGCCGTGGGAGGGGGAATCAATGAAAATCACTGCAAGATGGAAGGGATTTTAAGTCTTCAGAACTGTGTGGTAATACACAAGCTATCATTTTCTTCACCAGTGACCTTTCCTTCCCCTTCCCCACAACAGACACCCTGTGAGGTAGGTGGGGCTGAGAGAGTGTGACTAGCCCAAGGTCAACCAACTGGCTTCATGGGGAGGAGTGGGAAAACAAATCTAGTTCTGCCATTCATGTGGAGGAGTGGGGAATCAAACCCAGTTCTCCAGATCAGAGTCCACTGCTCCAAACCACCACTCTTAACCACTACACCACGCTGGCTCCCGTAACAGTACCCAAGGTGCACCTGGGGCGGACCTGTAAAAATAGTAATGTAGAGTTAGGCCTTTACGATATGATTCTTAAGTAGTAGAGAAAATCGGCATATAAAAACCAACTCTTCATCTTCTCCTCAGTAACTGTTATATATTCATTGGGAGTTCCATGTGGAAACTTAATTTCTTGCACATAGGGGTCTGATTCAGACTGTGGAACATGAGGAGAGGGGGTTTAAGCCTTCCCCATCATGCCATTTTCCCAACTTCAAATGGCCCCGGGGAACTGCTATTTGTACTGTTGAGGAAACTTATGTGTACTAATAGGCTACATGTAGATTTTCTCTACAGGGCAAATAGTGGCTTCCTAGGGTTATTAAAGATCAGGAAAATGACTTGGGGGTATGCTTAAGCCTCTTCTCCCAGGATCTGCAGTCTCAGTCAACATTGGACTCCAGTGCCTGGAAATTATTCTCCACTGTTTGAAGTATCTTATTTTCTCCAAGCAAGCCTTCTGGGTTCTCAATGGATACCAGGAAAGCAAATTGAATCAAACTTGGGCTTGAACACAAAACTCCCAGTACATCTGACAGGACCTCATAGAATCATAGAGTTGGAAGGTACCACCAGGGTCATCTAGTCCAACCTCCAATGGTGACAAGACCTGAGATGGAGCTGTAAACACTATAACGTGTAGTTAGGCCTTAATATCTCCTAGCAATTGATAGGCTTTTTACAGAAAAATCACCAATACCCTTTGCAAAAAGTATCAAAGAGTTTCAAGTAGCAGCTTTGTGAGCATTTGATTACAATTAGCTTGACAAGGTCCCCATATATATATGTTTCTTATTTCTTTAATGCAAATATAGTCTCTGACCTTGCTTCAAACTGCATTATCTTCCTACAGTCATCCATTTTATACAATCCTCTATTTCATATTCAACTCTGGCCAAGTCACTCTAGCCTGTAACATCTCAAGAACAGATCATAGGATTTCACAGTGCCAAGCAAAGTTAGCATGTACAAATATATGGCCTGTGCTAACAATTCACAGGCTTCCTTGGCAATGTAGGAAGGAAATCTCACAAATAAAACAATAATGGAGGCACACAGATTGTCTATGTTGGAGTGAATTCACAGGTTCAAAGTCTGGGTCAGATTTCTCATGCTAAAATCAGGTGGATTAGAAGAACACAAGCTATAATGATCACAAGGTGGCCGCCAAACATTACTGCTCTGCAGCAAACAAGCCCAGCCTAGAGCTCTGTGTGTATAAGTGATTGTCATGAAAAGTTTGGCCATCAGACTGAGAATCTTCAAGCCTTTGCTGAATTTTTTAATGCCCCTGAATGGGGAATGGATACTCCATGCGGGACATGCATCTAAACATGATGGCTTTTGATAAGGATTGCTTAGGGAAGCAGTTTAGCTGAAACTCTCCAGTAACAGCCCTAGAAATTCAAATAAACCATCTCAGAATGGGAGGTCAGAGAGAAGAGCTGGTAATGGGAGAGGGGGAGGGAAGTGACTCCAGCATTCTTTCCTTAGATCAGAGCCCTACATTCCCTTCTTTGGAGATGGCATTTCTTCCTTCCACCTGTTCCTTGGGAGGAATCTATATATTGGAGAGAGTTAGCATGAAGTCCTTGCAGAGCTGGAGGGGGGAGTCCTTCCTGTGAGTTGCTCAGCTCTGATGGAGTCATTTGAGCGCACAAAGGTTGCACGGGGTCTTTTATGTGTTTTACAAAAGTTGCCAAATTAAGGTCGGATTAAGGGCCCCTTCCATCGAGGCTTGGGTAGAAACCACCACTTTAGCCAAGGAATGGCTCTGAAAAGCTTGACGAGTTAATCAGAGTGAAGAGAAAGTAACATGTATTACTCTTGTTATTAAAGGAGCAATGAGTGGGGCCATCGCTGTGAACTTGAATAACAGGTTGAACTTTAATTTGTTCATTAACAGGATTTGCCCCTCACTGTGAATGTTATTAGTTCCCTTAAAAGCAAAGGGACAGGCTGCAGAGCCACAGTGAAAGCATCTGGCAAAAAGTTAAACGTCTCCTATTTCCACTTGTCGCCTCGCAAAGAAGGCAACGTGATAAAAAAAAAAAGATCTGGGGGAGGGCTTCCTCCCCCCCATCTTAAACAATAAAGGCTGGAGGCTTAAGGGGCCTCCCCACTGAAACCTCATCTGGGTTCAAAAGGACCACAGAAAGTTGAGGCAGGCACAACAAAGGGCCCCTTCCAGCGTAGGTGAGCACTCATCACCTTCTCTACATGAAGACATATCCAAGCGGTGGATTCAGTTCCCTTGTCTAGACAGAGATACCTTATGCAGACTTATTGTGTCCTGGACCAACACCCATGCATCACTCTAGCCCTTTCTCTAGTCTACATGAACACCAAGTGATGAATGTGCTATGTATACTCTCTCAAACGTGTACACTGTAGAAGAAGAAGCATTGGTTTTTATATGCCGACTTTCTCTACCACTTAAGGGAGACTCAAACCGGCTTACAATCACCTTCCCTTCCCCTCCCCACAACAGACACCCTGGGAGGTGGGTGGGGCTGAGAGAGTGTGACTAGCCCAAGGTCACCCAGCTGGCTTTGTGTGTAGGAGCGGGGAAACAAATCCAGTTCACCAGATTAGCCTCCGCTGCTCATGTGGAGGAGTGGGGAATCAAACCCCGGTTCTCTAGATCAGACTCCACCGCTCCAAACCACCACTCTTAACCACTACACCACGCTGGCTCTCTTTATATGTACCTTTATATCATGCAATAGAGTTGGAATTACAGCCTTTGGGAAGTGTTGTAAGTCCTTCCTACAGTTATTAGGCAATAGATAAAGGTTCCATCATTATGTTTTTAGGGGTTTAAATATATCTGGTTGGAGTTTTATTGCAACATTTTAATCTATTGTTAGCTGTCCCAACCCACAAGCTGAAACATACTATAAATGTAAGGGAACAAAAGAAAAATCTGAACTCTTCTTTACCTCGGCTATACAAAATTAAGGGGATGCTTCTACATGTATATACCAATTTTGTATTATATATGTGTGTGTACATGCATATCCAAAGTAGCTGGGACCTTCTCCACAGAATATATGTCCTTGAATATTACAGAGGTGTGTATGTGCATACATTTTGTATGCACAAGGCTTGAACACAGAAATCCTATTCATATGAACTTGAGCGAACACATGAAACTGTCTTATACGGAGTCAGACCATTGGTCTACTCTGATTGGCAGGAGCTCTCCGGGTTCTCAAGTGGAGTTCTTTCCCATCACCTTCTACCCGAGATTTTTTAACTGGAGATCAGGGGATTGAACCTGGAACCTCCTGCATATAATGCAGAGGTGCCTCTCCTGAACGGTTCTTCTGAATCAACATGCAGAAGGATCAGGCTGCAAGGTTGTGTTTTTTTAATGATGCTGTCTTTACCTCCCTGTTTTCTTTTTTCCACCGTGGGAGCAAGCCTGTTTTCTTCTTCTGTTTAAAGTCCTGAATCAAACACGGTGTCAGATCTCTGATCTCATCTGCATGTTTATATCCTAAACTGGGCACATTAGCTCGTCCCTTTTTCTCTCTCCCTTACTCGTCACGCCGACAGTAGATAAAACTCTGGAGATGCAGAATAAAACAAACTCCTGCTCCCCACAGAAAGTAGGTGACTTTGTACTGATGTGTTTGCCTGTTAGCTCAGCATTGGCTGTCTTTTAATCTGTCAGTTATTTCCTTCCCGTTTTTGTCAACTTTATATATCTCTCTCTCTCTCCATATATAATTTGCTTGTCATCTGCATCCTTCCTCAACAGGAATATACAACCAGGTCACAATTAAATAAACAGATCTGTGTGTCGTTAGCAATATCTCACCCTTGTGTCCCAATCAGAAAGCAGCCAAGTTGGACATATGACTGCCATGTCTCTTATTTTGGATGCTTAAAGAATAATTCCCCCTCATTTAAAAATGTATTTGCTATTCAGTCACTTTCTTTTGTTAGTGTTCCTTTTGCCACTGCCATCTTCTGTGAAGTATTAAACTTTAGCCGCTGCTTCTGTTCATAAATCTTTACAAATAAAAATAAGTCACAAAGCCTCCGAAGCAATATTTCCTTCCAGCTGCTCTTAGCCTACTCCTTTGTAATAAGGAAACAAGATTCTCTCATCAGAATCAGCACGATTAGTATGGGGAGGGAGCCCAGATTGATGCATAACCATGGGTATTATTTTCATGTTTGTTTTTAAACAGGATGTAGAGAAGCATTAAAGCAATCCACATATACAAAACTGCATGTATTATGTACATATCCAGAATCTGATAAAGAGAGCGATGCCCAGCATTAGGGCTTCATTTAGGATTATTACCAAATTTCACCCTGACTGGAATATGATGCAAACTCTGTAGTTCTCAGTGACACTGCATCATGAATTTTGAAGTCTGCAGTAGACTATAGAACCTCTGATGCAGTACAACAATATTCAAAATACACATGCAAGAACCTATACAATATCAGGGGCTGGAAGCATCAATGCTTCCAACGAACCAGTCAACCTGGCAGATTTTCTGCACACACAAAAAGTAATTGACATTAAAAAAAACAACATAATGGCAGAATTTTGCATGGTCATCTGCAAATATTTACTTTTGTACTTGTTAATTAAATTTTGCAATTCACATTGTCAATGTGAAGAACCTCAAACATCAAATCATTCCCAAGAGCTTAAAAAACAAAAGGGAAGATTGGATGAAGATTTCAGGAGTGGGATTTCTGTGCTGTCTGTATATTTTGTTTTCTTTCTCTCTCGATAGATAGATATGTCCTTATTTAAAGTACAGGGAGTTTCAGAATGTTACTTCGATAAAGTTACATTCTGACAAAAGAAAATTAATACTAATTTTTGCACATTCTGAGTATGCACATTCTGAGTACAAGCTCTGAAAAACAGGCTCATAGGCATCCAATCAGGTACTATATTGTTAATCTGCCTCTTTTGCTGTCCCTTCATTATTCCTTCATCTTTCTGCCCTTCTGTACAGTCTTCATCAATGTATTTTGTAAACAGCAAAATACTAGCAAAAAAAGTGCTGTATATAAATTCAAGAACACCATGAACACAGTTTACCTTTGCTTGTTAATTTGAATGCAGAATGCAAGGATTTCATGACAGAGGACACCCCCTAGTTCGTCTTCCAGAATATTTGACCCCCACATCTGCAGCATTTCAAGTCTCTCTCGCTTGAGGATAAAAGATTCATAACAATCCCACTAGTTTCAGTCCTCTATTATCATCATGCATACCCCTTCCCAATCGGAAAAGGGTGTGAGAAATGCTGTGTCCTGCAGGGTGATCCTTTTTAATAGCTTGAACGGGCATCATTTATCCCAGGCCTGTCCCTTGGAAGATGAGATTTAGACGCAGACCCAGCTTGCTTGCGGAGCTAGACTGAGTTCACAAAAACTGCTGGAGGAAGGGAAAAAGAAACACACACACATTAAAATAGAAGGGACAGCTCTTTGGCAGGAGAGTGGTAATATCAGGGAATGCTCCTAGCACCAGCCTCCAGGCCAGCGGAGAGAAATCAGGCAGGCCTTCAACTCCATATCAATAGGAGTTCTTCAATAATAGGTCAGTGAGACTTCCCATTAGTGGGAGCTTTAGCATGATACAGGCCTCAGTGGTATTAGGATGATGGGAACATTGCCAGCAACATCCCCCCAGCAAACCACCCCCTGGGAGGATGCACACTGCCTCAGGAGAGAACACAAGATGCAGGCAGAGGGCTCCTGGTTCTTGGATGTGGGGGCTGGAGGGGGATTTACATACATGAGAGATTGGAGGTTGGAGTGAGAAGGGAGGCTTGAATAATTTATCTGGAAGTGCCTGAAATGTCTCCCAATCCCTGCTTCAGGGGGAGGGGGAGATAAATTAGTATCTCACAATGTAAAAAAAAAAATCTCTGTAATTACAAAAAGAAATTTTAATGCAACAGCGGCCAATTAAAGCAATTAGCTCCCATCAGCCTTCTCTCCCTACATCCATGTTCATTAGGAAGCAGTCAGGAATCAACCCATCCTACTGGCTTGCTTTGTCAACACAGTGTTCCCCACAGTGGGTGAAAGGCCTTCCCGTTTGTGGGTTGGAAAATCCTGGACAGCAAGCGGATCAAACAGAAAAGGTGGAAGATAGCACTGAGAAGCAGAATATTCTAGAAGGTTAAGAGTTAGGCTGTTAAAAAAAGTCCCTGCAAATAGAGACTTGGACCTACCAGAAAATTTCCACAGACCAAAGGATTTTCATTGGGAGATTGTTACTTTCTAACAAACAAACAAACAAACAAACAAAACCCCATACAGCTCAAAATGCCCCCTGAAACTTTCGTGCTCTCTGAGCATGAATTTCTTGTTTCTGCCTCCCACTGTAGCCCCAAATACCCCCCAAGGGGAAGAAATAAGAATGTTTCAGAGGGCATTTTGAGTTGTATGGGGGGGTTCTTTGTTTGTTTTTTGAGAAAGTCACTGCCCTTGTATAAATCTATGGTGAGACCACACTTGGCATACTTTGTATAGTTCTGGTCACCACACCTAAAAAGGGATATTGCAGAGCTTGAGAAGGTGCAGAAAAGAGCAACCAAAATGATCAGGGGACCAGAGCAACTGTCCTATGGGGAGCGGTTAGGACACTTAACTTAGAAAGTTGCTGCTTAGCTTAGAAAGAAGGCAGTTGTCATATGATAGAGGTCTATAAAATTATGCATGGTATGGAGTGAGTAGACAGGGAGAAGCTTTTTCCCCTCTCTCATAATACCAAAATGCCGGGTCATCAGCTGAAGCTGGAAGGTAAGAGATTCAAAACAGATAAAAGGTTTTCTTCACACAACACTTAGTTAAATTGTGGAACTCCCTGCCCCAAGATTTGATGATGGCTAACAACTTGGAAGGCTTTAAGAGGGGAATGGACATGTTCATGGATGATAGGGCTACTAGTCAAAATGAATACTAGTCATTTTGACTAGGGCTACTAGTCAAAATTAATACTAGTCATGATGCATACCTGTTCTCTACAGTACCAGAGAAGCATGCCCATTATATTAGGTGCTGCGGAACACAGGCAGGATAATGCTGTTGAAGTCATTTGTGGGCTTCCTAGAGGCACCTGGTTGGCCACTGTGTGAAGAGACTGCTGGGCTTGATGGGCCTTGGTGTGATCCAGCAGGGCCTTTCTTTTCTTTTTTAATCGTTTTATTGAGATACAGCATGGCCTTTCTTATGTTCTTATGAAACCCTTCCAACTGTAGAAATGCTCCATTGAATCCCAGTAAGGTTGGGACTCCAAGTTGGGAAATTTCTGGAGATTTGGGGGCCAAGCCTGGGGAAGGCAGAGTTTGCAGAGGCACGACCGGAGACGGCTCCGAGTGTCTGCCATGTAGAGCGACTCGCTTTTGAGCTCTGCTGTCCCCAGCTGGGGCCAAAAGATTCAGGCAGGGCAGCATCCTTCTGAGCTAGAGAACTGCCAGGACCCACGAAGGGCCAGACCAAATGATTTTGCGGGCCTTATACGGCCCCCAGGCCTGACGTTCCCCACTCCTGGTTTATACTTTTGACCTACTGCATGCCAAATAGGCAAGTAGCTGTATTTGTCTGTGTGTTAAGTGCCAGCAAGTTACTTCCAACTTACATTGAACCTATGAAGTGATGACTTCCAAAACAAATTATCATTAACAGCCTTGCTCAAGTCATGCAAATTGAGGATGATGGCAATCCATCATCCATCTTTGTCTTTTCCTGCTGCCTTCAACTTTTCCAAGCATTATTGTCTTTTCCCATGACTCTTGTCTCGTCATGATGTGATCAAAGTATGATAGCCTCAGTTTAGTCATTTTAGCTTCTGGGGAGAGTTCAGGCCTGATTTGATCTAAAACCCACTTACTTGTCTTTTTGGCAGTCTATGGTATTGGTAAAATTCTGCCCCAACACCACACTTCAAAAGAATCAACTTTCTTCCGGTCTGCTTTCTTCACTGTCCAAGTTTCATACTCATATGTAGTAATGGGGAATACTATGGTATGAATTATCTTGAACTTGGTTGCCAGTGAACCATCCTTACACTTAAGGATCTTTTCTAGCTCCTTCATGGCTGCCCTTCCCAATCTCCTGATTTCTTGATTGCAGTCTCCATTTTTGGTTAATGATTGAGCCAAGGAATAGAAAATCTTTAACAATTTCAACCTCTTCATCATCGACCTTAAAGTAGTGTAATTCCTAAATAGTCATTACTTTTTGTCTTCTTGATGTTCAGCTGTAATCTTGCTTTGGCACTTTCTGCTTTAACCTTCAAGTCTTCACTATCTTCTGCCAGTAATGTGGTGTCATCTGCATATCACAAATTGTTAATGTTCCTTCCACCAATTTTCACTCCACCTTAATCTAAATCTAATCCAGCTTTCATTATGATATGTTCTGCATAGAGATTGAAGAGACAGAGAGATAAAATACATCCTTGTCTGACACCTTCGCCAACTGGAAACCAATCTTTTCCTCCATATTTTGTCTTAACAGTCGCCTCTTGTCCAGAGTATAGGTTTTGCATCAAAACAATCAGATGTTGTGGCACACCCATTTCTTTTAAAACCAACCATAACTTTCCATGATCCACACAGTCAAAAGCTTTGCTGTAATCTCTGAAACACAAGCTGGTTTTCTTCTGAAATTCTCTCATATACTGCAATATCAAATGTACATTTGTAATATGATCTCTAGTGCCTTTTCTTTTTCTGAATCTGGCTTGAACATCTGGTATTTCTCATTCCATATATGGTAATAGTCTTTGTTGTAAGATTTTGAGCATCACTTTACTTGCATGAGAAGTTTATGTGGTGGTCCAATAGTTGCTACAGTCTTTGACATCTCCTTCTTTTGGAACTGGAATATAGATTGAGAATTTCCAGTTTGTGGGCCATTGTTTTGTTTTCCATATTTGTTGACATATTCTTGTCAAGATTTTGATGGACTCAGTTTCTGTGGCTTGAAATAGCTCTATTGATATCCCATCTATTCCTGGTGATTTGTTTCTCCCAGTTGCTTTGAGTGCAGATTTCACTTCACTTTCTAAAATTGCAGGGTCTTCTTCTAAAGATTCTTCTTAGGAAAAATGTGTCATCCTTTCATCTCTTCTGTACAGTTCCTCAGTGTATTGTTCCCATCTTTTCTTTATTTTGTCCTATTCAGTTGATGTATTTCCATGTTGATCTTACAGCATACCTAACCATGCTTTAAATTTCCCCTTAATTTCTTGGATTTTGTGGAACAGATCTCTTGATCTTCTTTTTAGCATTTTTAGAAACCATTTATGAAATAGTATTTTAATACATTTCAGAAATAACATGCTGAAAATATAACATGCTTGCTCTTGTCCAGATTGTTTGTAAAGGTTTTATATGCTGTAAGGAATATGTAAATCAGCTTTAGCAACCCCCTGGAGGAAGGGAATATTAGAGAACATCTGTACTATCAATTTGAAATGGGCTGAAACCACTTTTCACTGTCATGGCCTCCCCCAGAGGAACCTGGAAATTGTAGTTTTTCAAGGTCCCCAATTATGGTTGAAAGGCACACGATACAGAAACTTAGTTGAAGTTCAGTAGGTCATTGTCTGGACAGAAACATCCCAGGAATCCAATGTATGCCACCCTTATTTCCATTATGGAAGAAACACAAGATATGAATGGATGGATGTAAATAAGAGGCCTGAGAGGTCTTTGCTAGAGCACAAAATGTTAGTGTACGGGATGGCGTAGATATATTTTGGTTACCCTGATTACCCTGGTTACCCAGGTCAGTGTGAATTTATGTAAATAGGGCATACATGTTTAGCTGAGCTTCATAGTATCCAAATGTTTTCAATGTGCCTCAGATCAATTATGTAACTTATGAAAGAAAGAAAAAACTAACTGGGTAACAAGTCAGGTGTGTGGGGGGGGGGGTGTAGGAAAAAGTCTACTTCCTTTTCTGAAGAAAATTCCCTGCCCATTTTCCTAACAGTTCAATCCTGTGCAGGGTTTACTCCAATCTGCTTCTTGTGTGTGTGTGTAAAGTGCCGTCAAGTCACTGCCAAATTATGGTGACCTCATAGGGTTTTCAAGGTAAGAGACTAACAGAGGTGGTTTGTCATTTTCTTCCTCTGCATAGCGACCTTGGTACGGCTTAGTGGTCTCCCATCCACTTAATAACCAGGGCTGATCCTTCTTAGCTTCTGAGATCTGATGAGATCAGGCTAGCCCCCACTCCCTGCCTTCCCCCCTGCTCTGACCTTGAGTCGCAAGCAGGCAACTTCAGTATTATGGCTTGCTCACTCCCTGCTTCCCACCAGGCACTGTTATCTCCCAATTCCCAGGCCTGCTTGATTTTGCACCTGGGGTTGCTTTGTGCTTAAAGTTACGCCTTGTAGAATGGATGGTCATTAGCAGCTTTGAACCTGTGGATTGCTTATGCTGAACCTGCGGCTCCTGAATAAACGTTTACCTGCTTTAGACCTGCCTGTCTGAGAGAGTGACTTTTTGGGATTGCCGAGGTTGGCTGGAGAACCTCACAATTAGGTAACACAAAAAGATATATAAGCTTTCAAAGACAGTATAGTATAAGTACCTCCCTTTGAGGGAGAACATGTACAAAAGGGGGTCATGTTTCTCAATTTCTTTCTTCCCCAAATGAGTGTTTGTATACAAACTGTGCTTTTTAAAAAAAGTTTCCATTTTGTGAATACAGATTTGTAATCACAAAATTATATTTAAATAGAGCCTTTAATCTTCAGGGAATATTACTAACAATAAGGTACCTTTAAAAACCCTGGTCTGAGGATTTTGCAGTCTACTGAAGAAATTCTTTACTAGTATAGCATGTATACCGTATATACCCATGTATAAGCCGACCCACATATAAGCCGAGGTGCCTAATTTCTCCCCAAAAATGGGGGAAAATTAGGCACCCGCATATAAGCCGAGGGTCGGCTTATAACCCTCCCCCCCAGCAGGCTTACCTTCACTCCAGGCCCGGCGAAGGCGGTGGCGGCGGCGGGCCCCCCACAGGAGGCTCCCCCAGGCCCGTCCTGGGCGGAGGGAGCCGGGCGCGCATGGTGGCGGCACAGCCTTCCCACAGCCGCAGGAGGCTCCCCCAGGCCCGTCCTGGGTGGAGGGAGCCGGGCGCACCTGGCGGGGCCGGCGGCGGTGCGGCCTTCCCGCGGCCGCAGGAGGCTCCCCCAGGTCCGTCCTGGGCAGAGGGAGCTGGGCGTCCTGGCCCTTCTCTCTCGTGAGGTGATTAAACGGAGCTCCGCTTTGAGGGATAACTGCAGTTCTGTGCACAAGCAGTGTCCCAGTCACAAGAGAGGGGGTTTCCTCGCGAGAGCCCCAGCCTGCTTGGAAGAGTTTTTGGGGAGAGAGGGGAGGACAAGGAACGCAGTGCATGCTCAGAGGCACTCTTTCCTCCTTGCCAGGAAAGGTTGCCGTGCCACACAGTCACAGCTGCTGCGCAACACGTGGTAGTGCCATTTGATTGCTTGTTTTAAACTTTAAAATTTAAAGTAATTATATATATGGATACCCTGGACTGCCAAAAAAACAAATGTGTTTTCTTTATCCTATTGAAAATGTCATTTATGCAAATTTATGGAAATGTGACGAGGGTCGCAGGTTACTTGGCAATTGTAAAAGGGGGTCGCGACTCGAAAAAGGTTGAGAACCACTGGCTTAGGGGAATGCCCCCTTTGATGCCAGTGCGAGCCCTTATGCCAGGAAAACACTGCCGGTGAGGCTGCACTGGCGCCTGCGACTCACATGGCCACGGTGCTCCCTGGAGCCAGCGTTAGTGGCCCTTTGCTGGCGTTAGTGTCAGTTTAGTTGGTGCAGGTGGCACTAATGCCAGCACAGGGGTCACACTGGCTGCTATCCCCTCCCCCCACCCCCACCCCCGTTAGGATTGCTCTGCCCCAGTGTAGTCTTGAGAACACTTTCCTGGGAGTAAAGTCCATTGAATAGAATAAGATTCTGAGTAGATCTGCTTAGGATTGCTCTCTGAAGGCTGATGAATACTCTTCTCTTGGAACAATCATGTGATTTCAGTAATTACTTTAAGTAATTTAAGCAAGTGGCTTTTTTTTACCAGTTCTTTCCAGAGAAATAGTTTAGCCCTTTTACTTACTTTTAGTAAAAAAAATTAGTTCTCTAATAACCCTGCTTGAATTTTGAATATGCTCTTTGCAATTTACTATTTTGGTCAATATTCATTTCATTTGGATTTGGGAGAAGATTCAAGCATTTTGTTAAAAGCTTTGAAGTTGGATCCCATTGATCGATTCTACTAACATGTTTTCCTTTGGTGCAAGGAGCCTTCTGTTGTTGCAAAGGAGCCTCTCATGTTAACTGAAGGATCCTTGTGGTTGGAGGTAAGTGTTGTTAGCAGAAGAAATCCGTGGGGTCCGACCGCTACTGTTGGATGGAACTTAGCAGTGTTTTTATTTATTACCATATATAAAGAAAACTGTGTTCAGGACTGGCATAAAAACAAATAAACCAAAAAGAGTCTCAAACAGCTTAAAGGACTCACCAACTCAGTATTAATCTCTTATTCACTTGAATCCTCTTTGATCACGCAATAAACAGGGAATTTAAAATGGAAGGGAGGGGGAGAATCTCATTAAAAACATTTTTCTTTCTATGTTTGTTGTCTCTTGTTAATTTGAAAAATAGTAATGCACTGTCAATAGTTACAGTCTTGAATGACAACTGCAAACGATCCAGAATCTTTTCTAGGTAATATTTCATATTCATTCCTATTCCCCGAACAGGCAAGGTAGGCTCTTGTTTTTTGTTCAAGGATGCAAATTGAGCTCCCTCTGGTGGCCACTTGAGGATCTGCCTGAAGAACAGGCCATACTGTCACTTCAGCTAGTTAACAACAGAATTGCCACAGTACCGTCAAGTTAATGCGGCTTATTCGACAAACGATGAACAAGAAGCGACACAGCCACCATTCTACAAAAATGAACTGTGATATCCTTTTGATGGCTGTAATTTATTCTGCATAGTCCCTGGACTGAAACGATCAATTAGCAGCCTGAAACATACTGTGAAGTAAATTGTCACACTCCCTATTACAGGGTGGTTATCATATATTTATAAGGTGCATTTTTTTCAATCAGAGCCAACAAGGTGTTGAGTGATCAGTCATAAAAGCAATTCTTCAACAACAACAAAAGAGCCTTAGCATTGTGTACAGGAAAGAGAAATCTTTGTGACAATCTGATATTACACCTTGCTTCTGTGGGTGTTAGATTTTATCTGGGGAAAGCAAAAGTGAACTCAAAATGGGAGCCCAGCTACCGCTAAATAGAGATTTCCAGGCATTTCAAGCCAATAGAGCAGGCGTTGTTGTTTTCGCAGAGCCTCAGCTGAGGTGGTGTGTGTTTGTTCCAGGTGGCATGTGGCTTTGGAGAAGCAGGCGTTCTCTCCTGGGTTGTTTATATTGGTCTGGTTTACCAAAAAAAATTAACTTGGACTTGGCCAGTCAGATAACCAAGTATTTAAAGTATTGTTTCATTAGAATTTATTTTTTATGCATTTAGACATTTATACCCAACTCCCCACCTCCACTCCAAAATTGTCCCCTCCTCTCCCTTGTACCCTCCTAACAACTGTGAGCTAGGTTAGGCTGAGAGTTACTGGCCCAGTGTCACTCGGTGAGCTTCCATGAACCTGGAGGTCCCAGATCCTCATTTGGTACTCTGGGCACTTCAAAAAGGGTTATAATTATAGCATCAACTATCTTCTAAATGATTCCAGAGGCTCACCCCTCCCAGAAGCTTTTCAAAACACTGTACCAGATTTCAGAAAGACCTCTCCTTCCCACAATAGAGGGAATAGACTTCTGGGCATCTGTGATCTGTGCCACAGTGATGACTGTCTTTGTTTTGTGCCTCCTTTGCTGTGTATTCCTGCTCATATTTAGCAATGCTTATAGCTACTAACATGGGAGAGGATCCAAAGGACCACATAATTTATTGTGCAATCCCAAGAGGTGTCTGGACTTGTGTTTTCTGAGCAGCTGCCCCCAACACCCTGAAAGCTACATGCAGACTACTTTTGAAACAAAAGGCAGCATCCTAAGTATCCTGCACAGAGGTCTGGTGTTCAAAGTGGAAAGGCAGCCATAAATCCCACTGCAATGTGCGTAATCCTTTGGACATCCATAGATTAGCTATTTGGATTCCATTCATTGCCAGTAGAAATCTTTCTGTATGACTCAATCAGGAAGGGAAAGGACACCTACTCCTAAATGAAAAGTGTGTGATTTTGAATCTTTACCACTCAGGAGCAAGGGTCCTTCATCCCTGACTTCTATCAAGACAATAAAAGGTGGGCTCCCACATAGGTGTATTCATGACTACATGAAATCCTTGGCCACCATAAAAACAGGCTGCCAGTGACCTGTTAAATAATTGGCTTTCCTAGGCTATCATTTTCCCCTTCCCTTCCTGACACTGGGCCATATTTATTTATTTACTCACTTCATATCCCATCTTTCTCCCTAATGGGGACCCAAAGTGGCTTACATTGTTCTCGCCTCTATTTTATCCTTGCAACAACCCTGTGAGGTAGGTTAGACTGAGAGTGATGGACTAGCCCAAGATCATCCAGCAAGCTTCACATGGCAGATTAAGGATTCAAACCTGGGTCTCCCCAGATCCTAGTCCAACACGCTAACCACTACACCACACTGGCTCTCATTTCAACCAATGGTACCTGGTTTTTGTTTTGTGCTGGGCTGGCTGGTAACCAAAGCATGTAAAGGAAAACATTCTGAACAGAGGGTCTGAACTCAACCCTGGGGTCAAAGGTACAAACAGAAAGCTTCTAATGTTGCCACACTGGCAGACTTCTTCAATGCAATACAGTGTGATGCCTATGGAGTCTTTGCCTTTGAAAATATAACTGGCAGCAGCTCATCAGAACCCTCACTTGTACTGTCTTGAATGCACAGTTTCCTTTATGGATGACAGCAGCAGAAAAATGTGGTAGTCCTTATAATTACAAAACTGGAGACTAATTTTAGATTATGTTCTAGAAGCATGGATTCACAAATGTGCTTTACCATGCCTCTCTTCAGAAGATAAGCTCCACCCACCCACCATTTTACATGGATGGTTTACCATAGACTACAATGTATTCCGTCCAGGGAATTACTCCAGTCCACTGCTTTTCATCTCTATATTTCCATGTGTCCCGTTTTTATCTTTTCAAATAAGTATGGGGTGGTGTAGAAAGCTAAAAATTCCTGTAATCCTTGTTCTTCCCCAGACATGACACTGGAGGTGGATCACCTTATTACCTGGGATGTCTTATTACATATGCTAGAAACAATGGCCATGAACAAAGGATCTTGGGGTCAGCAAACACATGAATGTTCATCTTTGCTAATCAAGCTGCAGCTTGCAAATATAACTGAGCAGCAATCACAGACTGAACACTGTTGAGTAGAACTTTCACATCATCTCAAACACATGGTTCCCCCCAAAGGACTGCATCCACTGAAAGCCAGTGTGGTGCAGTGGTTCAGAGTGTCAAGCTAGTATCAAGAAGACCGAGGTTCGAATCCCCGCTTAGGCCATGGAAGCTCGGTCGGTGACCTTGAGCCCGTCACACTCTCTCAGCCTAACCTGCCTCACAGGATTGTTGTGAGGATAAAATGGAGGAGAGGAGAATGATGTATTGTGAGGATAAAATGGAGGAGAGGAGAATGATGTAAGCTGCCTTTGGGTTCCCACTGGGGAGAAAGGCAGGGTAAACATGAATTAAATAAATAAAATAAACCTGAGCTGCGATCCCACAAGTGACAATTTGTCAAATCATGGATATACATTTGGCTGAACTGGCACTTGGAAATGAATGATGGGCCTGAAGAACAGAGATCTGGAACCATTGCTGGAATGCTCTTAGCTAAACAGGATTGTGGTGAATGATGTTCTACTGCCACATAAAAGAGAAAGGCACTTTTCTCACAGACAAACTCTATGTCCTAAGTGAACAGGAAAATAGGAAGCAATCATGAGGACTCCTTACTTGCTGGGCTTTGCACCTTCAACTTATGGCATGTTAGCTGCTCTTGATCTCTACTTCCTGGGAAGAAGCTATGGAAAAGCCAAGTCTCCCTTTGTGATTTAATAGTGTTATCATTGCCCTTTGATGTACTGGAAGAGGAAGGAAGGAAGGAAGGAAGGAAGGAAGGAAGGAAGGAAGGAAGGAAGGAAGGAAGGAAGGAAGGAAGGAAGGAAGGAAGGAAGGAAGGAAGGAAGGAAGGAAGGGGTATTCCTTTCTTCACTTAATCTTTTTTAATTTATTATATTCTGTAGATCAGGATAGAAAGATTGGCTGCATCACTGAGTACAGCATTTACATCAGAAGTATTCTTAATGAGTATTACTGGTTTACATATGCAGATCACTAGGGGCAGCACACAGGTCTGGTGGGAAACTATCAGCAACCACTTGCTGCTATTGTGAGGTACCATCAATTGGAACATCCAGATGCAAACAGCAGAGTGTAGAGCAGTGGTTCCCAAACTTTTTGGGCCACGGCCCCCTGGGTTCCACAAACTCAACCCCAGCACACCCTACCCTATCCTATAAAAAGGATTATTCAAAATAGGGGTTTGCATGACTCACTAAAGAAGATAATAACAATAAAATTTCAAAACAGTAACAATTGCACACCCGTTCAAAATCAAATTAAAACTTTTTAGTTGAAATTTATTCAACAAAACTGATGAACTTGATCCAGTGGCACCAGCTCTTCAAAGTCTGGAAAAAATTCTGATAAGTTTCCACCAAATTTACCAGCATGGTGCCATAGCTGGATCTATTGTAAACTAGGGAACAGCACAGTTGAAGGGGCCCACCTCTAGTGCCCCCTGCTGCCACCTTGCCTCTTAGTGCCCCCCAGGCAATCCCACAACCCTCTAGGGGGTGGTACTGCCCACTTTTGGGAAGCACAGGTGTAGAGCTTTAAAAGCTCCAAGGCCGCATACATGCCCTGTACCTCCATTCCCATTCATCCATTGGTCCCTTCCTCCACCCTCCTCCCTTGACTGCCACAGGACAAAATTAAGAGTCCCGTTGGCCAGAGAGGGTAGGCAAATGAACTGGTGTAGTGCAGCGCACGACTAAAAAGCATTTAAAGGCAACTGCACCCTCCAAAATTGAGACCTGACACCAGTTACCAGCAATTGCCTTCTTCCTAAACTATGCCCGCCCCCCTCTGCCGTGGTGACTTTGGGGGCCAGTCACACACACTCATCCTAACCTACCTCACAGGATTGCTGTGAGGACAAAATAGAAGAGAGGAGAATGATGTAAACTGCTTTGGGTCCCCGTGGGGGGGGGGGAAGGCAGGGTACAGATGGGGTAAATAAATAAACCTCCATAGATGCTCAGAAAACTAGGCCAAGTCCACCAAAGCAGGGTCTCTCTGCCTAAAACGCAACAGCAAGTTTTCAGGCTGGCATTCCTTGATTTGCATTCCCCCCCAAAGAGGGTTGCAGCAGCATTAAATGCCCAGCAAATTACCCCTCCTTGCTAAACTTTCCCCTAATAGACTCAAACGAGCCGCTTACCTCACTACCTTGCCCGCCCTTCTCCCCCCCTACACCCCTAACCCATTCCTCTCAACACCGTAATCAAGAGCCAATTTTGTCATTTGGAAATACTAATTATCCAATCATGCCATACTGCAGAAATGCTCTTGTCTGCCCAATTAACTAGGACAATTATTAAAATTTGGAGGTCTAATTATGTCTCAATTTAATGCTGGCAAAGCCTGGGCTGGAGCAGTAATTAAAATCCCTCTCTTTTGCCTGTGCCTTTAGGGCAGTGGCTGATTAGGAACCTGTCAGAGGCGGTGCTCAAGCAAAGCAGTCAAGCGTGGGGTGCAACACGACCCTACATTGTTAAGTGTGTCAACATATTAACCTGAATTCCCTTCAGCCCACAGACTCACATGGGAGAGGAGGAGGAGGGAGTGGACTCAGCCACAAATCATTTCATTAAAAAAATAAATTCTTTCTAATTAATGCTATAAGGAACCTGGTGTAGTTTTGAGCTACCAAGCGCTGCAAGTCATATGGCGGGTTTCGCCTAATTATGATGATTACTAAGAAAGAAGACTTTACTCCGCTCTGTTTTTAAAAGACCCTTTTCCTCTTTAAAAAAACAAAAGACAGATTTCTTTTGGAGAAGTACGTTCCTCCTCCTTCCCAAGACAATTTGGCTTCCAGTGATTACAAATTTTTGTAGCTGTTTGATGAAAGAGCGCAAGTGGAATATTGACTTCGAAACGAAGCAAACAGGACCATAGGCATAAATATATGAAAAGGCCAGCCCTTAATACTTGAAAGGAGCTAATAAAAGGTTGAAAATTAAATATCATAATATTGGGATAATTTCTATACATGTATTTGTTAATGCTTGCTTAGAAATATGAAACACAGAAAGAGTTGGGGGAAATGATATGTCAGGCCTCCTAGGTCTACAGGGCATGGTTGGACTTGTTCCACCAAGGTTGACCTCAGGCCAGAATGTTCTAGAAGGGTAATCTCTCCACTTTAATGGCATCTTCATCCTAAAGTTCAAGCGCTGAGAGGCTGTTGCCCTTAGAAAACACCATTTCCTACACAATTCCAGTTGTCTGCTTGCCCGTGCCTTACATCGATGTTATATTTTGTTGGTCTTGTACATTTAGTACCTGACTCCCCCCTTTTCATCATCATTCAGCGGGCCTCACATCAGGCTAGGGAGTAGTTCCCTGTGAAGATAATGCAATTGTGTACCATGAAGCAGAGGACGAATCATGCACGGCCTACATCTTGTCAATGGCCTTGCTCTGAGCCTCTTTCGATGAAGTGTAAATCTGTGTTCTGACTTGTTCTATTGGCTGTCAGCATGTTTTCCTCCTGTCAGCAGCAATTGACTGGTCAGGTTCACCCTTGTACAGCAATTGTAACAGCTCATTGACAGACCAATGACCCAGCCAGACCTGATAATGGAAAACTATTGATTTTCATGGGGCTCAGCAGCTCTGAAATGAACGACCAGTGTAATGTCATCAATTGCCTGGGAGTCTGATAAACAGACACAGTACCAAAAGATCTTCTGCCTGAACTGACAGTTTGCTTGCAAAAAACACAAACTAGACTTTATCAGCTTGTCCCAGAAGTAAACCACAAGCAATCCGTCTCAGGTTAAACAATCACACGTTACATTTTGCAAGGGACAAGCAATCAAATAGCTGGGATTCTTTTAGGTTACCTTTTTACAAGAAGAAATGGAGTTTATATTTATTTATTTTACATTTTCGACTTTTGACTCACCCTCCCCGGCAAAACCAGGCTCAGGGCGAGTTCCTTATTGTAGGAGGCACAAAGGTAAGCCTTTAGAGTGGTCCAGCTACCTTAGGCATGTACTTCATATTGACAAGGCCCAGTAAACAGAATTAATTTAAACTGGAGATTTGATAGCATAAAATGTAGAGCCCACTGATACAAGTTCGGCAATGTGATCCGCTTTTGGTATAGGGCAGATGTACAGCCCAGTAAGAACACATAACTTATCTTGCACATCCTTTTAAAATGTATTTGTGCTAGATTCTGGAACTGCAACTGCATTTCATGGGAGTTCACCCATTACTACAACTACCCTAGCATTACACAGAGAACTGTAGCAGTCTCACTCGATACTAGATTGGCTTTGTTCATCTAATTTACTTTATTGATGCTATTGAGATAGTCGACTAATTAAGGCATGTTTAGCTTTGGAGGCTGTTCATCTGATCGAAGTGACTACTATACGGCGCTTTCACACATGCTGAATAATGCACTTTCAACCCACTTTGCAACTGGATTTTACTGTGTGTAACAGCAAAATCCACTTGCAAATGATCATTAAAGTGCATTGAAAGTGCATTATTCAGCAAGTGTGAAAGTGCTTTCCTCACCCTGGGAATGGGAATGGTTACAGAAACTTGTGTTCATTTTTAGTTTTAAACATTAGATTCTCAAGCGCTTTATACTGGAAAGTCTTGTTGCTCTTGCTTGCCTTAAGAATCTCCATCAGAAGCTGTTTGTACCTACATGCTGAATCAACCCCCAACCCCAAATTTCTTGTGAAAGAATGGCTACTGGGACTTCCTTGATGTTCTACCCCTTCAGTGGTTCTAACAGTTCTCGGATGGAGACATTTTTGTACAACCCAAGCCCCTGTCCCCAACCCCCAAGAAAGAAACCCCTTTCCTAACTTCCTATCCAAAATCTGACCTAAACATCTTATGGTCACTGTGCTGCAAGGATGTAGAAACATGGACTCGGATATGAGGTCATCCTTCCTGGTGAGCATAAAAGCAGTCAGGTCAGAGCCGAAAGCTGCTGGTACAGGAGCTTGCTGCGCACCTTTCCTTGTAAGCCAAGGATTGCTATACCCATCCCTCTAGCTGCTCCGTTGCTGCTTAGAGATGAGTTCTTAAAGACTTATTGCTCCCTTTTGGACTTGTTCCAGCTCTTTGGCAAGGTCAAGGACACATTATTACTCAGGGTATAGCTGCTGCATGATTAAGTAACACATAATACCCAGATTGGTGAACATTTTTCTGGCTTAGCATTAATGTTTTAATGTGAAATATCCATTCAGGCTTTGGTACAAGCCATACAAATGACTGCACATCAGATGAAACAGGAGATGGTGGTGGTAGATACATATAAATGTTATCTCAACCTTTATATTACAGGAAGCGACAGATCCTCAGAATAAGCTATAGGATTGGATACTCTAGATATGTTCCACCAGCAGAATGAACTTGCCGGATCCAACCCATACAGTTGAGGTTACAGCATGTTAATAGCCATATTTTAATGGATTTTCCAGGATGTGAACAATACAATCTCGCTCTTGTACCTGAGTTTCTTTCAGGACTGAAAAGGGATCCAGTTCTAATGGTGTTCCACCATGGAGCAGTGGATTGTAATATAGCCTAAATGTTGTTAATACTACCTGTGGAGTCCTCAGCTGCTGAGAGTGGGGGTGTATGATTCAAGTACAGTCTCAATACTGTTGACAGCCGGTGTCCAGAGGAGGCTGATAATCTAGGGCAGCAACAGAAATTAACAAATAGAATAGATGAAACTTTTTTTTTCCGGAATAAGTGGCAATCCTCATCTCTCACCCTGATCTTCTTTGAAAAGAGAAATAAGCTTGTGAGATTTGCATCCATGTCACATAGGCTGCATGGAAAAAAATAAAAACATACACTCTCTGTTGTTTGAAGGCCATTTTAAACCCGTGCATGTTAAGCAGCTAGTCAAATTCAAATAACACTAAGCAAGCTTATAGCATGTAGTTACAATTGCAATACATGAAATAACCTAAGAAATTCACAGTGCCCATCAGCTGCGACTCAGATTTCAAATATATTATTGTTCTATGGAAAACTTAACTTCACTGGACCACTGAAGGGCCCAATGGCTGAAAGGTACAATGCATGTTTGTTTTTCTGCAACAGTATGATCCCAAAAACCAAAATCCTGGCATAGTTAGCAAAGGCATGAGGGAAGTCAGTAGCAGGGACAGAGGACTGGGGAGAACACAACTCAAACCCTTGCTGAGCCGTGAAGCTAACTGGGTGACTTGGGTTAATTACTCTCTCTCAGCCTAAGGTATCTCAAAGGCTTTTTGTGAGGCTAGAATGAAGGAGTGGAGAACCATATATGTCAACTTTGAGCTCTGTGGAGGAAGGTTGGGATATAATGTGATGGATTCAGGCACAGATGAGGTATGCACTGGTATTCTATCTAATGGAACAAATCCTTTTTACCTCCCAATGTTCTCTCCCCTTGATGCATAATCCCAGGACAGGGGTTGGACCTTAATATCTCAAGGAGGAAGGGCAGCTTGCCATGGTCTTGTCTTCTACACATTTTACAACCTGTGAGAACTGTCAGACCTGTATGTCTTCCATGTGAATAGAACAGCAGACCAGCATATCAGAATTTTTCTTGGTCTCACTAGACTTGGTCTCCTTTTTGTATACTCTTCCTTCCTAGTAAAATCTATTGAATCCAGCATTCTGTTCTGCTCCCAACAGTAGCTAGCCTGGGAAATCCCCAGAGCATGATCGTAGCAATCAGTCCCAGAGGTACAAAATGCCTCTGAACATGGACAATCCATTTAACTGTCAAAGCTAATAACAATTGCTAGACCTCTCTCTTAGCAAGAGTCTTATTATCATACTTTAATTGCATGACACATACCAAATAATAGGAATGGCTCTGGAGAAAAATACTTGTTCTTTTGCTGTGTTCATACTTCATTTATTATAAAGCAATATGAGCATTTACTGCAAAACTAGCATGCCGCAAAGCACAAGGCAACATGAAGTAAAATTAATTTTATTATCACTAACCTTGTGTGTGTGTGTTAAGTGCCGTCAAGTCGCTTCCGACTCATGGTGACCCTATGAATGAAAGTCCTCCAAAATGTCCTATCTTTGACAGCCTTGCTCAGATCTTGCAAATTGAAGGCTGTGGCTTCCTTTATTGAGTCAATCCATCTCTTGTTGGGTCTTTTCCTGCTGCCCTCAACTTTTTCTAGCATAACTGTCTTTTCCAGTGACTCTTGTCGTCTCATGACATGACCAAAATACTATAGCCTCAGTTTAATCACAACCCTTATACCCCACTTTTCTTCCATCATGAAACCCATAGGGTTTCTGATCCAGGCAGACCCAGAATTTCTTAGCTTCAGCAAAACTGCTGTATCCTGTGCCATCCAACCTTATCCTGGGGCCAGCAATCAATTTTATTCTGCTCAGAGTATTGTGTATGGCTGACCATTCCATGAATCCATGAAGACAGTAACAAAGTGTTACTTTGGTGTACAATCACATAAAATGCCAGTGATTTAGTGCGGGATGTGGATGTAGTTGAGCCAGTTGGCAATAGTGATCACAATGGCATCAAATTTAATTTATATGTAAGTGGGAAAGTGACTGGGAAATCGCATACAATTACCTTTGACTTTAAAAGAGGGAACTTCTCTAAAATGAGAAAACTGGTAAAGAGGAAGTTGAAAGGAACAGTTAGGAGGGTTAAATCTCTTGAAAAGGCTTGGGGGTTACTCAAGTCCACATTACTAGAGGCTCAGCTAGCTTGTATACCGCAGGTCAGGAAAGGTAGTAATAAGTCCAAGAGGTCACCACCATGGCTAACAGGTAAGGTGAAGGAAGCAATTAGAGAAAAAGTCTTCCTTCAGAGACTGGAAGGTTTGCCCAAACGAGGCGAACAGAAGCAAACACAAACTTGCACAAAGGAAATGCAAGCAGATGATTAGAGATGCAAAAAAAGATTTTGAGGGGCATATTGCTAAACACATCAAAACAAACAATAAGAAATTCTTTAAGTATATTAGGAGTAGGGAACCAGATAGGGAAGCAGTTGGACCATTGGATGACAATGGGAGTAAAGGAACTCTAAGGGAGGATAAAGCGATTGTGGAAAAACTAAATGAATTCTTCTCATCTGTCTTCACTGTTGAAGATACAGGGCAGATTCCTTCTCCTGAACAGAGATTTTGGAAAGGGGAAAATGAGGAACTGAGGCAAATAGTGGTAACAAGGCAGGAAGTCGTAGAACGTCTAGACAAACTGCAAACTAACAAGTCACAGAGACCAGACGGTATTCATCCTAGAGTTCTTCAAGAGTGCAAATGGGAAATTGCTGAACTTCTAACAAAGATATGTAATATGTCCCTTCGATCAGCCTCTGTAACAGAGGACTGGAGAATGGCCAATGTAACACCCATTTATAAAAAAGGTTCCAGGGGGGACCCAGGAAATTACAGGCCAGTTAGCTTAACGTGGAAAGAATTATTAAAGATAAAATTGTCAAGCATATAGAAGGGCAAGGTCTGCTGGGCAAAACCCAACATGGCTTCTGTAAGGGTAGGTCCTGTCTCACTAACCTATTAGAGTTTTTTGAAAGTGTCAATAAGCATGTGGACAGGAATGAGCCAGTGGATATTGTGTATTTGGATTTCCAAAAAGCTTTTGACAAAGTCCCCCACCAAAGACTGCTGAGCAAACTCCATAGTCACGGGATAAGAGGACAAGTGCTCTTATGGATTGAGAGCTGGCTGAAAAATAGGAAGCAGAGAGTAGGAATCAATGGTCAGTTCTCACAATGGCGGGATGTGAGCAGTGGGGTGCCTCAGGGATCTGTGTTGGGACAGGTGCTTTTCAACCTGTTCATCAATGACCTGGAGTTGGGGTTAAACAGTGAAGTAGCCAAGTTTGCAGATGACACCAAATTATTTAGGGTGGTTAAAACAAAATCGGACTGTGAAGAGCTCCAGTGTGAGCCCTTGGCCTAAATCAGAACCAAAAACCACATCAGAGACAGCCAGGTCCAAAAGAAGCTGGTTTTTACTTGGTCTAAATAGGAGTACAGAGCATGAAGAAAAGGTGACAGCAATGAGGCCGGCTGGCTTGAACTTGGTAATATAACTTGGTAATATAAAAGCATAGAAAACTGCAAGAGATTACAAACCATAAACAGAGCTGAGTTCTCAGAGCTTCAAACAGAGTTAGGTATGCACAACAATCCTTGAGTCTGGTCAGTGGGAAAACGAAAGTAAACAAATCAACTGAGATACAGGCCTGACATCCAGAAGGATCTCCGCATACTGGAAGAATGGGCATTAAAATGGCAAATGAGATTCAATGTGAGTAAGTGTAAAGTGATATTGGGACAAAAAATCCCAACTTCACATATACATTGATGGGATCTGTGCTGGCAGCGACAAACCAAGAAAGGGATCTTGGGGTGGTAGTGGATAGCTCAATGAAGATGTCAACCCAGTGTGCGGCTGCTGTAAAAAAGGCAAATTCCATGCTGGCCATAATTAGACAAGAAATAGAGAATAAAACTGCTGATATCATATTGCCCTTGAACAAATCTATGGTGAGACCACACTTGGACTACTGTGTACAGTTCTGGTCACACCTAAAAAAGGATATTACAGAGCTTGAGAAGGTGCAGAAAAGAGCAACCGAAATGATTAGGGGACTAGAGCAACTGTCCTATGGGGAGCTGTTAAGACACTTAGGGCTGTTTAGCTTGGAAAGAAGGTGGCTGAGGGGAGACATGATAGAGGTCTATAAAATTATGCATGGTTTGGAGAGTGGACAGGGAGATGTTTTTCCTCCCTCTCCCATAATACTAGAACACGGGATCATCTGCTAAAGCTGGAGGGTGATTCAAAACAGATAAAAGGAAGTATTTTTTCACACAACGCATAGTTAAATTGTGGAACTCCCTGCCCCAGGTCGGGGTGATGGCTGCCAGCTTGGAGGGCTTTAAGAGGGGAGTGGACATATTCATGGAGGAGAGGGGTATTCATGGCTGTTAGTTAGAATGGATATTAGTCATGCTGCATACCTATTCTCTCTAGTATCAGAGGAGCATGCCTATTATTGTGGGTGCGGTGGAACACAGGCAGGATGGTGCTGCTGCAGCCGTCTTGTTAGTGGCTTCCTAGAGGTATCTGGTTGGCCACTGTGTGAACATACTGCTGGACTTGATGGGCCTTGGTCTGATCCAGCAGGGCCTTTCTTATGTTCTTAAAATGGCATTTACTCCATTTTATTTCACAATGTTTCCTGCGACTTCCAGCCCGTGTATCACTACCATTATACATTTCACCCATATTAAAACTGCTGAAGATTAGACATGAATATGCGTATCAGTGTCATAGGGAAACCGGGAAAGCTGAGTTTCTGTTATTTGCTCTGGACACCATTGGGAGGAAAGTGTTGTTACTTAATAAAGTACATTGTCATGAGTCAGCCTGATGAGGCTTCCTCGGAAGAAGAGGACCTGGAAGCAGCAGACAGTGGAAGGGAAGAACCACAGCAGGCACAGACGGATGAATGTTCCCCGTGCCTACAACCATCCAGGGCAGGAGACTCACCTGCATCCGACAGCAGCCCTCCTCAGCCTCTGGAGCAGTGATGCCGAAGTGCAGATCATTCCTACTCGAGCGTAGGAGTGCTAGGTTGCAAGTCCAATGAAGAGCACTGACAGCTGACAGCAGTGAGGATAATGAGCCTCCTCCGGCAAGGAGTGCTGAGTCCTAGGCTTACTTAAGCAGACACTTGCATCCAGGTTGTGGGATCAACTTGTGTTACCACTCTGTGCTCATTGTGACTTTACCTGTTTCTGAACCCTGTGTGCCTGATTCTGGACTGTACCCTGATTCTTCTCTTGAACTATGTTTTGTTACTTTGACTTGGACTCTATAGATCACCTGGCTTTGACCTGTGACCACTCTTGACCACATTTATCCACCTCTGGCCCTGGGACACAACATACACAAATATTTCAGATGTGGTGCTGTGGCTTCCAAACCTTCCAGTTGTTCTCTCTGCAGTATTTAGCTCAGCTGCTTACTATGCACTTAGAACTTTCAGGAGGGAGGATGCAATGGGAAGAAAGGTGTATTTCATTTAGTTTAGTTCCTATCTAAATGTCCCAAGGGCAGTCCCGAGTCTTGCTGAAGGAAACAGCCTGGAAGGGTAAATTGTCACTCAAAGCTCACCTTGGCATCACTCAAAGCTCACCTTGGCACCTGTTTTACTGTCCTTTAGGTGCCAAGCCAAAAAATTTCTTTTTACCCAGGCTTTAAACTAAAGGACTCTATCTTCTAAAGCTGTTTTTAGTGACCTGCTTCTAGCCTGAGGGCTGTTTTATGCTGTTTTAATGCCCCTGGCTACTTTTATGGCTTATTTTATCATTCATAATTTTTATGGTTTTTTAATGATTTCATTGCAATGGCTTTAGTTCATGGGACATCTCAAGCACGTCTCTGGAGAGACGGTATACACATTTTCTAAATAAACAGAAAGCCGGGGTAGGTGCCTTGACACCATTTTAGTGTAGTGTAATTTTCTATTGATCAGATCATGAAGCCTGTGTCCTTTCCCATATGCTTAAATGTAGTCTCGCTTGGATTATCAGCAGTCTACAGCTGTGTTATTCTCATCTTTTATAAAAGCAAGCCTCGTGAGATTTAAAAAAAAACTGAGATTATTAGGAAAATATTTGAATAATCACCTATTTAAAAATATACATAGAAAGACCACCATGTTGTGTACATAACTGATGTTGTATCATTACCCAAGAGACATGGTAAGAAATCCTACTGCTGCCCAGGCTCCTGCATGGGTCTTAAAACAACTCAGGCACATAAGGCCATGAATACTGCTTGACCATCTTCTCTGTGTATTTTTGGGAAGGCCAATTGCAGCCAGCAGACAGTGAGCTGAACTTGGTCAGCTGTTGATTCCCATCCTTGAGGAACTTAATAAGCTACTGATTCAGATCAAGACTCTTGTCAGCCTATTTGACTTCATCTCCATATAATCTCCATATAAATGAACCAAAAGGGCACATCATTTAAGAAGTGACAGAGGAATTTGTTATCCTTTATTTTAAAAACACCAACAGCTGTCACACCATCTTTGAGTGCTTTATCACCCTATCTAGAACGTTGTATTAATTTTTTTTAACCTTAAGACCAAACAACTGATACCGTCAAGATAATTATGAAGGATGCTCAGTTTCCTATTCTTACCTTGAAAAACGCTGTTGGCTGGAGCTGAGCTTGCCATGTCAATAGAAGTGTACCTTTCTCCAAAGCTCTTTTTCAAGTTATTACAAAAAGCCCATACTTCCAGCAGGTATATGTAAAACCCCAGTGTCTCCTATGTTACTTGTGTACAAAAGGGTATGTGATTAACAAATGAATTTGCATTATTGCTACTCAATTTAATGTTCGAAAACCATAGCGGTCAAATTTTGAGGCAGGCATCTCCAAGGTGTAACCTGTTGCAGAGGAAAGAATTAGAAAGGTGTGTGTCAGGAAAGAAAATGTACCAATGTGCATGCACACATCCCTCTTTGAACCAGAAGCTATGGACTGCGTCCCTCCACTAGAGATCACTGGTGGTAGCATTGGGCAAGGAGAAGAGCAAATGCAAAACCCAGTATTTTAACAGGCTTTTTGATCTTGTAAGGTACTTCCTAAGCAATTTGAAACCTGGCCGCCTACTAGTCTAATTTACTTACACACACACATAGGAGTTGGTTATAATGGGTCACATCTTATAGATCCACTCTACCAAATGTAGAGCTTTCTACTGGGGCAAGGAATCTGCCAGTATAAGAAATGTTCACAAGCTGAAGCTTCCAAGTGCATTCCTAGCACAACAGATCCATATGATCAAACACCCCTTATCCATTTTTTTTCTCCCAGCCAAAGAACAGGGGACAAGGGGAGGAGAGAATTTTTAATAAGAGATGGAGGAAGGAGGAATTAAAGGTAAATTTCCCTGAGTTTTTAAGGATAGCTTAAGTTCTTTTGCAGATGGTCTATTCCTCCAGGAACTTAGGATGGCCTCCAACATCCCAATTACATACGACGTCTCCACAGTATTAATCCTCTATAGAGAATCCTAGCTCAAACCATGCATGGGAAGAGATTTTAAGTCTTAGACCAGCAGTACCTTCAGCAACAATTTATGTTTTAACCATCTTTCCTAAAGTAATGCTGAATCACTTATATGCATCCCTCTAACTAGGAAATACTACTTTCTGTCTCCAGAAAGCTGACTGGAAGAGATATGATTCATTTCAAATGTGGTGTTGGAGGAAAGTTTTGTGGATACTGTGGATCGCCAAAAAGACAAACAACTCCGTTCAAGTTTGAAGTCTCCCTAGAAGCTAAAATGGCTAAAGTGAGTCTATTATACTTGGCTCACATTATGAGGAGAGTCACTGGAAAAGACAGGAAAAGATGAAGATCCAACATGAGATGGATTGACTCTATAAAGGAAGCCACAGCCCTCAGATTCCAAGACCTGAGCAAGGCTGTTAACGATAGGACATTTTGAAGGTCATTAATTCATGTGTGTGTGTGTGTGTGTGAAGTGCCGTCAAGTCGAAACCGACTTATGGCGACCCCCTTTTTTGGGGTTTTCATGGCAAGAGACTAACAGAGGTGGTTTGCCAGTGCCTTCCTCTGCACAGCAACCCTGGCATTCCTTGGTGGTCTCCCATCCAAATACTAACCAGGGCTGACCCTGCTTAGCTTCTGAGATCTGACGAGATCAGGCTAGCCTGGGCCATCCAGGTCAGGGTCATTAATTCATAGGGTTGCCATAAATTGAAAGCGATTTAACAGCACTTAACACACTCACACAGCTCCACCTAGGAAAAGCAAACATAATGGCCTTTATCCAGACTAGACATTTCCATAGGGACAAGGATTTCCACCCAGAGCACAATTTTCCTGCTCCCTCCTCTTGCAGCAGCCCCAAATGCCCTCTGAAATCCTGTTCCTGGGGATCCCTCAGGGCAGTTCAGGAGGGCAGTTAGTCTGGATCCACCCCCATGATTTTTCATAGGCAAGCAAACAAAGCTTTATTATTTCCCAAAATATCATTTTGAATACTCCCAAACAAAACATAAAATTGGAGGCATATCCAGGCTTTTATTACCAGCACTTATGTTTAGGCACATTTAGCACATGCCTCTGGATTACACATCATTCACTGAACTATTCTTATTGAATCTGGGCCAGATGGCTGATGGTAAAGAGCTTTACAGGACAACATCTCTATAGAGGATGATCTGGATTCTACTTGGTGACCAGACTGTTGCTGATTCATGACCCCTTCCCCTTTGCGCCATCATTGGTGGTTAATGTTTGGAATTTCACCATATTTTATAGTTTTAAACATTTTAATGTGATTAGATAGACAGACAGACAGACATGACCGGGGTTTTTTGGTTTTGTTTCCTGCCTTGAGCCTAGCCTTGGTGGGCGGGCTAGAATTATAATAAATAAATAAATAATGTCTCACTGTCCATTTCAGTGCAAAGGAAAGTCATTCAAGCTCTCCTCCCTTTCATTCCTGTCAAACAGGACCATCTATCCAAGTCTACCCAAAATACTTACAAATCCTACTTTCCATTTCATTTGATTTCTATGCTTTGCCCCCATTTCAACAAACATGAACTATGTATATTGCCTTGGATGCACTAGACCCGTGTCCCCAGGTCCTGAGGAGCTTGCCCCCTCATGTGCAGGTGTCCCTGCTTCGTCCCCGGTGGCGGGGGCTGCCGCCACGGGACGGCAAGCTCTCTCCCGGGGGGCAACGTCGGCGCTCGGTTTCTCCGCACCTCCTCAGGCGTTCCCGGCAGGGTCGCCTCCGTTTCTTCCTCCTCCCAGCCAGGTACATGGGGCTTCTCCTCCTGGGGTCAATGGTCTCCTGGAGGGTAGGGCTTGGCGTCGGGATTGGGGAGTAGTCCCGAGGGCCCGTGCCACGCCGTGGACTTGGGACAAAATCATACCCCTCTTTTTGGACAGAACCCTCTGAACATAGACCAGGTTTTGCGTCATCTATTTGTTTTAGGGTTGCCAGGTGTCCCCCCCCCCCACAATCATTTACCTCTTTTCCTGACGGTTCAATTACAAATATAAAGTTTCATTTTGAAGAAGAGTTGGTTTTTATATGCCGACTTTCTCTACCACTTAAGGAAGAATCAAAGCGGCTTTCAATCACCTTACCCTCCCCACAACAGACACCCTGGCCATTTATGCATGGTCAGTTTTGATGCTCACTCAAAGCTCTTTTTAAAAATGCAACTTTAAAACTGCCTATTCACGGTCTTGAAGCAAAAGGAGAAATTCCACCCCTCCCACTCGCCTGCTCCTTTGTTCCTGTTTGCATAGCCATTAGCATGTGCATAGCTAACCTGCTGCTGTTATTTTGCATGGTTCCTTCAGGGGGATTCTTCAGGTTTAATTGCCATGTTGTCACTTCGCGATAAATAAGTGCGTTTTGGGTTGCAGTTTGGGCACTCGGTCTCTAAAAGGTTCGCCATCACTGCACTAGATGGACCTCTGGTCTGAACCAAGAGGGCTCTTATGTTCCTTACGCACAAACTGTGCTGTGTATTGTGAGTCTCACAGAAGTGGTTTGTAGTGCAGTAAATATGAGACACCGGTTAGAGCAGCATCACCACAGTACTTTGGGACTCAAAGTTACAACAGGCCCTCATTCCACCCTTCT
The DNA here is from genome assembly GCF_029931775.1 of Euleptes europaea. Lineage (NCBI taxonomy): Eukaryota > Metazoa > Chordata > Lepidosauria > Squamata > Sphaerodactylidae > Euleptes > Euleptes europaea. The sequence continues at coordinate 48,986,777 of NC_079313.1, read as the reverse complement.
TTTTGTTCAAGGGGAAAAGTTCAGTTTTCCAGAAAAGATGGAAAACTTTGTTGCAAGTAGCAAGTTTGTATACAAACAATAAACCCTAGCTTACTGCTAAGGTATGAAGTCATCAGAAACAACATTGCTGCCAAGATCTCAAAGTACATTAGCTTGGGAGTGCACCCTGCCTTGCCTGCTCCATAGAAAAGCACCTTAAACCAGATGAAACATAAAGCCAGCACTTTCCCCACCCCTAATTAAATCACTTGCCATCTGCTCCATTCTGCACAGAAATTATGTTAGCCGGCAGGTTGCTTAATTTGTTTACTTCTAGCAATGGTAGTTCAAGCATATCTGGCATGTTTCCAGGTAAAATCAGAAACTGCCTTTTAATTTTGTATGAAAAGCTTTGTGACATCTATTGCATCCATTATTAACAGGCATTCACTGCTTTTAGTCTCCAGTATGTTTGTACCACAGTTTGTTTTCATTTACATTTCCCTGTGAAAAGAGGCATCTTACCTTTGTTAAGAAACCTAACCAGCTGTGCACTTGGTCCAAGGCAAAACAGGTGCTCGCTTCATAGTCTTGCTCCTTGGGTCAGAAAACAATTCGGCAGCTATGCAAGGAAGAGACTGTCCACTCACAAGGATTCTGTTCCCTATGCTCAAAGCAAATTAGATAGTGACCCCTCAAGTATTACCATTATAGTTATAGCCTTTTCATTAGTAACTCTCTTCAAAGGCAACAACTGCAATCCTAACAACACTCTCCCAAGAGTAAACCCCATTGAATAACAAGGGACTTCTGAGCAGACCAGCTTAGGATTGCTCCCACCTCTTAACCATCAGCTAAACAAAATCCAGCAACATTAATAATAGGTATTATTCAATCAAGATCAATGAACAATTTTCTGTTTTCAGATTCTTATTCCATTTTGAGTTATGTTCTATGCAGTTTTTACATCCAAGTAAGTAGATATGCTATTTCATACCTTATTTTACATGAGATAATTGGCTTCTTCATGAAAGACGCAGATGATGAAAGGCATTTCCAGCAAGTGGTATTTACACCACGTTGACATGTAGCTCCTTACTCGGATAAAATACAGTTTAATCTTGTTAACTTACACTCTGCTTTGTCAGTCATTCCTTTAACACTCTGTAGTTAGAATGAGAAGAAGAAATCAGGACTGTGGCACTTGCTACAGCAGCACAGACTAAAGGCATTAACAAGTTGCATTGGGGTTGTGTTTCAGACATACAGAAACATGATTTCTGTCATAGACAGAAACCTGCTTAAGAGACAGAGCAGCAAGTCTAACAAGTGCATATCCCAAACATTTGAAGAACAGTCATACTGTCAGCAAGATTCCAGGTATAAAATACAAATGTTCGGGTGGGGGGGGGAGTCCCCCAAACTCTCAAATGTACGCTTTTTGTCCCAACATTTTACACAATTCAACAAAAGATTAGCTGGCCATCAGACTCCAAGTTCTGGGAGGTGAATAAGTCAAACCTAATAATGACTTACCTAAAGTGATGTTGCCATGGTCTATGCAATATGTCTGGTGAAGAAGGTTAAGGGATGAGTTTGGGGGGCTTTGCCTCTTTTTCTGCATCCCAGCACACATCAGAGGTGTTCAGAAGGAAGAAATATTCTAACAGATCAAACCTGACTTCAACGGACTTATAAGGGTGAAGCTCTTAGGATTGCACTGTAAGTCTCAAAGTGATGAGGGCCCGTGCCTTATTGATAAGAGCATCTGCTTTCCATGCAAAAAGTCCCAGGTACAATCCCCAGCACCTCCAATTAAAGGGGATCAACTAGTGGGTGATGGGAAAGATCACCCGAGACCTTCAAGAGCTTCCACAGCACTGACTGTGACATACCAACGGTCTGACTCAGTAAAAGGCAGTTTCATGTGCAAAAAATGGTAATGATAATAAGATACAGCCTATTAAGTGCAATGGAATGCTATTTTAAAGCAGTTCAACTTTAATCATAAGGTAATTTTATACTTCCAAGTAACACAGATGTTGACGTACACAGGCATGAGCAGAGTACTAATACGGTAATACCAAACAGTTCAAACACATTTCCAATTTATTTAATTTGATTGAACCATTGTCCCATACTTGTGTCCAACCTCATTGGAGATTAATATCTTATAGGTAGTCCCCAGTAAGATTTAGGCTCCATACAAGCCCAGGTCTGGGTGAATGCTCTAGTCCAGTAAACAGACAAAGGTTGAATTAGTTGCCCGTCAGGAGAAGGAATATTTGAGAAGAGTCTTTAATAGAGGTAAATGAAGACTGAGGGCAAGAAGTAGAGGTAAGTTAAAAAGCAGGAACTGGCTGAACTGCAGGCAAAAGGTAACATTATATCAGGGCAAGGGTGAATGGTGACCACCGTGAAAAAGGAAGAACAAAGGAAAGACCTATAGAGGCTACTTGCATCAGGAGAAATATCATCTGGCTAAGGCTCAATGCCACCTAGCAAGAGGAGCCAGGATTGAGGGTTCCTGCAGGCAATGCCACAACACCTTCCACTATCTAGCAAACTGCCATATCCAAACTTTGATCCAAATATAGCTGAATTAGGCATGTGACATAGCTGACACAGAACCAGCTACTTTGTAGCAGAGGGAGAATAGAGCAGCCAAATCCAGAACCCTGTTCACCAAAAGCAGATGTTCAATGCGATCACCCGACAAGGCAAAACAGCACCTAAATTGTGAAGGAATGATACCTATAGTTCCTTATCCAACTACAGAGGTATGCAAAAGCCTGCTTATACGTATGTATATCCCCTAGCAGGGCTGGATGTTAGTATCATCATGCATATGCATTGGGACTTGCAGAACAAACTAATCAGGAGCCTATTAGCAGGGACATAGCTTCTGCATACCACTAACCCTCTGCCTTTATCAACTGAACTATATCTGGTTTCTATTGATTAACCAGGGAGATATTTTAGGGTTTTCATATTCTCAGCCATCAACCACAGCTTTTCCAAGCATTGTGAAAGTGCAAATGTTTTCAAAAGTAGTTGAGGTATACCCACAAGGACCGGGGGGTGGGGGGAGATTCCACTCCACCAGCTCCATGTTCTGCCACTCTGGTTCTGGTTGTTTTCCCACCTCCTGATTCTCACCTCTGGGTCCATCTCCACTCCACTCCAGCACAGTTTCCCTCACCACTAGCTCCACTTCCCTTCAATCTCACTTCTTCCCAATACCCAAATGTTGTCTTAACTCCAGGGTTTTTCCTGTCTGCATATCTCTTACCAGGGGAGGGGTGTTACACCCCATTTTGTTTTTGAACAACTTGGATTTTTGTACAAACCTTTTGTTTACAGGACTGGCTGTTACTGCCCAGGCTAGAGCTGTTTGTGGATTTCTGATCAATGTGGGGGCCTACCCTTGGCCATTAGTCTTCATGGGTATGCTTATGTCCATAGGCATGCTTTAACAATACTTCAAGTAGCAAGTGGAGATTCCCAAAGATATGAAAGCTAGTTTGGTGTTACAGATACGATGATGGGAGTACAAAAACTTTTTGAAAGAACTGGACAGAACTGAAGTGCCTATTCTGTCTTGAAGCTCACTGCTGGCTGAAGGTAGGTCATTCATATGCTAAGCCTTATCTGACATCATTGTGAAGATAAAAAGGGATCACTTCACATATGCCACCTTAGGCTACTTGGAGAAGGGCAAGATAGAGATGTGACAGAGCCAAAAAACTAAGGATGAGAGTAGCTGTCAAGAGGCACCAGCCTAAATTTGTAGTGTACCACCCCCTTCTCACACATTCCCCTGCCCCATAAAACATCCTCTGAGCAACAGCGGCTTGGATACAGCAATGCACATGGAGAAACATGAAGCAGACTTAGCTCAGTTCCTCTTGCACAAGATGTTGTGCAACACCTAGCCCTTTCCTCCCTTTATATTATAGTGCACAGAAATCTTACATAAGTGGAAACGCAAGTTGAAATACAGTAAGTGTGACTCAGCACAAGCAGCTACTGATGTCTTTTTCTTGGGTTCCCACTTGCACAAGAGCTCTAGTGCAACTGGAAACTTGTGCTGGCTCCAACCCAATATCTGTAGTGAACAGTGGACTTGGACTAGAGATTTTAGAATTTCTGCTCAGATATTGGTAAAGTAATGATCTCTCAACTGGAGGACAACTTCGTGTACACTACCTAGATGGATGTCAGATGTAGTACCTTAAAGAAGGTAGCAAGGAGAGGCAAAAGCAGTAGAAGACAAGGGTGACCTGTTGCCAGCAAGAGTAGGTCTCCCGGTTGCTCAGACCAGTAAGCAAGCCTGGTCCAGAAAGCCTTTATGGAGGGGTAAGGGATATAATTGGATCTATCCTACTCCACTAGCGTAGCTGGTCTCCCCTAAAATCTTCTCTTCTGCCCAGAACTAACAAGAAAGCACAGAGGCTGAACCCTTACCGAACTATAGGTTTCAGTGCTAATAATGTTATCCAGAATACAAGTAAAACATACTGGAAGTGTTTTTCTAAAAAAAAAAAATTAAATCAAACAAGGATTTTATGAAGTCTTGCTGCCTAAGCAGTTCCCTTCCTATAGAAATCCAATGGGTACATTTGAAGTTCCAGTTTGCCAGTATACAAATCTAAATGTTGGGACTGCAAACAAGCTACAATTTCAGGTTACTGCAAATTATACCAAGTATGTGCAAATGCATCCAGGTGTTTTGTTTTTTCCCCACGCAAGGACTTCTCCCCATATTGCAACCTTCCAAAATTCAAAATTTGCCTGATATTAGTCTACAGACTTAAAACCCACTGTTACGTAGGCTGTCTTGTGTGTGTAAAGTGCCGTCAAGTCGCAGCCGACTTATGGCAACCCCTTTTGGGGTTTTCATGGCAAGAGACTAACAGAGGTGGTTTGCCAGTGCCTTCCTCTGCACAGCAACCCTGGTATTCCTTGGCGGTCTCCCATCCAAATACTAACCAGGGCTGACCCTGCTTAGCTTCTGAGATCTGACGAGATCAGGCTAGCCTGGGCCATCCAGGTCGCCAAATTGGCAAAGTCAGATGTATTTCATCTCTGAACTAACATATTTGAAGCAGTCCTTCACAGTATTTAAAACTCCAGACACACCAACTCTATCTTCAATAAGAAATATACCACGTTACAGACAATTTAATTTTCTTTTAACCCTTTTTATTTAGAGATATATTCTTGGTAAGGAGATATACCATGAGGAAAGCAATTTCACTGGCTGTGAGGTATGTATATTCTCCACCAAAATACTCCTCACATCTCAACTGCTTTTATAACTTTATTTACACTCAAAACAATATCAATGCATTTCCTTGGCTTAACTACAGTATTAGTCACCCTACATGAATAAAATGAAACATTACTTGCATACAGAACCAGTTTTCAAAAAGGAATTTGCTTAATTGTTGAAAAGTGACATTTCACTTTTTTAACAGCCAATATTGATTGTGATCAAGACACCTGCACCATATTTTCCATCCTCACAGCACATTTATTTCAATAATTCTGTAAATAGGTCCTTATCATGAGCATAGTGTTACAGTTTTCATACATATAATTACATCCAAAACAAGTTCTAAAATTTGAATTGTAAACATTCTCTTCATATGTAGAAACTTTTCTATTTGTGATCAATGGGGTTATGAGTTCTTTAAGCAACTGTAAAATAAAAAGTGTTGGCTTTGCCGTGTAGTACATTTCTACAGTATGAACTAAAAGAGGAGGCAAAAGTAACTCATCTCTATAAGCAAAGCTAAACAGAAAGGGACTTGTTAACAAAACAAAGTATTGTATTAAAGAAAACTTGAGTTTGTGATGCAACAAAAGGATATATACCATTATAGCTGACAAAGTTGGAGGTAGCAGGGATGCACCATTTTATTGTCAGTGAGAAACGCAAGTGAAGTAAAGAATATTTCCTTACCACAAATAGTTTCCAGTACTATATACATAGTTTTTAGAAATTTGTTTAACAAGTTTCCCTCCACTTTTAGTACAAAAGAGTCTTGTGTGATTAAAAAACACTTACACAGCTAGATAGAATAGTACTAATTGCCCTATTTGAATGGAACAGTCTCTTGAACTATGAAGTACATGATATTTAATGCCCTAAATTGAGTAAGTTGCATTAGCATTTCTTGGTATTGTACAAAACACTACATACATACAAACAAAATATAATATTTTACTAAGCAAGGGGATTTTTGTTTAATAAACAGAGCATTGATTTCGGTAACACTGTAAAGAACGTTTTCTTTTCATAAAACCAGTCTTAAGTACCCATGTGCAACAATTTAAAAATGGCTGCTTACATGTAATGGGCTTGTATCAATAGTGAACACAGTAATTGACAAAAAAACTTAGTAAACTTTAAAAACACATCTTCCACTCTATATAAAATATAAAGACTACTTACGGTAATTGTTTTAAGTACTCAATTGTTTGGATGTTAACTATTGTTCTTTGCCCCATTTTCCTGCTTTAGGTTTTATAAACAGATAATTTATTTTAACTTTAAAAAAACTAACCAAAGTATTTCAAATATACATCCAATGCAAATGTAAAGTGTTTCCATGTCCTATGAAGCTGCTTCAGCCATCAGGATAGAAAATGAAGTTTCAGTCATTGAGGCAGGTTTTTTAAGCAGTGATGTGACTTCCACCATGCCAGCCCCAGTCCGAGGAAGATTTGCGTTGACAATGTGGCGCTGCAGGTGCTTTATCCAATCTTCCTGAACAGACAAGGGACCTCGAAAGACCAAACCACAAAACCTGTGTAGAGTTTAAAAGCATCCAAATAAGGCACATTAGTATGCGATAAAGACAGTGAGTTAACAAAATAACTACAGGAAAAGTATACTTATGGTTCCTTAATTGTAAACAGACTTTCTGCGTATGCACCTAACAATTTTTCATGTAATTTCAAACATCCTGAAACCATACAAAAGAAAAGACTATACACCACAAATTATACATCACACATTACATGTTATAGTTAGTAGTTAACTCCCAGTGATATTCAGCATGCATTCTTCCCTAAAACACTCTTTTTTTTTATTTCATATTTAAAACAGGGCTTTTCTGCATTCTCATTTTTCTCGCTTGCGCATTCCTGTTTCTTCAGTGGGAGGGGGGGCGTTTCTGTTCTGCACATGTTTTGCTCCCTCTAGTGGTTGATTTAATATTACACTGGTTTATGTCCAGCATATCTCCCTGCAGATTTATACTGCAGATTTTTAAGCCAGACATAAACCGGTGTGATATCGAATTGACCAATAGAGGAAGCAACATATGTGCAGAACAGAAACATACACACCAGAAGAAACAGGAAATGAGAATGCAAAAAAGCCCACAGAATGTAAACTGAATTTAATCCAGATAAAATCATAGGTATCATAGTGATAGCAAGTGTCCTACAGGTTAGGGATTTCCTGGAATCAAGATTGCTTTCAGATATCTGGATACAGCTGCATCTATGGGCCTATTTTGTCCATCCAATCTAAGGAAAGGTCTTCCTTAGCATGAGGCTTATCGTCTATTAATGAACATGATATGTCCCTAACCACCTAATCATGACTTCCACTTAGTGGGGAATAGTTCACATAGCCAGTGAGATTCCATGTTCAAACTTCCAAGGTTCACACTTTCACCCTACCAAGGTGGGAGAGAAGTAGGAGGTCCAGTCTCCCACGTTGAGAACTACCAGTGGAATTGAGTGAGCATGTCTCAATAATCCTTTTTACTGTCAATAAACTATAGAGAGTGCTTTTTCTGACAGCAAGAACATAGCAACTCAAGCACTGCCAACTATGTGGTGCTGCACATTAGAAGTATTTGAAAGATTCAAATATCACAAAATGTTGCATCTGATAACACTGTGGCGAAGGGTTTTTAACAAGCTACCTGAACTTCTGGGCACGTCAAAGATGCTGGCCTCTACCAAGTAGAGTTATCATCAAATCCTGCCAAAGTCCAATTCTCCAGGTGTTTTATAGACATTGCAAAACCTTCTTTAGATGGCTTTCAGAAGAGCAATCTGCTGAGTTTTCATATGGGGAGGAAAGTATTCTAAAGTGCAAAAGTGCTTCAGGTTCTTTTACACATAGGTTAAAGCCATATTAAAACAGAGGCCTCCATTCTGATTAATCCTGCCATCTATCTCAAGCACACATACAGGATATAGATGTAACAATTAAAACAAAAACTTAAACCAACAATTTCAGTTTACCCATTACAATCCTTTATATACCTGCATCGGAGTATGTAAACTTCATCAGCACCATGAGGTAACGGCAGAATTTTTTTCTTGCTCCCAGATCTTGATCTTGATTTTTTTTGCTTACAATCTATGGCTATTAAGGGGGAAAAGGTTCACATATAGGTACACATAAAGAATGAGCACTTATTCTTTTGTGCTGATTCCCACCCCTATCCCATCCTTGTACTATGCTAGAGATCCTTTTGTTCTCAGCACTTCTGAATACCATATTTAGTTATCAAAATGTTCGGGCTATATGCATGCACAAACTCTTACGTCTGAATCCTACTGTTCAAGCTTTTTATGACAGTGTGTATATTTGCTAAGTCATATCTTCAGAATATTATACTATAACTGATCACACAAACAGCAATCTGTTCATGAATTATATCAATACTGAGTCTTGTGTTGCAACAAAAATGTCACAGTAAGTACTCTATTCATGCAGCTGTAAGATATAAGGATCAATTATCAAATGTAAACTAAATTTTAACAAGAGCTAGATTTGAATTCAGTAGTACCTTAGAGACCAACAAGATTTTGGGGGTATAAACTTTCGAGATATCTGACGAAGGGAGCTTTGACTCTCAAACGCTTATACCCTGAAAATCTTGTTAGTCTCTGGGTGTTACTGGATTCAAATCTAGCTCTTCTACTACAGACCAACAAGGCAACCTCTTTAAACTAAGTTTTAACAAATTTCACAGTTGGCATTTCTCTTCTGGAAGAAGCATTCAATATTTCTATTCTGTATACCAAAGAAATCACATAACAAAAAGTGTGATGTATTTAGTTCCTAATGAAATTAAAATCCAATGACAGGAAATCAGAATCCAATGACAGGAAATTTACAGCGCAATCCTGACTGAGGGGTAGTTGGGTCAGACCTGGGGACAGTGCCGCCGCGGCTGCCTCCTGAGCAGCTTGCTGGCCCAAAAATACTGGTTAAAAATGTAATTTTTGAAAAAACCCATAAAACTCCTCCATAGAATTTCATGGGGCTACACCTGACTTTTCCTGTTCCCGGGCCGAAAGGGCTTTGGGAGCTGACTAAAGTCAGCCCTTGCCCCTGGGAATGCTCCCTTTGGGGCTGGCGTGAGCCCTTGCACCAGAAAAATGCTGCTGGCGAGGCTGCGCTGGTGCCCGTGGCTCACGCTGCTCCCCGGAGACAGCGTGTCCCTGCGGCGGCATAAGTGCCAGTTTACCAGCACAAATGGCATTTATGTCACTGTAGGGGTCACACCAGCTCCTAAGAGCTTTCGCCCCCCCCTTCAGAATTGCTCTACCTGTAAAGTGTTCTTTCACACTTCCCCTTCCCTAACAAAAACCACAAACACACATAAGAAAATAAAGTTAGCAATCTACAATAGTTAGAATTCTAACTCCCAGATAAATATTAATATAAATCTTTTTTCCCCAAGGGGAGAATGTCAAGAATTAAATAAGGTTAAATGATCTCAGTATTCTAATTTCCAAGTTTTCCTCTACTAAGGCAATTTTAGACAAAGGAATGATAGGTTAAGAGAGAAAACAGCCTGCAGTTTCTAACTGGCCACAGGTCTTCTCCACTCCCAACTGAAAACAAAGCACAGGAAACTTGTGATTCAAAATAACATTTCAAAATTTTAAGGGCAAGGACTCTTCCAGGCTCAAACATTTTTAAAAAAATCACAAGTAAAAACCCTTAGACTGAGGCTTTCACCATATAGACAGGATTAGAACGACACATTTTATGCCATCTCCTACATTACAGGAAAAAATGACATATATATACAAAAAACATGTGACATGTATATACATTGCTGGCAAGTCACAGCTGACTTATGGTAAGCCCATAGGGTTTTCAAGGCAAGACTTTCAGAGGAAGTTTGCCATCGCTTGCCTCTGCATTGCAACCCTGCCTGCATGGCAGACCATTATTCTCAGCCACAAGAATCGATTTCATAAAACAGCCAGCTTTCAAAACAAGATTTATATCCTGCTTTCAAATTCTCATCAAAATTATTAGACTCCTACCAGACATATGCACTAGGTGTCTGAAACAACACCAGCAGTATATGTTCCAATAGCAGCTTGTCTTGTACAGGATTACTGAAAACTGTGCACTGTGGTGTATGCCTGATTACGTCTAGATCAGATTACTGCCATGAGCTCATGTTCATGGAGGATAGGGCTTTCCATGGCTACTAGTCAAAATGAATACTGGTCATGCTGCATACCTATTCTCTACAGTATCAGAGAAGCATGCCTATTATATTAGGTGTTGTGCTGCAGATGTCTTGCTTGTGGGCTTCGTAGAGGCACCTGTTTGGCCACTGTGTGAACAGACTACTGGACTTGATGGGCCTTGGTCTGATCCAGCATGGTCTTTCTTATGTTCTCCGTGTGGGGCTGCCCTTGAAAAACCTCCTGGTTGCAGCATTCTGCACTACTGACCTTGACTAGAGTGGGCCATAGGGACCAAATCACTCCAGTCTTGGCCCATTTACACTGGCTCCCAATCTGTTGACAGGCATAATTCAAAGTGTTGATGTTGACCTTTAAAGCCTATACTGTTTGCGACCAACATACCTGAAGAACTGCTTACTCCCTTATGAAACCAGTACAGTCATCCTCCAAGGCCCTACTTCAGGTGCCCCCACCTTATGAGATTAGGTGCTTGGCAGCATGGGAGAGGGCCTTCACAGTCATGGCACCAAAAACTCTGGAACTTTCTCCCCAGGTAGACTGGTCTGTTGCCTTCTGTTGCCATCTTCCACCAGCAGGTGAAGACTATTTTTTGTTTCATTTTGTGTTCCCCCAAGGACCCCGCCTTCCTGCCAATGTTTAATTGTTATTCTTATATTTTGTATGTATTTCAGTTCTGGTTTTGGTTGTTTTAATGTGTTTTTGTTGGTTTTAATGTTTTTAAGATGTGAATTTATTATGTATGTTTTAATTTATTAGATGCCTTGGTGGTCCTTTTGAGGACAAAAAGGTGGAGCACAATTTTTGGAAGAAAGGAAGGCAGGAAAGCAGGAGTTCTGGAACTCTGATGTGCAAATACTCTACCAGAGGCAAAAGCCCTAGGTATCACAATAAACTGACAATACCAAATTATTGGATAAACTTCTTTAGACTGCAAATGAAGTTCAGTAATGATTTCTAATTCATAGGCCTGGACAAAGCAACCACAGCACAGAAACAGCCCTGTGCTAGGCTCCAAGACAAAGTACTGGAACCGCAGACCAAATGTGCAATACCAAGTGTTACCACCAAGTGATCAGACTTTTAAAAAGTCACTTCCCAATTCTGCATTTGTTAGTCACCAGCAGTCCAGCCAGATGTAAACATCATTGGTCAGTTTCCTGGGCACCTCACTCTCTTGTATACCATAGTTATTGGGCTGTGCTATCTTCACCAGATTAATGATCCAGAATTTATTCCAATCTCGAATGTTTTTATGAGAAGCTCCACGGTTAACAGAGCAGACAGGAATGAGGAGAAATGAAAACCAGGAAAATGGCATTAAGTATTCCCAAAGAGTAACTCAATAAAACACTTTCAGCTGCTCAGTGTTTGGTGCTGCTTTGTGTTCTGGATGGGTTTTTAATTATTAGCAATTTTTAATTGTGTTTTATTTAAAAAACCCAAATTTATTAATATTGTCAATGACCAGGCAAAAAAGATACAAAATGTATAACCTACACCTAAAAATATATAATGGAATTTATATAGACATCTCACAGCTTAACATAATCCCATTGACATTTCAAAAGGTATAGTATTTCAATTAGTGTTATCCTAGCAGGGTATGACATATTTTAATAGCTGCAGCACAAAATTTGGCAGTCAGAAGTGAAAACTGTGGTTTTTCATCTATTAGGGGCCTCTTGGCAAAAAAATGCATCAGGTTGGCCAGGGGAATTGTTAAAACAGAGGAGAAATAAACCTTATGCGGACATCCTGGTACAACGAACAACGGATCACAACGTGTTCTGATATCCTGACTCACAAGGGCATAGCCTTTCTGCTACAGGGACCTTCTTATTATCTTCCTTCCAATATCACTGATGGTAAGACCTGGCATCAGGCATGGGGGGTGAAAGCTTTCCTGTGGTTAATAAGTTCCAATTGGAAAAGGTAAGCTGCGGGTAAGTAGAGGGCCACTCTCAGAAAATTTGATTGGACCCGCTCAAGTGGGGCAAAACAAGATGAAGGTGGTCCAAGCATGGTCCCATACAACAGTTGGGCCAGCGTTTTTGCATAATATAATTTGAGAGCAGCTGGAAGATAATGCCCTCCCTTAGTTCTTAAAAAATTAATTCTATTAAAGGCGGATCTATGTCCTTGCTCTGCTACGTGATTGCCGTGGGTTCCTCTTGAACCAGAGGCATGCAAGACTACTCCAAGATATTTAAATTTGGTCACTTGTTCTATTATGTGGCCATTTATGCTCCATGCACACACTTTTAATCTTTCAACAGTTTATCTCTAGATGTTCATCAGCACAATATTGTGCTAACCTCCTCAAGGTTCTTTTGAGGCCAACCGGGGTTCTAGATATTTATCATGGAGATGTTTAGCATAGAATTTGCTAATGACGCTAAGCAGACGCCCAGTCCTGAGCCTTTGGCTTCCAGGGATGGCGCGGCTGCGGCACCTCCAAAGCTGTTCCCTGGCTGCCGAAAGGCTTTAAAAAGCCTTTTGTGGGTTTTTATTTTTTAAATGGGGCATTTTGCCCCACTGAAAATGGCGCCAACACTATTCTTACTGACGGCATACCAGGCCAAAAGGGGACAAGAAGCTCCCTACTTGCAGCTCCGCGCCCCTGGCATGCCCTGGGAATGCCCCTCGGGATGCCTGTGCTGGGCTTTGCGCCAGTGGGACGCAAGCAGAAGGCCCAGCTGACGTCCTTGGGCAGCGCTGCTGCAGCAGCACTGGGAAAAGGGCGTCCAGGTTTCCCCACCGGCATCCGTGTTACCCTGGACAGCATAAGTGGCACAGGCGCCGGAGGCATGAACACCGGCCCAGTCCCTTCCTGGCCTCCAAAGGACTTTCATCCTTGAGGCTCAGCAATGGGCTGTAATAGGCCTATAACTTGCAGGGTCATCTTGCCTTCCCTTCTTAAAAAATGGCACCACTATCGCCATACCACAGTCCTTGGGTATAAATCCAATCCTGTCAATATAGGTTAAAAGCGATGTCAGGAAATGGGGCCACCAATCTTTGTTACTTTTCAGGAATTCAGGTGGATTGTATTTTATATATTTTGTAAACTGCCTTGAGTAGATTCTCTAGAGAGGCAACATAGACATTTAGATAGACACAAACACTACAGTTGTGGGCTTAAGTATCATTCTACAAGATGGACATATTTAGCCCAGACTTCAGAATCTGTAGAGTATTTTTTTTTTAAATAAAGCACCACAGATGCAACACATTTTCATAGCACCTGTGTGATCTACTTCTAGTTGTTCAGTTAACTCAGTTGAAAAGATTACACATATAACTGTGTCACAATGAAAGAAACTGATAATGAATCTTAGGTAGCTTATGCACCACTTTTCTATTACAGCTGTACATAAAACAAATGCTGCAGTGATTGGGGTATTTTAGCAAACCTATTTACGTCAATACATTTTAAAGTAGACACTGTTTTTACAATTACCTAGATAACTGCTGCAAAGACAAATTATAACTAGAAATTAACAAAAACTTTAAACAATTGTGTGCATCATTTGATACGAAGTGTTCACTTACCTGTTTCATTGGAGACAAGCAGCACTTCCCCCCTCTACCACATCCCTCTCCAGACCAAAACAAACAAAATAAACAAACAAAAAACACCACACCATCCTGATTCGATCTCTCAACGTGTTAAAGATAGAAAAGGCACTCATTGGCTCTTTGCAGTGATGGTGTAAAGTATCACAACATGATTATGACAGCACATGCAAACCTAATACTCTTGCTACTGTTTTCTCAGACTAGAAAGAGCATTACAAAGTTATTCTAACTGTTTCTGCTAGTTTTCAAGTGCTGAGAGATGAAGTTAGAAAGGAATAGAATAGTCCTTCAGTAGGATAAGAATACCCAGCTTGCTGGGGGTAAAGGGAAGATGACTGGGGAAGGCACTGGCAAACCACCCCGTAAACAAAGTCTGCCTTGGAAACGTCGGGCTGTGACGTCACCCCATGGGTCAGGAATGACCTGGTGCTTGCACAGGGGACCTTTACCTTTTTTTAGGGTAAGAGCATTGTGATGGAGGGCTAGGGAAGAGGCCTGTGACAGCAAGAGCAGATATACAGATGTTGATGACACCAGACAGACAGGCTTTACATGTCCTTACATTGCAAGGATGTAAGTAAAACTTTCTGAAGTTTTATGAAATATAATATCTCCACCCCAAATCCCTCTGATTTTTGAAACAAAGGTTCACAGAATCCTTTCAATAGACTCTCACTGTATGATCAGCAGAAAGTCAATGGCAAACTACATGACCCAGCTTTTATTTACATTTATAGTACCCTTATGTTAATAGAGAGGCTTTTCCTCCTCTCTTTCCATTTCAAATCTCTCTCATTTCATTGCTCCTCTATACAATTCCCAGATCTTCCAGCCCTGTATCATCCTCTGATTTGAGGGCTGATTAAGGTTTTCCTTGTTCCTAATCAATAGTTTATAGAAATGTTCTGGCATTCTTACATTATGGCTCATTCTTTCACATTCATTAAAAATAATGCCCACTAAATTGTATACAGTGAAATACACAATTGCAGCCTTCTATCCAATGATGTGCTTCGAATCCAACATGTAATGCTAACATTGCCCACCTAAAACCCAAAACATAGCTTTCCTGCAAATTCATTCTCTAGAAATGTCAGTTTGGTACTTCTGATAAGTTCTGTCTACTGATGAAATCTTCATCTTCCTTTCACAATAAGCCATCTAATCTCTTTAACTGTAGCTTATGCAATGATTGCATTTATTATTAAACTTCCAGGCATGGCAAAAACAGATGAATCAATAATTTGATCTAAAGATTCACTGAAAATTTACTACTATTGTCTTGTCAGTACAATCTAATAACATCATTCAAAGTAGTACCAAGTGGGTAAACTATCTGCTACACAGAGATCGTATTCTAGATAATTTTAGATCATAAAAGATGCAAAGGGTGGAGTCCAAATATATGATCAGAATATTATACATTCTCAATGAAAGCTGGAACCAAGAGGAATTACACTGATTATATTTTTAGAATCATTACTTAGAATATATGTCTAACTATTCTAATAAACCAGTTATACAGATAACGCTATCCTTCATTGAAAAGAAGTTACATTTTTATCTAACCCATGGTCCTCTAGAACCTGTTTACCCCAGACGTTAAGCCCCTCTCTCTTAGCATAGTGTTTCCTTGCAATGATGGAATTTCCTCTATCCAGAATACTTTACATGCTGTGTTACATGTTGTCAAGTTGCTGCCAAACCAATCTGTAAGGCACCTGAAAAACAAGCGGTAGGCTGAAATATTTAATCACACTAGAACCTGATACTTTCAATTCATTCTTCAACTCCAAATAGATCAATTATGAAAAATAACCTATCAAACCTTTAGACTTATTCTTAAGCTTCATTTGTGTTTCACTGCATCAGCACAGGAAACAAGTGTAAGAGCACAACTCACTAAATGAAAGAAAGGAGTCTCCATCACTGTAATGCACAGATGCAGTGGGGAAAAAGAGGAGTGCTAGGCTGATAGGAAAGAATCTCAACAAGTACAGAGAAAAACAGTGTTGCTTACCTGTAACTGTTGTTCATCTAGTGGTCTTCTGTGCAGGCACACATGGGTACTGTGCACGCGCAGGCCAGCCGCGGAGATCTTCTGGAAAGCTCTAGAAATTCGGCCCGCTCGCGTCCCCCCTCCCCCCGGGGATTCTTCCCGCCTTTCTGGTCATGTGATGGGGGAGGAGCGAGCGGCCGTCCCTCCAGTTCTCCGCTTCGCCACCGCGGAATTGCCCTGGAAGAAAGCAACCCACAGCGGGGACGGAGGGAGGGATGTGTGCCTGCACAGAAGACCACTAGATGAACAACAGTTACAGGTAAGCAACACTGTTTTTCATCGGCGTGGCTTCTGTGCAGTCCCACATGGGAGAATAGCACGCTAAGAAACACAGGAGGCGGGAGTAAGGTTGCAAACTCACTTAAATCTTTATTAACCCCCTACAGCACTGTGTTCAGGACTGCCGTGCCCACCACTGAGTCGCAGCGGGCACCAACATCCATAGAATAGTGGCGTACAAAAGTGGCCGGATGAGACCACGTCGCCGCTCTACAAATGTCTGGCAAACTGGCCGCGCCTCTGAATGCAGCCGACGCCGCTACCGACCTCGTGGAATGTGCCCTCAAACCAAGAGGACAGTCCTTACCTGCCATTTGATAGGCAATCGAAATGGCCTTGGTCACCCAACGAGCGATAGTCTGAGCCGATGCCCTGTAGCCCTTCTTTGGGCCAAAAAAACATACAAACAAACTATTATCCTGTCGAAACTGTTTGGTTCTATGTAAATAAAACAACAGAGCCCGCCTGACATCCAACGTGTGTAGGCGCCTTTCTTCTTCCGAACCGGGATTGGGGAAAAAGGTAGGCAACACTATGTCCTGAGACATGTGAAATTTGGATACCACCTTGGGAAGAAACTCTAAACTGGTGCGGAGGACTACCCTATCACTATGCACCTTCAGAAATGGGGGGTCATGTCGCAGGGCTGACATATCACTGACCCTCCTAGCCGACGTAATGGCTACCAGAAACGCCACCTTATAAGTCAGATAATACAGAGGACAGGAAACTAAAGGCTCAAACGGTCTGAGCATCAACTGAGATAGAACCCTGGTGAGATTCCACTGAGGTAAGGGCGGCTTCACCGGAGGGAAAACATTATTAAGGCCCTTCAGGAACCTCTTGCACAGAGGGTGGGAGAACAGAGACCGAGTACTAATCCCCCCATGTAAAGCTGAGATAGCTGCTAGGTGAACCTTCACTGACGAGTTCGCCAAACCCCGTTCCTTAAGGGCCAACAGATATTCTAAAACTTGGGGCAATGGGCAGGAAGTGGGCTCGAGTTGTCTGTCTAACGCCCACAATTCAAATTCTCGCCATTTACTAGCGTACGAGCGCCTAGTAGAAGGTTTCCTGGCCGCTACCAAAACCTCAGTGACCCTGCTGGGGATCTCCCCACCTAACCCGTGAGCCAGGCCGTCAGATGGAGTGACGCCGGATCGTGATGCCACACATTCCGTATGGAAATCAGGTCTGGTGTGACAGGGAGTTCCCAAAACCGTCCCCGGGCCAACCTCCACAGCATCGGGAACCATGGCCTCTTCGGCCAGAATGGAGCAATCAGGATCACTTGTGCCCTTTCTGCCACAATTTTCCCCACCACCCTGTGAACTAGAGGGATTGGGGGGAACGCATACATCAGGCTGCCCTTCCATGAGATCTGGAACGCATCTCCCATTGAGCAGGGATCCCATGCTGCCCAAGAACAAAACCTGGGGCACTTTGCATTTTCTCTTGAAGCGAACAAGTCTACCGAGGGAATACCCCAACGGTCCATAACCTGTGTCAGAATACGCTCGTTTAGAGACCACTCGTGCTGCCTGTCCGCATCTCTGCTGAGAGCATCGGCAACTACGTTTGACTGCCCCGCGATGTGAATCGCCTTTAGCGAGACTCCATGCTGAATTGCCCACTCCCAAATAAGCATGGCCTCTTCGCAGAGAAGGCGTGATCCTGTGCCACCCTGCTTGTTTATATAGTACATGGCAGTCACGTTGTCTGTAGCCACCTGGATCCGCTGTCCTTGTATTGACCCTGCGAAAGAAATCAGAGCATATCTTATAGCCCTAAGCTCCAGTAGGTTTATATGAAATTGCTTCTCCTCTGGAGACCATCTGCCCTTAGTATGGAGCTGCCCACAGTGTGCACCCCAACCCTCTAGGGAGGCATCCGTAAACAACTGGGTATCATGGGATGGGATCCCAAAAGAGATTCCTCTCAAAAGATTGTTCTCTTTCCCCCACCATGCAAGAGATCTAATTACTGTTCTGGGGATGGAAAGCATTTTCTTCTGGCTGTCTATGTTCGTCCTAAAATGTTGCAAAAACCACAACTGGAGCGGTCTCATACGCAACCGTGCGACAGGAACCACAGCGGTGGTGGATGCCATTAGGCCAAGCAATTTCTGTATCCTGATTGCCCTTTGGAATCTGGTGCGTTGAAAGGCTTCCACCATGGATTGAATTGCCCTCACTCTCTGAATGGGGGGAAACAACCTAGCTTGCTGAGAGTCCAATACGGCTCCGATGAACTCCACAGTTTGAGAGGGTTCTAGTCTAGATTTCACATCATTAACAATTAATCCCAACTTATGTAGAAGTTGCAGAATCTGGGTTACACTGTCCCTAACCTCGTCGGGGGAGGAACCCACCACTAACCAGTCATCCAAGTAAGGAAAGATGATGATGCCAGATAACGCTAGATGAGCAATCACCTCCCCTACACATTTAGTAAACACTCTGGGAGCGGTAGAGAGACCAAATGGAAGGACATTAAATTGAAAATGAGCATCCTCGCAGGAGAATCGAAGGTATTTCCTGCACGATTCGTGGATAGCCACATGAAAATAGGCATCCTTCAGGTCTAATACCGCGAAGAATACTCCTTGGGACAATAGCGTCCCTACTTCCTGGACCGACACCATCCGGAACGATCGAACCCTGATAAACTTATTCAGGTCACGTAGATCTAGAATGGGTCTCTTACCACCCCCCTTCTTGTCTATGAGGAAATAGGAAGAATAAAATCCTTTCCCCCACTGGTCCGGTGGGATCTGGCTAATGGCTCCTTTATGGAGCAACTGGGCTACCTCTTCCTTCAGTACCTGGGGGGCCTGAACAGCCCGTAATGGTGGATACGAAGAAGGAGGACGAGCAAGCCATTCCAAAAAATAATCATCTTTTATTATGGATAACACCCACTTATCAGAAGAAATAGAACACCATTCAGTGTAGAAACCAGTCAGCCTATTTAGGAAACGTAAAGGTAACAGCTCCGGAACATGGACGGACAGTCATTGTGGTCCCTTCTTAGGGTTGGATCTATTCTGGGGGGATCTGTCACCCCTTTTGCCCCTCGCCCTGGAAGGGAAACGACGTTGTTCAGTGGCAGGAAAGGTCTGCCTATTCTGATTAGCATATTGATATGGGGCAAACCGATAACCCCTGTTGTAGAAAGGGGGTTTTTGTCTAGGTTTATACCTCTGACGGAAGGAGGAACCCGATGACGCAGGGGCTGTAATTCCCAGCGATTTCGCAACCGCTCTATCCTTCTTGTACTTATGCAAGTACTCATCAGAGGCCTGATTGAAAAGTGCCCTCTCATCAAACGGCATATCTTCCAACCTGCTCTTTGCTTCTTGGGGCAAGTTAGAGGAGCGCAGCCAAGCAAAGCGGCGTAGCGCTATGCTAGATGCCAAGACCTTACTGGCAGCATCTGCCGCATGCCGGGCTGCAATTGGTGGCAGCCTAACTTATAGCCTTCTGCTTGCATGGCTTTGGCTACCTTGACTTTTTCCTCCGTGACCTCTGGGAACAGGTCAGTGACATGCTCCCACAAGAGCATCTGGTAGCGTCCCATCAGCGCATTGTGATTAGCTACCCGTAAGCCCAAGGACCCCGCCGAATATAAACGTCGGCCCAATAGGTCTAACTTCCTACCCTCTTTATCGGAGGGAGACGAGTGGGACCCTGCTCTTCCCTAGCTGGGAGGGTGTCAGCGACCAGAGAGCTACTCTGGGGATGCTGATACAGGCAAGGAAATTCCCCTTCTTGGACACGGTAGAGATTGTCCACCTTTCTGGGGATTAGTGGTTATGATGCTGGTCTGGCCCAGTTAGTAAGGGCAACCCCTCTAATACCCTTAACCATAGGGACGGCTATGGGTTCAGCGTCCGGGGTGTAAAGGACATCCATAATCGGGTCCTCTTCCCTAGATTGTGTGGGATTCACCTTAAGCCCCAAAGCCTTAGCCATTCGGGCTAGTTGTTCATTGTAACCCCTAATATCTTCAGATGGGGAAACAGGGAACGGGTCCCCTACGACATCGTCAGGAGACGGCCAAGAGGAAGTCTCTGAACCCTTCTGGGACGCCCTAGAGTCCTCATCAGAATCAGCCGAGTCGTGATGATAAACCTGCCTCGGTAAAGGAGAAATGTCCTTAGAGGCTTTCGACGTCGAAGGGCGAGCAGCCCGATCCCGGGACCTGGAGCGACCTCTCGACGTCGAGTGATGATGCGTCCGTGGGCTTCGGTGTCGTCGTTCGTCTCTATGCTCTGAGGAGTGAGAACGATGGTGCCGGTCGTCGCTTCTCGGTGACGAATGGGCTCGGTGCCGACGCTCCGGGCTTGGCGAGTCTCGGTGCCGAGGCGAACTCCGCAGTCGTGTCCCTCTCTGTTTAGGCGGTGGGGAGCGGCAGCAAGAACAGCTCCTCCTCTGATCCCAGGATCGGCGCGCATGGTAGCAGCCGCTGCGATGGGAGTCAGCTGAGTGACGCGACCGGAGCTCCGAGTCAGACTGAAAGTCCGGGATGACAATGACATCATGGTCCGACGGCGAGAAGGAAGCTTGTCTCTCGCAGGGGGATCTCTTCCTCTTGGGAGAGATGGAGTTTCTCCTGGTCAGGGACTCCTTGCTCCTGGAGGGGGCACGGCTACGGCGTCCCCTGGACGAAGAAACAGACCGGCAGGTCTCCACAGATTTCGGGGAACGTTGGGTTCCGACGTCGAGTTCCTGGAGAGGTGCAGTTCCCGGTGCCCCCGCCGTCGAAGGGGAGATTGGGTCTGCCT
Source organism: Euleptes europaea (assembly GCF_029931775.1). Lineage (NCBI taxonomy): Eukaryota > Metazoa > Chordata > Lepidosauria > Squamata > Sphaerodactylidae > Euleptes > Euleptes europaea. Next base: position 48,965,604 of record NC_079313.1, on the reverse strand, counting down.
CCTTCGGTACCGATCCTGTTTTCGGTGCCGAGCCTGCCCGGGACGTGCACTTCTCGGTACCGATCCAGTCGAGCGGGCGGCGGGGAGCTCCGGTACCGACCTCTTCTTTGACGTCGACTTCTTAGAAGTAGAGTCTTTTTTGGCCTTAGACGAGTCCTGGGTCGTCGTCTCCGCCGGTCCTCTGGAATCCTTCTTGGACCCAGAGGTTGAAGGCTCGGCCGAGTCCCGGGACTCTGACTTCTTCTTCTTCTTCAGAGATGGGGAAGGGGAACCCTTAGAAGAAGCCGCCAGCATGGGGAAGAGAGATTGTTCGTATAGGTGAGCCTTCAACTTCATCTCTCTATCCTGGCGGGACCGATGAGATAGCGACCTGCAATGCTTGCAGGACGCGGAATTATGGGTTTCCCCCAGGCAGTAGATACATCGGTCATGATCATCCAACTGCGACATCTTACAGCCGCAAGACGAACATTTCTTGAAAAGCGCCATCATAATTAGGCCGTGACGACGCAAGAAATGCAGAGCTAACCAACCGAACGTCCTAACCCCGCGGCGGCGAAGAAAGAACTGGAGGGACGGCCGCTCGCTCCTCCCCCATCACATGACCAGAAAGGCGGGAAGAATCCCCGGGGGGAGGGGGGACGCGAGCGGGCCGAATTTCTAGAGCTTTCCAGAAGATCTCCGCGGCTGGCCTGCGCGTGCGCAGTACCCATGTGGGACTGCACAGAAGCCACGCCGATGAACTGCAAAAGAGACAGGAAAAATCTCAGATGGCACAAAACAAACTTCTCTGCCATTCCCAACTATGCCAGATTATTAGCATCTGCCAGAAGACCTCGCTTTCTTCTCTTATACTATAGAAAAATCCTCAAACATTAGATTTAAAATCACACTGCTCAAGATCAATGGATCAAGGAGCTTCTAAGGGATAAAGAAAAGAATCCCTATAGAAATATGACTGTATTCAGAATAAACAGCAAACAATGGCTGGTTGCCAGAATAAGCCTTGGAAGTCAATTGGGCTCAGGTCTTCTCCTCTTGCACAAAGCTCATACATTGAAGATTACCTTGTTGCCAACAAGTCATAATTTGTTGTGAGGTCTGAATCAGATATAGTGGTAAACTGGTTTTGTTCTCTTCCCAATCAACCAGGATTAAACTGCTTAGGATCCTAATTTGTCACTGGCAAAATGCATGACAATTTCTGTGTAGAGTAATGGTCAGACAGCTAAACTAAGCTCTGGGAGACGCACGTTCAAATCCCCACACTGCCATTAAGCTCACTGGGTGGCACTGGGCTAATCACACCTTACTGGTTGCTTTGATAATAAAATTAAAAAGGAAGAACCACATTCACTGCCCCCTAACTCCAAGGAGGAAGGGCAAGATAACAATGTTCTACATAAAGACAATGTTCTACACAATGTTCTACACAGAGACACTGGCACGTGACTCTTCCATGAAACTGCTTCTGTGTCAGCTTCCCATGCAACTGCTTCTGTGTCAGCTTCTCTTTTCCAATCAGCAAGAGTGACTGACAGAGTGGAAGTAGATAGCTCAAGATCTGCAGAGTGGATGAGACTTGAATGACTATGCTGCTTGGAACATGAACAACTTGCTCAGACTTCAGAACTGAATTGCCTACCATTTCTTAACCAAGTAATGTCATCATGACAAAAGGAGAGGTCTATTTTCTGAGAAATCTGGCAATTTCAGCTTCAGTAAGTTTGATAGTTGATTATATTTCTCCTATTCAAAAGCAAAATACAGATCAAGTCTCACAGCAATTGTCACATATTCTAATAAAGGTCATTAATGCATACAATTACGTAACTAGGGCAAAAAAACAAAATAATGAAAGGAATTTCTTTTAAGGAAACAATATTTCCTTGAAAACTATGTAAATACACAAAAATAGTAGTCCACTCCTTTTGAAAATAAAAGGAACGTGAAAAAAATTACTTGCTACTCTGACTGGCATATCCTTTGACCATAAGGGCATCAAGGCTTTAATCACAACTGTAATTTACAGAATAGCCTTTTTCTCCTCAACAGCAGCACTGTCTATATTATAAGAGCAGGCAGGGCTACACTGCATTGATTTATAAGTCAGCCAAAAATGCTAAAACCAAGATCCTCTTATGAAGCTTGTAGAACAAAACCAGTAGTTTTGCATTAAATACATATACAATTCTTCACGTATACTGCTGACACTGAATGCTCAAACACAGAGGGCTAGATCCAGTCGTCTTCTGCTCACATAAAAAACTGGCAACTTTTGCTAATCCCTTCTTCTCACTGCAGACAACCACCACCCCCGCCCACCTGGAGGTCCCCACATCGTAGGACCAGCTTTTCAGGGAACACAGATGGTTGCACCAGGAAGAAAGAGATACATCTAACCTAAAATTTATCTAACCTAAAATTTATAACTAATAGACCCAGACACAAAGTCTGTTGCAGTCTAAGTTTGCCAACAGCATATGGAAGTTCTGAATAAATTACAAATATTCCTATTCATTCTGATTATCAAGTGATCTGCAAGTATGACGACAAAGAGTGACTTTTCCAACAGCAGAGTCTAACATATGGAAACGATCACAGTTCCAACAACTAAGTAGGAAATGATTAGATGCTGTGATAATTTACAAGAGTTCATGCAGACATTAACGTTCCCAAAACTTTAGGGGATCACCTGTAGCCTGTAGATCCATTTGCTTTGGCCCGTTCTCCTTTTGCATACCAATTTCTCCTCCAACATTTATTTATTTATTTCAATTTTTATCCCACCCTTTTCAGGCTCAGGGTGGCTAACAAACCAGGAAATACAGTTCAATAAAATAGTAATTATTATATAATATAGTTAAAAACCTTATTAACTTTAAAAAATTTCAATTGGCACCCTTAATATAGCAATAATGGGATAACCAATCAAGGAGGGAGAGAGAAGAAAAAGGAAGGGAAGCCAGGAACAAAAATATCACAGAAAAATGGCTGAGGGAATGGGAATAGGGGTAGGGAGGCCAGCTAGGATTAAAATTGTCACTGCCTCAACCATAGGCGTGGAGGAACATCTCAATCTTATAGCTCTTGTGGATTTGAGCCAGGTCCCACAGGGTCTCACTTGATAAAGAGTTCCACCAGGCCAGGGCCAGAGCTGAAAAAGCTCTGGCTCTGGTTGAGGATAGCCAGATACTTTGTGCCAGGGACCACCAGTAGGTCATGACTAGTTGAGCGTAAAACTCTTTGGGGGGTATATCAGGAGAGGCAGTCTCGCAGGTACGATGGGTCCCAGACCATTTAGCGTCCTAGTCCGTTAAGGATGCATTGCTATCAGTATTAAATCATGGGAAACACTAAGCAGGGTTAGTTTTTAACCAAAGTTAAGACCAGCCTCAAATTCTGGTTAAAAGCAAGCCCAACCTGACATTAACTTCGGTTAATAGTAGTGCCAGCTTAGCCAACGACTGTGGATAAGGCTGGGAGGGAAATAGCAAGGACACAGTATCCTTCACGATGGTTAAGTGATGGAGCTGTGGGATAACAATGTTTATATATGCACACTCTTAAGCTAGCATGCTTGAACTTAAGAGTGCCAATGAGCAATTTTATGTATTTTTCTGACTACATGTTAGACAACATTATGTGCTGTGGCCAAAGGGAACAAACAGCTGCAATTGTTTGGTCTTGTCTTTTCCTTTCACCACAGAACGGTGATGCAAGACACTGATTTTTTACAAAAACAATCCCCCCCATGTGCTGTTCAAACCTCCCTCACAAACAGCAGAACAATCTTAAACAACTCAACAATAAGCACTTAATCTATTGGTATTCCCAGAGAGAAACTGAAGTTAGGAGACAAGTAAATAAACCAGTTTGTAAATCATAAGACAGAAATACTATTTTTCAAGCTTCTCTATGGACTGCTAATGCTTTTTAATGCCTGGATTAATACAGGTAGAGTATCCCTTATCCAGACATCCCATATCTGGACTGATCTGAAAACCAGACCCTTCGAGCCGGCATGCAGTCAAACCTCTGCTGCCTGCTTTCAATGTTTCCTCTCATCTAAAAAAAAAATGTACATTGCATCACAGGTGGAGACTGAAAGCCTGCTGTTGTTAGTTTGTTGCTGCTCTTGTTTAACAGGTGATAACAGGATTTCTGGTAAGATAGTTACACTTTTGCTTTCTGACGGTTCAATGTATACAAAATTATTAAAAATACTGTTTAAAATTGCATTCAGGCTATGTATATAAAGTATATATAAAATATAAATGAATTTGGGTCCCATCCCCAAAAATATCTCATTATGTATATGCAAAAAATCCAAAATATTCCAATATATGAAAAGACCATTTCTGGTGCCAAGCAGTCTGGATAAGGGATACTCAACCTGTAATGGTTTAGTAGGGCTCATATGCTTACGCTTCTACCAGCTTAGCCCCACTGAGTGGTCTCGATGTTTTTTTAGCATTGTGAAGTATTTTCACCTGGGAGAAATCTCATTTCTATACACACAGCCAGTCTGACTACTGTCCCAATCTTCATGGTGTTTTAATAACCCAATGAGATCTCCTTTGTTCGTCTTGCTTCTTTTGCCAGTAGGGATCACAATAATTAGGTGCATTTTTTCACGTAAAGTCCTATAAAGTACAAGCAAAATCCAAGCTACAGTACAAAGTACGGAAAAGGTAAGAAAATGTAGTTCTTCTGGGATATTACTATCCAATTTATTTTTGTGAAAGACCAACAAAATAGAAAAAGTAACTATATAGGGAAAACAATGATTAAACATGAGGTGCTGAAAATAGTACAAACATGTAGTTGCCTGTGTATACCCTATTTCGGTATTAATTTATCTAAGGATTGGGTTGTAATGACAGGTTAAAAGAAAAAAGACACAATCAAGCCGGCATATCCTCCCATTAGCAGTAGCAGCCACTTCTCAGTTTAGCCAGAAAACAGAAAGCATTCAGCTCTCAACTGTTTACATACATGAAATAATGCTGGATCAAAAATAAAACATGAGAATAATAAAAAAAAACAGGCATGAAAAAATGGACAATAGCAACCTAAGTTTACAAGTTGCTAAAGTTCTGTCTCAAATTTCAGCGTCTGTTTCAGAGAATTTCAAATGTCAACTGAATTAGTAAATGAATTTGTCAAGTCTGATGAGAAAAAACGTATACAGACAGACTTGATTTTACATCTGTAACAAACATACCTGTCCCAGTCAAAAGTCCAGCACTCTTCTTTCGTGTATAAGCGCGTAAGTGGTTGGACAGGCTAACAGCACTTGTAAACGCCGTATTGCAATGCACACACGTTCTAAGCTTCACAGGCATACCTATCATTCAAAAGAAAACTATAATCCAGTTCTCTTAAAAAAAAGGAAACTCTCAAAGCGTTCTGAAAAATTGCTTTCAAGTATGTTCACTACATTGGAACAATTGTTTCATACACCAGGAGGATCCATGCTAATGGCTATTACTTTCATATGTGGCATTTAGCACAAAACATGCTATTTTGTGAGAAAAATTGAAGGTGCGATTTGAATCCCAAAGCTTGTCTGAATTTAACACCTATTATCACTTTCCTGCTGATCTTCACATTATACAGATTATTTCCTAACCCCAAAATACAATCCTGTGATTTGAATAGCACAATTCTGTTAAGAAGTTTCAAGGCTTGCAACATTCCCAATAAAGAGAATTAGAAAGTCTAGTTGACAAAGTGGTAATTAAAGTGTTTTATCCACACGACTCTAAGAGGCTCAATACTAAATTAGGCTGCTGATGAAGGCTGGGAGAAAAAGGTGGTAAAACACACCACTGCACAGCTGTTAGACAAAACATTTTATTCGGTGCATTTGATCTTCATTACTTTGAATGCGCAATCAATAATGAAAGTTAATGATTTGTAGTTTTTGCTAAAATCTTTGTGTTAAACAAATGATCAACAAACTAACATCTTAACTATCACAGGAGAGAACACACAGTGAAACAACACCAAACTACATCAGACAAAGAAACCAGTACAAATGGTTTCTTCTCAACTTGACTTTCAAACACAAATAAAAGTTTTCACTGCCTGTCTCGAGAAGATATTGTCTTGGACAACACAGGTTTCTTCATACTCCCTATACTACATCAGAAAAAAAAAAACTGCAAAACATTTTTAAATAAAGTGGTTTAGATATATTAAAGATAAAAATATTACAAATAAAAATAGCTAGATACTAAAAATGAAATTTCATATATTTGGAGAAAGGTATTATTGCATGGGGACAATATTAAGATCATTAATTTCAGTAACTAATGCAGCAGTTAGTAGTCAATACCTATGTTAATCATATTTAGCTTAGCCCTATTTATAACTATAACGATGCAAGTGGCTTTCTATTTTGGGATGAAGCTTAGTAAATATGCCACCTAACATTAAGCAGCACTAATACAAAGCAGCAAAGTGTTAAACTACAGTTCAGAGACAGTCTTCTAAGTTTATGTTTTATTGGGAGAACTATCTTAAAGGAGTTCACCAAAATATTTTAACGAAGCATATATACATTATAAATACCATAACTTTTTTTCAGTCCCTCTATTATACAGATCAAGTTTTATTGTGTCGAGATACCAGTGAATAGTTGAAAATGAGAACTGGAACATGATCAGCAGAATCATGCAATGTACCCATTGCTGTACTATACAACTTCATCTGCAGGTGTAGGGCTGAATGTTTCAAAGTTTGCCTGTTAAAAAAACTTAGGCTTCACCTGCAGTCTGAAGCGGCACCCTGCAGCCACAGACCCAACGCATGAAGTCTGCTGATACCATAACTGTTCCTAGAGAAGAACCGGGTATTAGCCCAATGGCTGCAATATTGAAAGAATCACCACAACAATAACAATGCAAGATCATGCACTTCAACTGCAAAATATTTACTCACACTAAAACAAGAAATGATAGCTGCAAGACAGTTTGTGCAGAGGTGTTGTCAAAGGATTTCAAGCAGAGTGTCCCTGAGCCATGAGAGCAACGTTCGAAACATATCTTTAAAAAGAGCACTCTAAAACTATGCTATGGGGATTATGAACAAAAGTAGTCTAGAGTATAAATTTAGTTGCACAATTCCTATGAAAATCTCAGTTAATAATTTCAGAGATTTTGTATCAGAACCCTCATGGCAACATCTGTGTTCAAACCGGATTACGGCTACCACTAGCATTCACAGGATAGACATAACCTAGGAGTATAACAGTCCACACATCATCTATCTTTACCCAACTAAGCATGCATTAAACTTACATAAATGTTTGCGGTCTCTTCCCCAGCCTCCCCCAAGATTAAGAACGATCCTAACAATATGAGCAGATCACACATCTGTAGCACCTATAATCTCTGAAAGATGCAGGGGTTCCCCCAAATGTGAAGTATCTATTACATCACGTTGTGTTAAACAGAGTTCACATGTTTTCTTCTTTATGTGAATCCTTAATTGTTATAGACCATAAGCAATGTTCTATTCAGAACTCAAGTTGCATGCACAAAGTTGATGCAACTTTCATACAAAAATGTTTTTGCTTAGAATTATTCAAAGGGGAAAAAACTTCAGTAAGAACTACTTTTAGATTATTAATAAAATTATACAGTGCAACCTGTGTTCTAATTCTTGATACTATAATGGAATAATAAAACTAGCTACAAACAAGTATCTTACCTGACTGCATAGTCAAGTCCATTTTTTGTGGCTGATACATCAAAGGACTGTCTTCATCTAATGGAAGCACACATTTTTGAACAAACCTCTTTCTTGCAGTCTGATTATGGATCTTTTGAGGAGATACCTCAGTATTTCTTTCTTCTCCTAACCTTTTATTTTTTAAAAGTTCTATCAGTGTAAGCGACTGATTTTTTTTTTCATCATGTAGTACTGATTTTGCTTCATCACATTCATTGAGGAAACTCAGCCCTTCTTCCTCTGAGGCAGACACCGATATATCTTCAGTCTTTAGGCCATTGCGGTATGCTTCAAGAGGTATAACATTTTGAGATAAAAAATCATCACTGGATGAAAGTTTCTGAGCAACAAATGGTCGGGGAATCACACGCCGACTGTTCAACGCCTTTAAGATTTTTTCATATTTTTCTTCATTTTGCATCATCTCATTTAGAACGCAGATTGGAGACTTGTGAGCATCCCATTTGGTTTTACCAAGCCTTTTCAGGTGTCCTCGAACATGATTAGATAATCCAATTTTCGTGTCAAACCAACCTCCACAGAGCTGGCAAGTGTGTTCTGAAGAACTTTCTGATTTCTCAATAGCTAGAAAAAGAAAAATATATTGATTTATCAATTTATCCGACACTAGCAAACAGCCTGCTCAACCTATTCATGTCAGACTTTCAGCCAAAAGCATAAACAACAAAGCTATCACTGGAGAGAGGACAAACTAGTTCTGTTAAACATATTTATATCCACTTTACCCAGCCCACCATTACTAAAAAAGACTTACCTTTTCTAACTCGTTTAACTGGGGTTCCCGTCACAGTTCTTTTGAAATGCTGCATTTTGTCACTTGTTGCTATCTGCTCAGGTGAGACAACATGGCGAGCCTCGTAGCTTAACCCAGCTCTGTGGAGATGCCCACGCACATGATTAGACAATCCAACACCAGTTTCAAAAGTTGCTGGACAATATGGACAGGTTTTTTTCTCAAGTGATAAGTCAGTCCAATGGAAAACTGAGTTATGCTTTGGCAATGCTGTGCCTATGCTTTCTAAATTATGAGGCTCTTGAAAGTCATGCAGGTAATTGCTACCTTCTCCATCTTCATAATACTCAAAATAAAATCCATCATTTTGCTCATATCTAAGAGAAGATTTACCACCAGCTTCTTCTTCAATTTTACCTTTAAATAAAGGGAACAGGTTTACATGTTCCTGATTAATATCACTGTAAGAGCCATCCTCCACAGACCGTGTAGTGTAATCACACAGTTCAACATTATCCCATGAACTTTCATCCTCCATTTCATAGCTGTCTTTTTCCCCAGCAAGTTTCTGCAAAACAACAACAGTCATTTTATGTAGAAAGTCTGGATAACTGTCCAAATCATCTCCTGTTACAGAGCCTTCCCTTTTGGGTCTTTTACCCAATCTTTTTACAGTTACATGTCTATCTGCATAGACTCCTGGTCTTTTTGCATCACAGTTAAGAGAATCCATAATAAATCTATTATGAGAATTATTTGAAGACAATAAAGGTAACGATCTGACAGATCTTGCAGCTTCCCTTTTTAAGTGTAAAAGATAAGGGCTGCTAGATTTTTTAATCCTATGGCTGTCATGTTTGTACCTATATAAATAATTACTGTTAGCTTTGACACTAGCCTTTTGCTTTCGTGCATGATGTAAATATCTAAGTTTTTGGCCAATGCTATTTTTATTCAAAATAGGCTTGTCTGTAGAGCTTTGACTATACACACTTACAGCTGACTGTGCAACGCTTTTCCGAGCCTTCTGTATCCTGGGGGGTCTCCTGTGAAGTTTTGCAAAGTTACTTGACTGGAATGCAGAGCCAAAGGGTCTCTTTATATCCTGCTTCAAAACAGAGTTCTTTGGAAAGGTAGATGATTGTTTGATCAGATGTTTAGTCCTGCTACCAAAATCTAAAGGTTCTTCCATAATGTGACTTTTCCGCTTTTCTAATCTAAGATGGCTACCAAAGGGATTTATGCATGATGCTGGATGCAAGTATTCCATGTGTTTCTTTAAAATGCTTCTGGCTGATGTAGTAAATGGACACATTTTGCACAAATAGTCAGCTGACTTATTTGATGATTCCATGTAGGAATCTTTCACTAATGTTTTCTTCTGTAACTTTCTCTGAGATAAATCTGTAGTGATCATTGAACATTTCACCACTGCCCCATGAGAAATTCCTCGATGGCATTCAAGTTCACTCTCTGTCACCGCCATGAAGTTACATTCTTCACAGCAGTAGTACCTTTTATCTTTCTCATGGGTTTTAGCATGTTGCACAAAGGTTTTGGGACAATTGGTACCAAATACACATTGTGGACACTGTAACCGTGCACTCCTACCCTCATCTTGGAGCTCCTTCAATTCACGAATTTCCTCCATCAGCTTCTGTCTTCTTTCCTGGTGAATTATCATATGTTTAAGAAGGGAGTTGCGGTCTCGAAATGTCCGGCCACATTCCCTACATGCATAAGGCCTTGGAACATTTAAATGACGAAAGTGACTATTGCCATCCAAGTGATACATCATGTGCCTGTGCAGGTGCTTCTTTTCCCTAAAATTCACATTGCACTTGGTACAGGGATAAAATGATGGCTCATCAGTACTGAAGTTGGATGGTGATTCTAATTCATCTTGTTCACATTTGTTTAACAGAGTGTTAGAAAGAAAAGTGCCAGAGTGAACAGGAGAAGTATCACCTGCACATTTATCACTTGGGTTATAGATCAACTGTTGGATGGCATCCACAACTTCCAATTCCTCATCTGTCGATTCAGGCTTCACTTTTGCTAACGAAAATCTCCCTGCTTCTACTACTTGAAGATTCTCACCCTGCTCCAAAAAATCAACATCTAATGACTCTGAGTTATCATGAATATAATCTGATTCATTAAAACAGTCTTCTGTATAACGTGTTATTTTGCTAACATCCATCTTTCTTTTTCTCCTTTTCTGTACAACCACTTTAGGCTGAACTGGTGACTTCTCTACAGTTTCTTCATTTGTCATAAGAAATTCTATAAACTCTTTTTGTGGATCCCAGTTTGCATCACTTTCTGTTCTGAAGTCACCTGTACCTGAGGAAGTGCCTGTTAATGATTTGTTACTGTCATCTTTTTCTAGTGACCTTTTGCTATCCTCACATGCATCTACTTGGCTTACTAAAGTGCTGTCTGATTTTATGCTTTTTCCTATAGATGACTGTGAATCACAAGCAACTGAAGCAGAGGGAGGTAGATTTTTTGTGGAATGTGCCAGGTTCTTAGAATGTGCTGTTTCAGGTATCAAAAACAAAACTTGGTTTTGACTTGAGTTTTGGGATGAAGTCTTTGTGGGAAGCTGGAGATCATGTACCACTGTTGTAGATGAGCAAGGATCTGCTTGATGGACCACAGTTTGTGCAGTGGTTAAGGAAATGCTGCCTTTATTCATCATGGAAGTTTTAGATAAAGCGGAGTGTAAAACTGGTCCATTAACAGCAGTTTCTGTAGGCAGGAGAATGTTTTCACTAGAAACAGTAGGAGCACCAGTGTGTATAAATAGAGATGTCTGGCCTCCACTTAAGGCTTTTTCAGACTTGTCCTTTGACAGCTCTTCAGACAACGTATTTTCCTGAAATGATGTTTCAGTCTCTTGTGATTTGGGAATGCCACTCTTTTTTCCAGAGATGAAACTGCTGTCATCGAGAGGTCCTCCTTTAGCACCAATAATCTCAGTATTTATCTCTGTATCATCCATACTGTTGGTCTGCCCATTAAGCTCATTTATACTGAAACAAAAACAAAGAAATCCTTATTAGAATTTTTACTATGAAAATGAGAAAGGAAATTTTTGTATTTATATTAAGGAAATTCAGGTTTAAATTTAGATTAGGTAAAAACCATTTTCAAATCTAGGAGAATCATTTATTCTACAACTTTTACTTTTTACATTAGTTAACGAAGGCAGGCAACTTCAGCAAAAACTGTCATCTTTCAGAATTCATTGATCCTCTACATTACTTCGAAGAACCTAAAAAGTAAGAAGTGTTATCAAAGAGGAAGCCGAAAACACACATTAGCTTGTACTCTATAAACTGAGGCCACGCTTTAAAACCGATAGTGGAGACTGAAGGAATCTCATGGACAAAATACAACAAGGTATGGAAGGCAACCCAAGTTGGAGGGGGGGGGGAATCACACAAAATTGTCTCCAACTCTCTCGTCCATTGGTAAAAGAAGCACGACAGAGCAAGATTCACTTATGAGGGAGGTGGGCAATTTTACCAGCTTCACCCTTCCTTTTGTCCATAAGACTGAGTACCATCATCATCTTTTCCAGGGTCACAAGGGACCGGTGGGAGGCACAGAGAGAATGGAATATGTGCTTCCAGCGCTCATTCTGCTGACGGTTCACATTATAGACACCGTGCTAAACACTGTAAGCGAAGAAAATCCAGTTACAATATTTGCTTCGCCACCCCACACACTTCATGAAACCCACAATATAAATACCCTTTACGTATCAATATTAAGGTCTTGTTTATAATTCAAAATTCTTTTGTATGTATGGCTTGGCGTGCCAGCCACGACAACTCCACCACTGGGATACATCAACATACGAAGCAGCTGTATTTGTATGTGGGAGCTACATAAGAATGGCATAACACAAAGCATGACGGTTTTAAATTGGTAAGCAGTAGTACAAAAGAATATCGCCATGGATTTCTCAAACGCACTGCACATTTGTAACATCATGTTTTAATTGGTAAAACCATTATGGACCACTAAAAACCTATGGAATTAGATCCTGTTAAAGAGATCCGTATCCATGAAAGGAGCAAGATTTCCAGCACCACCACTTCCTGGAAGCCTACCGACGTGTGCTGGTGCAGCAGCAGAACAGCTCGCAGGAGGACTGACAGAGAAGCCAGATACCAGAAAAGACTCAGCTGAACAGCCCAGGGTCGAGGAAGCAACGCAGTGTATACCTGAGCAACCTGCTGCCTCCCACGCCTGAACAACGCTCTGTGCCTTTTGACCTTGGACTGGCTGTTTGGACCTCTGACTCTCCGTGACCCTCGACTTTGGACCGGCTACCTGGACTACAAACTGTAACTCTGATTTGGCAAGTACTGGACTCTGATTTCTCGCTTTGACAAACGGACTTGTTCTTTGGACTCTGCTTTACCTTCTCCCTGCTGTTGCCAACCACCTGGAGCAGTATCTCAGAGACACTGCAAGTGGAGACCTGAGCATTGGCAGCTAGCCAGCACACCATGACCTAGATCTAAACTGCATTTCTAGCTCCAAATACCTCAAAGGGCTTTGGAGTTCTATTTTTGAAATCGTAGGCCTCTATGACATATGATAAATCAATTTTGATACCAAATCTACTTTCCAAAGAAATCTATTATATGGCATTCAGACATGCAATTCTAAGGGGGGGAAACCCAAAAAATTCTACTAGACATGCCCAATTCTTTGGGAATACCTGAAGTAATGGACGGCGTGATCCTAATCAGAATTACACCTTCTGAGACCACTGACTTCAATAGAGCTACAGTGTAACTTAGTTTAGGATGACACTGTTAGTTATCCTGGATAAATTACTGAAGACTACAAAGCACACATTGACTAAATTCTTAGATATCACTAGATAAAAGCTGCCAAGACACCTACGTGCAATTTTCTCATTATATTTTAAGTCTGAAATGGATGTCGGTTATATTCAATAAATTGTCTTCCTCCTAACCAATTTCTCCAAGAAGAAGTCAAATTATAGAGCCTTTATATAAAGGAGTTCTTTAAGGCTAATAAGGTAAACATTTCACAAATCATCAGTAGGTGGGAAAGACATCTTAACTCATTTTCCAAGTACAGAAATGTGTAAAAGTGGCTTACTAAAATACATTAGTAATGGACACATTTTCATGGGCAACATATGGGATTAAAAACTAGATCATTGCTTGCAGACTATTTTACAAATTAGATAGTAAGGTTTCCATGCTGATGTAAGGCTGAAAGTCATAAATATTTATGGATGTAATATCTTCCATTGTTGAAAGTGATTTATATGCCAGCCTCCGTTAAGCTTTTAATTAAACAAGACTTACCTGCTTTTAACAACTTTGCATTTTTTATATTAACGGATTCACAAAGGGAAAAAATAGCTTCTGAATAAATCATATTCAACTTTATCACCCTAAAATGGCGATAATGCAGCACCCAGTAGGAGCTACATCAGTACATTCAGGGGGGTTAAAAACGGGCAGTACAAAAACTATTAAGCAAGATTACAAAAGGTTAGTGAAATGAAATGCAAAGTCCAAGGTTGCTCAGTGCACTTATTACCTATGAACAATTGAAATGAAGTTTTAACTTTTTAAGAATATTGATGGTCTTGGAAAGATTTGTATTTTCTCCAGCACATTACACTCACAGAAGTAGACAAATGTATGCTCAGTCAATTTTAAAGTCTATATTAGCTTTTCTCAACAGGAAGCAATGTTGCTAACGAAGTGGTAAATTCAGTGTTAATGAGTGGCTTCACTGTTACCACCTCTGAGGTAAAACCTTTCATGTTCCACGTTCCATCCATCTGTTCTGGTGTTAGGGGTTCAGAGAAAGAACAGACGCTTCCCATTTAAAGCAACTTTGTTGGTACCCCCTGAACAGCAGGGTAGTAAACTAAGAATATCATGTTTGCTCAGAAATGGCAATTCTCATTATCAGAATGGCTCCAAGAAAACCTTCCACAAGTTTGCATGAAGATACCTAGCTGAGTTGCCAGAAATGGCAATTCTCATTATCAGAATGGCTCCAAGAAAACCTTCCACAAGTTTGCATGAAGATACCTAGCTGAGTTGCTTCTACATACAAGGAATTTCAAGTGCATAAATACTATAGATGATATTGGCTTTGGATAATTATGCAACATAATACTTTTATCTACATCAGATAAAATATTGTTTTCATGCAATGAAGCCTATTCAACTGACTCAGATTTTTAATTTAAATAAAATACTCATAAACCCTGAATGTTTATGAGAATCAAGCAAGTCAAAAGAAGCCAGTTAAGAAACTAAACTGATCTTTTGTTTTGTTTTTCCCAATCTACTTCAACAGTAAGTATGTGTATCACTGATTTCAGGAATCAAATGCATTCAAGTAGCACATCCACTTCCTATAATCTACACAAGTCAGAAGGTTCAACCCAGACTGCATTATCATCTACACATCAAAGGGGTTGCTATAGGACAGGCTTGGACTGTGCTGTCTAAATGTCACGCTGAATGATGTTAGTGAAGGGGTACTTTAGAGAAACACTATCAGTCCTTTTCAGGGGCATTGCGTGCATTTCTCACTGTGCAGTAATGCAGCAGCAAGGTTATGGGACACTGATGTGAAAACCCTGAGATTAGAGCAACATTAATTATGACACTGTTTTCTCCACAATGGACTTGGGTTCAACGTTTGGTAGTATTCATTTTATGTTTCACTAACAGTGCATTGCAAAGAAGAGTTACTCCAGTCTAAGCCCGCTGAAATGAATGGGCTTAGACTGAAGTAACTCACTTTAGGAATACACTGTAAATTGTACAACAGCACTTTTAAATGCATGCAAATTATGGGTTATACTGTTAGAATCTTCAAAAGTCATCTTTAAATTTATTCCTCCAAATCTAACAGATCAACCATACAAAGTATAGCTAAACAACAGACTGTATTATACAATAAACATCGATAAGCACATACAAAAAGTCCTATTTCTTAAGCATAAAGACACAAAGTCACAATATTCCAAGGTTTCCAAAATCCATTATCCTAAAGACAGACAAAAAGTCCAATAGGTACCAATTCTAGGTTTTTTTCTTCTTCATTCAGGTGTGGATTCCAGGTAAGTCCCAAAGCAGGGAATCAAAAGTAAAGAGGAAGACTGCCGTTTCAGTTCTTTATCAGTTCCATTTCACCAACCTTATATATCCCGTCTCTTATTTCATATTAAAGAATCCATATCCAAGAATCCTTCATAAGGCTCCTTCCCAGGATACCAACAATTTTATTGCTTAACAGTCTTCCAACAGGTTCCTTCTCAGGATACCATTACAATTTATTCTAGCTGTGAAATCCTAAAATATTAAGCAGTAATTTCAGACAACTAAAACAGGAAAACAAAAATAATTGATGGTTTCAGTCTAGACCTGTATCCCATTTAATGAAATGATGTGTTTCAATTTTAGGAATAAATTAACATTTTAAAAGAATATTTGTGTAGGAATGCTATAATGATTAAGAAAACAATAAATGAGATGCTATTTGAATAATAATGCTACTGCATGGATGGAACAACAAAGTATGTAAAAGTCAACTCAAAAGTTAGTTACAAAACGATTAAATACTAAAAAGTCTGTACACTTTGGTTTTTAAGGTTCAACATAGTACTTTGTTAAGATGCCAACAACAACATCATCCATTCCTTCAAGGAGCTCACGAGACAGAGGAGACCCTTGGCCAGCATTTGTTTACTTCATTCATACCTAACTTTTCTCCACTATGGGGACCCAAAGTGGTTAATAATATTGTTCTCCTTTCCTGACACAGAGAGGCGCCCAAGGTCATCCAGTGAACTTCATAGTCAAGTGGACCCTTGAACCCAGGCATCCCTACTCCAAAACTAACTACTATCCCACATTAATTTGAGTTTTCTCTTTCCATGGTATATTTTCCACAAGAGTCTGTAAGCCCAAATGTTCAATCAAGTTCAATTTTATAAAGAACTTTGGGGAGAATTCCATATCACAAATTACTACACTAAACGTGAATACATCTGCCTCTAGTAGAAAAACATTTACAAAACATTTCTTTGGGGGGGAAACATTTCAAAATGATAACATGCTACTATGGCTAAAAGTAATTTAAACCACAGTAACACAATATCTAATAAGTAAACTAGCACAACTCAAAGAAGTAAAATGGAGCCATCCAAAGACAAGGTAGGGATTTCTACATACTTGGGGAAAACCATAGGTATGCAAAGAAAGATAACTTTGTCAAATAATGAAAAGGGGAAAATACTTATAACAATCTAATGAGGACTAAATATGCTCCAGAAGGAACAAGATGTTGAGAGCAGCCGAGTGTCAGTTAAAGGGGGGAGGGGGCATTTGCCAAAGCTTTTGAGAGCTTAGTAAATGCTTGAGGGGGACTTAAATGGGGGAGGGGGGAATGTTCTCCCAAGCAGGCCCCCAATTCTTCTTTCAGAAAGTAAAAAACAAGCATGTTTTAAAGAGCTCCTTTTTATTTTTTGCATAAACATTTCATTTTCTGGACAAATCTTAATGAGTTCTGTAGCTATAAGCTGCCTGTAGCCATATAATGTAAGCTTTAAGAAATGAAGCACAAAGGTCAGATATGTCTTCAAGATGACAGATCATCACTTAAACGCCTCAGGCTAGTCTTATTGTCTCGGAAATCTCAAGCATCAGTATTTTTGCAAACTATCAGCACTTGCTATAACACCCTTACTACACTACATCTTGAGGTTACTACAGAAGAAATGAGGTGATAATTGCATATTAACATAATTATTCTGTAATCCCCTCTGAGCAAACTTCCTAGGTCACTCAGTAATTCAGATTAGATTCAACCTTCCTGTCATATCTATGCTGCCCACTTTCTGTTCATTAAGAATTCTTTGAAACAAAAGGCAGTTAAATGTATTCTTTTATGTACATTATTAATTGTATTTATTACACGTAGGTTAATATACACTGAATACCTATTTCATAATGGCAACCTTTTCCATGTAAGATGGTTACACAAATTATAACAGTATCCTCACACAAATGCTAGCTCATTTAACCACAAAACCAAATTAAACGGTATGCTAGTGCCCACTAGCACAGTTACATTTAAGGGTTTGTCAAATTCAATTAGAAAGAACTAAGGTTAGATTTAAAGACCCATGAGCAGAAGTATAGCTGCTAGCACTGTTCTGAAAATACGTACACAAGCATTAGCAGAAGTGTTTCTGCAGCACTTCTCTTGCTTCTTCTTGCACAAATAATCAGATTTAATTTTAATTTTCTGTCTAGCATTAGGTTCAGCCATAAGTAGAAGACGCCCTTCCATACAGGAAAGGCCATCTGTAAACCCAGCCCTACGTTTTAAAAGGTAACACAGACACCACAGGAACTACTGAATGGTATGGGTAACAAAACCAGTGTCAGATACATTGTTTAGTGCCTGAAAAAAGCAAAATTATGCTCTTCCAATGTTAATTTTCATAGAAAAGCACATCACCATCGAACAAAAGTAGGAATAACAAAGAAACAGTTGTTTCAGTAAGTCCTAGAGGGCTGCATGCAATTCCAAACATAAGCTAGACTAAAATCACATGTAACATATTGAGTTGTTAGGAAAAAACCAATTATACCATTCAAACACCTTATTGATAACAGACAAAAGCTGCCTGGATTATAACAGAGGGCAAATATATTTATACCCATTAACACAGATGAAAGTTCTAAGTATCAGGATGGAAAGAATCAAAATGTCCCAATAGGATGACTGTATGTTGCTGTATTTGCATAACTAGACCTTCCTACCGGAATTGACACAAAAGGTCTTCACCTGCTTTGGAAGATTTCAGTTTTCTGTTGAAACCTGAGCACTGTGAAAAGTTATATATATGGAACACCCAAAACAAGGTAGAATTTTAAGTAAGTGTTTAAAATGCAAGAAAGATTTTGAAAACAATAATATTTATTTTCAGAAGTACTTGAGCATGAAAAGTGTGGTTCACTTAAAAATCCCTGGAGTACCTGTCAAATTAATTTTTCTCCCTTGAGCATAAAATATTGTCAAATCCTCCAAAATTGAAATTATATACTTCTAATTGCCAGAATATGTATATAGGAAGCTTAACTTGACCCTACAGTCTAAATAATAAAACATTACACACGTTTTAACAGCATGTACAAGTGATATAAAACCCAAAAAAACCAGAGCCTTTAAACTGTAAAAGGATGGGTTCTTCTTTCTGAACCTAAGTAGCATGCATTATGCATGTTCTATTAACAAAACCAATCTATTTGTAAAAAGGTAAAAATGCCCGAAGTTAAATTAACGCTATAGAGTTTTCTGTTTAGAGTAGTAAAATGTCAAGAACTGGAAAATTTGTTTTGTGAACTAGGAACTTAGTATGCACCTTTGTCACATGACTATCTTTAAAATGAATATATTTTTCAGTGGCAAGTAACCAGCAGTTTCCTCTAGCTGCAATTCAACACTCATTAAAGCTGCTAACAAGTTTTTGCTTATTACATACTCAATTTTTGTTTCACTTACTATTGCTGAGACATCCGTTAAGTATAAATTTCAATAATTTAGAGACACATCTATTTTTATGCTAATTTGAAAAACATCCAAAATAGTGTTCAGTGTTAGTATCGGATAGGTACAAATCAAACATAAAACTACTTGCACACTACTTGCATCTGCTAAACATGTAAAATGAAATAAACAGAACATTGCTATTGTGCAATTAGTGCAATACAATAAAGCTGACAGCACAAAGGGATTTTGTCCTGATTTTTCCTTCAGTTGATCCAATTTTTCCTTCAGTTGATTCAATGGCACTTTATTTCAGCGTAGACCAGTGGTCGGCAAACCCATTAGTCAACAGAGGCAAATATCAACAGTACAACGATTGAGATTTCTTTTGACAGCCAAATTTCTTAAACTTAAACTATATAGGTAGGTACACTGTTTATTAACTTAATAAACTTTAATTAAAGTTTTAAGTCTTAATTAAACTATAGGTACACTGAATAAAACTTGATATCATACTTAATAATTATTTATTGATAAAAATTAAATTGTAAGTAAGGTATCCATAAAATTAAATCATGACAATGACTGACAAACACTTAATGTGAACAATGGCCTTGCATCTCCCCGACCCCAACTGACCTCTCGGCGGCCGCCCTGGCGCATCCCAGTCGCCTTGGCCTCCCGCGCTCGCCTCTCAGCCTCCTCCTCCTCGCCGCCTGGGCTCTTTCCTTCCTTCCCTCCCCGGCCGGCCTGCCATCCGCCCCTCCTCAGCGCCTCGGCCTCTGAGGAGGAGGAGGAAGAAGAGGAGGAGGAAGGCGGAGGGGTGTCCTCCCCCTCCCCTCTTGCTGGCGTTCTCCAGTGGCGGAAGGGAAGGGCAGGCCACGAGGGCGACGCGCTGGAGCTTGCAGGTGAGGAAGGTGGGGGGAGGGTGTGTGTGTGCTGGATCGGGGCCTCCCTCCCTCTCCCCGGTGCTCGGGCCAGCTCGTTGCAAAGATCCCCCCCCCCAGTAGTGGCGGCGGTTCTGGGCTGGCGGAAAGGTGGAGAACTTTTGCGGGACTTCTGCGTGCGCGCAGAGCCCGGCCCAGGCAGGGACACCAGGCTCTCCTCCGCCGTGACGTGCAGCCCCGATCCTCCGTTGAAAGAAGCCAGCCCCCCCCCCCCCGCGCCCGGGGAAGGTGGCTTCTCTCAGCCGGGCGGCCGCGATCCTGCAGCCCAGAGCCGCACTCAAGGGGCCAAAGAGCCGCATGCGGCTCTCGAGCCGCAGTTTGCCTACCCCTGGCCTAGACCAGTCTAACAGTCTCTTCTTTGATGTAGCTTACTGGGATCAGGATGACAACACTTGTTTGGAAAAATTCCCATTAAAAACTGCCTTGTGTTAGGTGCACACACTTAAAGATAATTCATACACACTTCGATAACCAAACATTCGAATGAAAAGGACTGGGCTGGATACTACAAAATACAAGTGAATCTTTACTTTCCTTTTTCCCCAGCATCTCCTGTGACCCCCCCCCCAAAAAGCCACACAGTCAAAATGGCACGCAGCACGGGGAGCTAGTTTAAGCAGCAGAATCAAGTGAAATCACCCCCATCCATGAAGGAAGTACAGAAGAGCAAATTTAGGCAAGAAGGAAGCAGACAATTAATTCATTGCCCCCACCTGACTGCAACCCCTTTAGCCACACAAGCCCCACACAGTATCAATTTTTCAGAGGCACAGGGAAGGTCTGCTTCTAAGTTCCTTCTATTCTGACTTTGGGAATCCAATCCATCACATTTTGGGGAAGTTGTGTGCCATGGAGTTTGATCCATGATAGTTGATTCAAATGTAAATCATCAAGCAATGAAAATATGTACA
This sequence comes from Euleptes europaea, assembly GCF_029931775.1. Lineage (NCBI taxonomy): Eukaryota > Metazoa > Chordata > Lepidosauria > Squamata > Sphaerodactylidae > Euleptes > Euleptes europaea. The sequence continues at coordinate 48,944,668 of NC_079313.1, read as the reverse complement.
GATGAACTTATTTTTACTTCTAAACAAACATATACTAGATCACTGTGAAAGAATGTAAATCAGCTGGGTTGGGCGACAGAGAGGCAGAGCTGCTGGCAAGGTGAGTGCTGGTTTTGCCGTTCCTAAAACTGCTGGGGAGCAATACCTGAGGTTGCTGTGAGAGGACTGTGTTTGAGGGTCAGTGGGTGCTTGTAGCCTGCTTGTAACCTGCTATAAAGAGGGGGTTTTGATGGGTGATGTGTGAGAGGCAGGGGCTGTTAGCATTTAAATAGGAAAGCTCCTCCCCAGATGCATCAACCAAAGGGCTTCTTAGTGGTTCTTAGCCTGGAGATCGGGCCCGGGACCCTATAGAGTGGGGAAAGAATCCAGTTATCAGGGCAGAGTAGATCTGTGTGCCCTGCAGGAGTACCAAGCGAGTTAAGCATTGGTGTGAGTTAGCAGCAGGTCAAGGAAGCCAGGGCACTAGGTCCTTATTCAGTACAGGAAGGGCACAGAGTATAGAGGGCAGGACACTTTTCAGTTCCAGAGTTAAGTAAAAGGTAAAGGTCCCCTGTGCAAGCACCGGGTCATTCCTGACCCATGGGGAGACGTCACATCCCAACGTTTTCTAGGAAGACTTTGTTTGCGGGGTGGTTTGCCAGTGCCTTCCCCAGTCATCTTCCCTTTACCCCCAGCAAGCTGGGTACTCATTTGACCGACCTCGGAAGGATGGAAGGCTGAGTCGACCTTGAGCCGGCTACCTGAAACCGACTTCCGTCGAGATCGAACTCAGGTCGTGAGCAGAGCTTTGACTGCAGTACTGCAGCTTAACACTCTGCGCCACGGGGCTCCTCCAGAGTTAAATCACCAAAAATAAATAAAATTTCAGTTATGAAGATAGAAAGCCGGCAGAGGTCAGGGGGCTATCCAGTGTGCTGCATGGAGTGTCACATGTATGACTACCTGCTTGCTGGATAGAAGTCATGGGTGTGCTCAGTGCAGGGAGCTCCTGGCTCTCAAGGCGTGAGTTCATGTCCTTGAGACCAAGGTAGCTCAACTGGAGGAGCTGAGACATGCAGAGAGAGAGGTGGATAAGGACTCCAGGGATGAAATAGTTGCATCTCAGTCCCAGGGTGATGGCTCCCTACCAGTCACAGATGATGGAACCTTTGGTGAAGGTGGTTACCCCTCTGAGGTAACGGGATGTGGTACCTTAAATGGGACCCCTTGGTGGATGAACAGATATCCTCTTGTACCAAGCATATGCCTCTGAGGAGAGCTTCTTGTAGTGCAGGGATGGGAAACCTCTGGCCCGTAGGTCATTTAAGGCCCGCAACATCATTTGGAGCGGCCCGCAGACTCTCCCGCGGAAGCCGCTGCAGGGCCGTGTGTGTGTGGGGGGGGGGGAAGCTGGGAAGGCTTCCCCCGATTGCTGTGCCACTTGTGCGGCCTGGTGAGTGTGTGTATAGAGGGGGGAAGCCAGGAAGGCGTGTGGGGGGGAAGCCTCCCTCCCTCTCTTTCCTTCCTTCCCTTCCTCCTCTGCATAGCCTCTCCTAGGGTTGCCAACCTCCAGGTGGTCACACACAAAAATGTCTAAGCTGTAGAAGTTTGTATGCGGGACAAATGTTTGCCAATTCTTATCTTAAGTGGTTCAGTCGTCTGTCCAATGTAAAAAAGTTTACAAGGGCAGACTAGGACATAAATCACATTTGATGAGTTGCAATTAGTGAAGGTTTTGAGTTCAAAATTAAAACCTGTTTGTTCACAGGTGAAGTTTTTTTACAGGGAGTGAATATGCGCACATTGCGCATGCGCCGCAACGGTGATGTCCGACCGGCCCTTATTTAGAAATGGTTTGCAGGAAATCTGTGTGAACAAGTCGGTCTTTTAAAGAGACAGTACATCTATATGCTAACAATGGAGGTTCAGCACAGCCAGCAATGTCCTGCACTATATGCCAGTGTCTATTTGTAATCTTTTTAATTTTTTCTGCAAAAGGAGTAAATTGTATAGAAGAAACCAATCTTGTACCCGAGTCGCTTTTTTTTATGAATAAATCATTATGTGTTTTTTTATCAGCCCTTTGTTTTGCTGTGTTCAAAATCTTGGCTGGGTAACCTCTGTTTAATAATGTGATGTATAAAGAGTCGGCAGCTTTCTCGCGAGATATGAAACTTATACTTTCTCAACCGTTAAGGGAAAATATCTATAAAATGATGTATAGGTGGTATTTAACGCCTAAAAGGTTGGCAATAGCCTACAATTCTTTGTCCCCGAAATGTTGGAAATGTAACAATGAAATAGGCTCATTTCATTATATGTGGTGGACTTGTGATAAAGCAAAAAAAAATTGGGACATGATGTATAATGAAATAAGGCTAATTATTCAGAATAATGTACCTAAAACACCTGAGATGATGTTACTTAGTATGATACCGGACTCTATTGTAACTCAGAGATCATTTTTTATATATGCCACCACTGCTGCAAGATTAGTATATGCAGCTAAATGGAAGTCACCGGATATTCCAGACAAAACAGATTGGAATCGGAAAACGTTAGAATTGGCAGAGATGGCTAAACTCACGGCAGTATAAATTTAAAAGATAATGTACAATTTTGGGGTGAATGGGAGGCATGGAGGGTTTACTATGAAAATGAATTTCAAATGGGGAAACTCGAAGGATACTCTTTAGTCTAATTAATAATGGATTAATAATGGATTTTAGCTCTACATTAACCACCCTAGATATAAGGATAAACATGTTCTCTCAGAAATGTCGATAACAATATGATTCCAGCAGAGTTTTAGATACATAAGTATTAATAGCATTTTCAGATACAACAGTATAACAATTACCGTATATACTCGGGTATAAGCCGACCCGAGTATAAGCCGACCCCCCAAATTAGAGGCCAGAAAAGGGAATTTCTTATTGACCCGCGTATAAGCCGAGGGGCAATAAGAAATTTCCTTTACCCGCAATGCTGCGCTCTAAAATGGTGGCCGCCATTTTAGAGCGCAGGGCCCCTGCCCCAGGTCACCCTCCCGCCGCCTCCCAGGCCCTCCCGACCCACCCCGACCCCAGTCCCATCCAAGGGGGGGGGGAAAGACCCTGAACCCACTCCTTACCTGGAGAGGCGGCGAAGCGGCGGCGGCGCGTCCTTCCTGGGCTGGCAGGAGGCCCCTCCAGGCCACTGCCGGCCGGAGGAAGGCGCCCAGGTGCGTGGGCGGTAGCGGCGCGACGGGCAGGGGCCTCCCATGGCCCCTCCCGGCGGGGGAAAATGCGGCGGGGGCCGGGAGGGCCGGGGAAGCCTCTCTGCGACTGCAGAGAGGCTGCCCAGGGCCCCTCCCGGCCGGGGAAAATGGCGGCGGGAGCCAGAGGGGGGGGCCAAGGCAGCTTCCCTGCGGCTGCAGAGAGGCTGCCCAGGGCCCCTCCCGGCCGGGGAAAATGGCGGCGGGGGCCGGAGGGGGGGGCCAAGGCAGCCTCTCTGCGGCTGCAGAGAGGCTGCCCAGGGCCCCTCCCGGCGGGAGAAAATGGCAGCGGGGCCCGGGGGGGGGCAGGGCAGCTTCCCTGCGGCTGCAGAGAGGCTGCCCAGGGCCCCTCCCGGCCGGGGAAAATGGCGGCGGGGGCCGGAGGGGGGGGCCAAGGCAGCTTCCCTGCGGCTGCAGAGAGGCTGCCCAGGGCCCCTCCCGGCCGGGGAAAATGGCGGCGGGGGCCGGAGGGGGGGGCCAAGGCAGCCTCTCTGCGGCTGCAGAGAGGCTGCCCAGGGCCCCTCCCGGCGGGAGAAAATGGCAGCGGGGCCCGGGGGGGCAGGGCAGCTTCCCTGCGACTGCAGAGAGGCTGCCCAGGGCCCCTCCCGGCCGGGGAAAATGGCGGCGGGGGCCGGAGGGGGGGGCCAAGGCAGCCTCTCTGCGGCTGCAGAGAGGCTGCCCAGGGCCCCTCCCGGCGGGAAAAAATGGCGGCGGGGGCCGGGGGGGGCCAGGGCAGTCTCTGCTGCTGCAGAGAGGCTGCCCAGGGCCCCTCCCGGCGGGAGAAAATGGCGGTGGCTCGGCAGCAGAGGTAAGTTCCCCCCTCCCTCCTCCCTCCTTCCCCCTTCTACCGTATTGACCCGTGTATAAGCCGAGGCCGGCTTTTTCAGCCCTTTTTTTGGGCTGAAAAACTCGGCTTATACACGAGTATATACGGTATGGGAACCATATGGTGTAATAGATTAAAAATTACTAGACTTATCTACATATATATACATAAACAAACTTGCTTCTGTACAATTATTTCACTGTCCTAGTTTAACTGAAGCTAGATGGATTTTAGACCCACTTCACTTAGTAAGAAATGTCTTGCCCAAGAAATGCAGTTTTAAATATTTGGTAATGTTAGGTTATGGTATGCGTTTAGTATTGTACCGTATATACCCATGTATAAGCCGACCCGCGTATAAGCCGAGGTGCCTAATTTCTCCCCCAAAATGGGGAAAAATTAGGCACCCGCGTATAAGCCGAGGGTCGGCTTATAATCCCTCCCCCCCCCGCAGGCTTACCTCAATCCAGGTGCGCAGGCCGGCAGGGTCCTCGCTGTGCCCGGCAGGGGCGGCGACGGGGCCTCCAGAGGCTTCTGGAGGCCCTTCCAGGCCGGCGCCGGCCGGCAGCAGCCTCGCTCCGCCCGGCAGGGGCGGCGACGGGGCCTCCAGAGGCCTCTGGAGGCCCTTCCAGGCCGGCGCCGGCCGGCAGCAGGCTCGCTCCGCCCGGCAGGGGCGGCGACGGGGCCTCCAGAGGCCTCTGGAGGCCCTTCCAGGCCGGCGCCGGCCGGCAGCAGCCTCGCTCCGCCCGGCAGGGGCGGCGACGGGGCCTCCAGAGGCCTCTGGAGGCCCTTCCAGGCCGGCGCCGGCCGGCAGCAGCCTCGCTCCGCCCGGCAGGGGCGGCGACGGGGCCTCCAGAGGCCTCTGGAGGCCCTTCCAGGCCGGCGCCGGCCGGCAGCAGCCTTGCTCCGCCCGGCAGGGGCGGCGACGGGGCCTCCAGAGGCCTCTGGAGGCCCTTCCAGGCCGGCGCCGGCCGGCAGCAGCCTCGCTCCGCCTGGCAGGGGCGGCGACGGGGCCTCCAGAGGCCTCTGGAGGCCCTCCCAGGGCGCTCCTGGCCGGGGGAAGCCACGCGGGCATGGCAGCAATGGCGGCTGAGGCGGCGATGGCGGCGGCGGTAAGTTCCCCCCTCCCTCCTCCCTCCTCTCTCTCTCCCTCCCCCCT